>NC_092137.1:103093682-103393682 GCF_043159975.1 Macaca nemestrina
GGCCGCCACCAGGCAATGGCTGAGATACAGTGGAAGTGTTTACACACCTGGAGAGTTCTCACTGTAGCTCTTTCCAGGAATTAGTTCTCCTGTCTGGCTCTGGGCCCAAAGCCTTCTCCCCAGTGGGCCATCCCTCAGCCTGGTCTTAGAAAATGCAGGCACTGCCCTGCTCCTTGGTGTGGGATGACTGAAAGAGCACTGGACGTGGAGTGACTTTACACAAGACTAATTAACCTCTCCGAGGAGCAGCTTCCTCACATGGAAAAGAGGAATAGCACACTCCTCACTGCCACCAGGGGTGAATAAGGTTGGTGCTAAGAGTGCTTAATAAACTGTAAAGGACTGTGCGAATGTATATTCTAGTGAACTCATTTTAGGGTATAAATTATGTAACCAAGAGATGGCTCACAGTAGAAGGCTCTTGAGACCCCAACTTTCTTTCTTTCTTTTTTTTTTTTTTTGAGACAGAGTCTCACTCTGTCACCCCAGCTGGAGTGCAGTGGTGCAATCTTGGCTCACTGCAACCTCCACCTCCCAGGTTCAAGCGATTCTCCTGCCTCAGCCTCCCAAGTAGTTGAGATTACAGGTGTGTGCCGCCATGCCTGGCTAATTTTTATATTTTTAGTAGAGACAGCGTCTCACCATGTTGGCCAGGCTGGTCTTGAACTCCTGGCCTCAAGTGATCCACCCACCTTGGCCTCCCAAAGTGCTGGGATTACAGGTGTGAGCCACCGCACCTTGCTGAGATTCCACCTTTCTAAACTCTCTGGTCAGATGTGGCCTCTGAGGCTCATCTGATTTCACAGGTCACACAGTTTGTCACTGGCTGGGCTGTGCCTGGAACTCAGATACCCTGATTCCTGGTTCTGCATTCTTTCTGTCGCACCCCTACATAAGGATAACGCATTAGACACAGCACACAATGAGCCATTCACTGGGCTTCTCTCCTGAGGTCTGCCCCGGGTCCTCCACCATCACCACCAACCAAAGCACTCGTTCTGTAATGCTGATCAATGAGCAATACAGGCCGGGTCCTCCACCATCACCACCAACCAAAGCACTCGTTCTGTAATGCTGATCAATGAGCAATTCAGGCCCAGGTGTGGCAGCCCCACAGTTTCTCACCTCAAGTCTGTGACTCTTTCCTGTTTCTCACAACCAGATGTTCTTCCAAATAGTCTCTTGCTGATTCCTTATTTTCACCTTTTCTCAGCAGTTCTCTGGTTGTCTGTGCTTCCAAACCCAGCCACTGTCACTCCATTTGTCACCCATCGGATGATCGGTATCTAATAAATTTTGCATTTACACAGCTCTGGTATTTACATGTCTCACTTCTTTTTAAAAATTTTAATAAATTGGCTGGGCGTGGTGGCGCACGTAATCACACTTTGGGAGGCCGAGGCGGGTGTATCACCTGAGGTCAGGAGTTCAAGACCAGCTGTGGTCAACGTGGTGAAACCCTTTCTCTACTAAAAATACAAAAAATTAGCTGGATGTGGTGGTGGGCACCTGTAATCCCAGCTACTCAGGAGGCTGAAGCAGGAGAATTGCTTGAGTGTGGGGGCAGAGGTTGCAGTAAGCCGACATTGCGCCACTGCACTCCGGCCTGGGTGACAAGAGTGAAGCTCCATCTCAAAAAAAAAAAAAAATTTAAATAAGTTATATTAAGTTACATACATTAAATTCACCATTTTAATGTTCACTTCCGTGAGTTTTTACAAACACATGTATAACCACTGTCATGGTTAAGATACAAAATAGGCTGGATGCGGTGGCTCAAGCCTGTAATCCCAGCCCTTTGGGAGGCCCAGGCAGAAGGATTGCCTGAGTCCAGAAGTTCAAGACCAGCCTAGACAACATAGTGAGACTTCGTTTCTACAAACACTACAAAAATTAGCCGGGCGTGGTGGCATGTGCCTGCAGTCCCAGCTACTTGGGAGGCTGAGGTGGGAGGATCACTTGAGCCTGGGAAGTTGAAGTGGCAATGAGCTGTGATCATTGCACTCCAGCCTTGGTGACAGAGCGAGACCCTGTTTCAAAAAAAAAAAAAAAAAAAAGCCCAGCGTGGTGGCTCATGCTTGTAATCCCAGCACTTTGGGAGGCCAAGGTGGTTGGAACACTTGAGGTCAGGAGTTTCAGACCATCTTGGCCAACACGGTGAAGCACCAGCTCTACTAAAAAAATTAGCTGGGCATGGTGGCAGGTGCCTATAATCCCAGCTACTCAAGAGGCATGAGAATCGCTTCAACCCGGGAGGTGGAGGTTGCAGTGAGCTGAGATTACGCCATTGCACTCCAGCCTGGGTGACAGTGAGACTCCATCTCAAAAAAAAAAAAAAAAAAAAAAAATTCTTTCAAGGAACATGCTTTTGTGTCATATCTAGGAAATCATTTTCTATTCCAAAGTCACAAACATTTTTTCCTACAACTTTTATAGTGTTAGATTTTATGATCCATGCTTAGTTAATTTTTGCATAGGATGTGAGGTATAAATTGAGATTCATTTCTCTCTCTCTCTTTTTTTTGCATTAAGATGTACAATTCTTTCAGCATCATTTGTTGGAATGTCTTTTCTTCATTAAATTGCTTTTGCAACTTTGTAGAAAATCAATGAGTTGTATATATGTATCTCTACTTTTCTACTTGCTATTTTGTTCCATTGATTTGTCTTGATTACTGTAGCTTTATAATGAGACTCAAGTAGTGTGAGTCTTTCAATTTTGTTATTTTAAAAAATTGTTTTGATTCTTTTAGTTTATTTGCCTTTCCATATAAATTTTAGAATCAGCGTATTGAGTTTTACAAAAACTCTTGCTGCAATTTTGATTGACGTGGTAATAAAGCTCTAAGTCAATTTAGAGATAATTGGCATCTGAACAATATTGAGTTGGCCACGCATGGTGGCTCACACCTGTAATCTCAGCACTTTGGGAGGCTGAGGCAGGTAGACTGCTTGAGCTCGGGAGTTTAATACCACTGTGGATAACATGGCGAAACCCTAACTCTACAAAAAAATACAAAAATTAGCCTGATGTGTTGGAGGGGAGGGGGCACATGCCTGTAGTCCCAGCTACTTGGGAGGCTAAGGTGGGAGGATGGCTTGAGCCTGGGAGGCAGATGTTGCAGTAAGCCAAGAGTATGCCACTGTACTCCAGCCTGGGTGACAGAGCGAGCCCCTGTCTCAGAAATAAACAATATTAAGTCTTCTAATGCATGAACACAGTGTTTATCTCCATTTATTTAGGTCTTTCTGGATTTCTTTCATCAGAGTTTTGTGGTTTTCAGCATGCAGACATTGCATGTGTTTTGTTAAAAATTTTTTCTAAGTATTTGATTTTTTTTTTGTTTATTTCATTTATTTATTTTTTTGGAGACGAACTCTTGCTTTGTTGCCCAGGCTGGAGTGCAGTGGCGCAACCCTAGCTCACTGCAACCTCCGCCTCCTGGGTTCAAGCGATTCTCCTGCCTCAGCCTCCCTAGCAGCTGGGATTACAGGCTCATGCCACCATGCCTGGCTAATTTTTGTATTTTTAGTAGTTTAGGGTTTTGCCATGTTTGGCCAGGCTGATTTCAATGTCCTGACCCCAGGTGATCTGCCCGCCTTGGCCTCCCAAGTATTTGATGTTTTTTGATGCTATTCTGTTTTTTTTGTTTTGTTTTGTTTTGTTTTGTTTTGTTTTGTTTTGAGACAGAGTCTCGTTCTGCTGCCCCGGCTGGAATGCAGTGGTGTGATCTCGGCTCACTGCAACCTCTGCCTCCCAGGTTCAAGTGATTCTCCTGCTTCAGCCTGCTGAGTGGCTGGGATTA
The DNA here is from genome assembly GCF_043159975.1 of Macaca nemestrina. Classification (NCBI taxonomy): domain Eukaryota; kingdom Metazoa; phylum Chordata; class Mammalia; order Primates; family Cercopithecidae; genus Macaca; species Macaca nemestrina. Next base: position 103,097,489 of record NC_092137.1, read on the forward strand.
CAGGCACATGCCATGACGTCCGGCTAATTTTTGTGTTTTTTTTAGTGGAGACGGGGTTTCACCATGTTGGCCAGGCTGGTCTTGAACTCCTGATCTCAGGTGATCCACCCACCTCAGCCTCCCAAAGTGCTGGAATTACAGATGTGAGCCACTGTACCCGGCCTTAAGTTTCTTTAGATAGAAGATGCGATCACTGATGTAGGTAAATTGATAGAATATAGGATGCTTAGTTAAATTTTAATTTCAGATAAAACAATGATTTTTAGTATAAGTATACCCCACATATTTCATGAGACATACTTTAAAAAATCATATTTTACCTGAAATTCAAATCCAGCTGGGTATCCTGTATTTTATTTATTTATTTATTTATTGAGATGGAGTCTCGCCATGTTGCCTAGGCTGGAGTGCAATGGCACGATCTCAGCTCACTGCAACCTCTGCCTCCCGGGTTCAAACGATCCTCCTGCCTCAACCTCCTGTGTAGCTGGGATTACAGGCACACGCCACCATGTACAGTTTTTATTTTAGTAGAGATGGGGTTTTTCCATGTTGGCCAGGCTGGTCTCAAACTCCTGACCTCGTGATCCACCTGCCTCAGCCTCCCAAAATGCTGGGATTACAGGCGAGCGCCACGGTGCCTGGCTGGTATCTTGTATTTTTATGTGAAGTCTAACAATTCTAATTTAAGACTTTTTTCTCTTTTTAGAGACATGAGCTCACTCTGTTGCCCAGGCTGGAGTGCAGTGGCATGATCATGGCTCACTGCAGCCTTGAACTCCTGGGCTCAAGTGACGCTCCCGCCTTAGCCTCCCAAGTAGCTGGGTCTCCAGGTGTGCTCATGGGTCTGGTTTTGGAACCTGTGTTTTGTGACACACACTCTTCCCTCCATCATCACCATGGTCACACCATCTATAGAAAGTTCTAAGATCATAGCAGCAGGAACACGGGGTGTTTCCTAACTGGTGGAAAGCAGCAGACCCACTGGATGTACTGTCATCTTTTCTTTTTTTAAAAAAACATTTTTAGGTTACCAAAATTACTGAAGGAATATATTGGAGTTTGCCTTCCATTTGACATGCTTGACAGCGTGAATCAATTTCCGTTAAACTCAAGCCAATTTGCATTAACATAAATTGGGTACTTTAGGGAGGCAAATGTATTCTCCAAGGCTAGATCTCCATTCCTGTTTTTTTGGTGGGGGGATGGAATCTCACTCTGTCACCTACACTGGAGTGCAGTGGCATAGTCTCAGCTCACTGCAGCCTCCACCTCCTGGGTTCAAGCTATTCCCCTGCTTCAGCCTCCCAAGTAGCTGGGATTACAGGTGCGTGCCACCACACCCGGCTAATTTTTTATTTTTAGTAGAGATGGGGCTTCACCATGTTGACCAGGCTGGTCTTGAACTCCTGACCTCAGATGATCCACCTGCTTTGGCCTCCCAAAGTGCTGGGATTACAGGCATGAGGCACAGCACCTGGCCTAGATCTCCATTCTTTAGCAGAACCTATATTACCAAGAAGTGGGAGAAAGAAGGCAGCTACTCAACCAAAGTCTGAATCAAATGAAGACAAAATCTTCTCAAAATGTATACAATTGCAGCAGTAAGAGCATATGTAACTCCAGAAAAGGATCCTGTATTTGCAAATCATTTATTTTGAAACTACTTCTCTTTCTTTGGAGGGGGAGGTGTTAGAAATCCCAAGCAAAAGGAATTCTTTTTTGTTTGTTTGTTTGTTTGTTTTACCATTGCTGGTTGTCTCTCCTGGAATGCCCCTTCCTGCCTCTCTCTTGTAAAAGTTCACCCAAATCCTGCCCATTCTTTGAGACTTAGCCTTAATATTCCCCTTTTCCACAGCCTACCTTTTCAGACTTACTATGGAGTTAGAGTTGATCCAGCAAATTGGTCATTCGGTGAATTGATTTTCAGCCCATTGGCCAGCTGGCTCCATGATACTACAACAAATCAACCGTGGAAGCCAGATGTCAGTCAAATAAGCAGAAGAAATGACATCCTGGGACCATAAAGGGGAAAACAGTTCTCAAGTGTTGGTTCCCTGGCTGCTGGGTTGGGTGAGAAATCTCACCTACCAAAGCAGGTACTGAGAAAGTGAAGCAGGTATGAGGAAAGAGTACTGCCGATGCAGAAGCACTGAAGATTTTCTTTTCAATTTCTTTGTGCTATGAAACATATATGTAAATAATTTCAATAAGCTTTTATAAAACATCGTAGCAGCAGGGAATCATTCAACATCTCCCATGCCAGCAGGTCTCTAATATAGTCTCAGCCTATTTGGGGCACTAGTCAGTCCTGAATGCAGACTCTGCATTGAAAATCTGGGACAATTGGAGAAGGTTTCTGGGGAAGATAGCATTTGAGCTGTGTGGCCTCTAAAGAAGGAAGGGTGGAAGTTTCCAACAGAATGAAGAGCATGGAGGTAAAAAGGGATAACAGCCAGTGAGAAAAAAGAAATTTTTGTAGGGATGGGAGTGGTAGCTGAGGCTGCAAAGGTGGGAGGTTGGGTGAGGAGTTTAGGAAGGCCTAAAAGTTGTAAGGAGCCAGGGTCGTTCTGGTTGGCGGTGGGACTCTGTCAACTCATCCAAGGTCTATGGGAGCCATACGGAGACACAGAGACAATATCTTCCATTGCACAGCAGTTCCGTCAGCATCTGATTCATTTTTTTAAAGCCTGTTGAGGTTTCTTGGCCATTTCACCAAGGGTAGGCAGTGATCCGTGCATAAATCAAGCAGTGTGAGAAGATGGATCATTAAGAGAAGGGGCTCTGTTTATCCACAAACACCTTGACAACTTGCAGTGATGGAAAAGGAGACGCAGGTAAAATGTCAGGTAGAACAGGCAACAGTCACATCACAATGCTTCTCTTAACTCTCTCAACCTGATCTGTTCTTTTCCTTGGGTTTCTGCAGCCCTGGAACTGCTCAGTTTTCTGTGTGAATGACACAGATGCAGAGATCATTTCAAGGTATCACTTTGGGCAGATGTTTGGGTGCTACCAAATATAACCCAGGCCGTTTAAAATCCAGGAACAAACCCAGAAAGAGAAATAGGGATATCAGAGTTTCTGGTGTGTGCCCCTATGTAGCATCTCTGCCTGTTGTTCAGAACTATGCGCAAGTCCTTATTTTGTCTTCTTGTAACTCAGTATATCTCACAAATAGAATAGACACTCAATATTCAATAAAATCAGGCTTCTCATGGTGGTTATTTAAATCTATAGCTGATATTAGGATATTCCTCATGGAAATATAAAATGAGAAAGACTATGGAAGAAAGAACTGGACAGAGCAGAGGCTTGAAATTTTTTTTTTTTTTTTAGACAGACTTTCGCTCTTGTTGCCCAGGCTGGAGTGCAATGGTGCGATCTTGGCTCACCGCAACCTCCGCCTCCCGGGTTCAAGCAATCCTCCTGCCTCAGCCTCTCAAGTAGCTGGGACTACAGTCATGTGTCACCATACCCAGCTAATCTTGCATTTTTAGTAGAGACGAGTTTTCTCCATGTTGGTCAGGCTGGTCTCGAACTCCCGACCTCAGGTGATCTGCCCATCTTGGCCTCCCAAAGTGCTGGGATTACAGGTGTGAGCCACCTCGCCCAGCCTTTTTTTTTTTTTTTTTTTTTTTAGAGAGTCTCTTTTGCCCAGGCTGGAGTGCAGTGGCACTATCTTGGCTCACTACCACCTCTGCCTCCCAGGTTCAAGCAATTCTCCTGCCTCAGCCTTCTAAGTAGCTGGGATTATAGGCGTGTGCCACCATGCCGAGCTAATTTTTCTAGTTTTAGTAGAGACAGGGTTTCACACTTTGGCTAGGCTGGTCTCAAACCCCTGACCTCAGGTGATCCACCGCCTTAGCCTCCCAAACTGCTGGGATTACAGATGTGAGCCACGGCATCTGGCCGAGGCTTGAATATTTTATATACTTAATTAACATTGATACAGATCATCAGTGAAGTGTTTAAAATCAAGTTTATACAATAAACTAGTATAAATGAATATATGTATATTATAGAAATAACGTATATAGTTCCACCAATCTAATACAACTGTTAGCATTTCGGTGATTCCCCTTCAGGCTTTTTTTTTTTTTCTACACATTGTTTTGAGATCTTTCTTAAATAAGGAGAAAACAAATTCCTGTTAAAAGTATGAAGGAGGCTGTGCGTGGTGGCTCACACCTATAATCTCAGCACTTTGGAAGGCCGATGGGGGCAAGATCACTTGAGGCCAGGAGTTTGAGACCAGCCTGGCCACCACAGTGAGACCCTGTCTTTCTCTCTATATATATTTTTTTAAATAATTTTTTTAAAAAGTGTCAAGGAGCAGTTGGAATCTTGAGAATGACTCTTTTTTTTTTTTTTTTTTTGAGACGGAGTCTCGCTCTGTCGCCCAGGCTGGAGTACAGTGGCCGGATCTCAGCTCACTGCAAGCTCCGCCTCCCGGGGTCGCGCCATTCTCCGGCCTCAGCCTCCCGAGTAGCTGGGACTACAGGCGCCCACCACCTTGCCTGGCTAGTTTTTTTTTGTATTTTTTAGTAGAGACGGGGTTTCACCATGTTAGCCAGGATGGTCTCAACCTCCTGACCTCGTGATCCACCCGTCTCGGCCTCCCAAAGTGCTGGGATTACAGGCTTGAGCCACCGCGCCCGGCCACGAGAATGACTCTTAAAATGAGTGAAAATCCTCTTGACCTGATGTATACACCCATAGAAATTCTTTGATATCTGAAATCCTTAGAATAAAATGGATTTCAGCTTTTATTTCCTCAGCTAGCATTTACTGAGCCCTCCTCTGAGGCTTACAAGTGCTAACTAAGCCCAAGGTAACTTAGCAGTCACCACATACTCTAGGTTTACTGAATGTGAAAATGAGAAAATGCACAGAGTCAAGCTTGTAAGAGCTAGAATGCAGGGCGTTCATTAGGCAAAGCTACCAGTTAGCAGAGAATTTGAGTAAGGACAGGGACAATGACCAAGTCTGGAGGATAAATGGAAACCATGGAGAGAAATATTTTTTTTTTTTCAGTTTCCAGGGGGAAAAAAATGTACGGCTAGTGCTCAAAGACATAACTGGATTACATGTTGTAAGGGCTTTGGGCATGACCAAACACAGCCCCTTCAGGTTGACTCCCTCCAGCTTCTGGCCCATGGGGGTTGGACAGCAGAGGCAGGCCTAACAGGAAGCCAGTTTCCTTCCCAGGAGCCCTGCTTCTCCTGAATAGCGAACAGTGTCCATTGTCTACTCTTTTACCTCTTGCCACAGCTACCCTGGACATGAATACTATCCCCCTCATTTATTTAGGGCAGCTGTGGTCCAGAGAGGTCCACGAACCTCCGAAAGTCCCTGCAGCTCAGTAAGTGTTGAAGCCAGGAGTCAAACATGTCCTTTCTGCTCTTGAAAAGAGAAATGCCTCAACTCGCAGTAAACCACTGCACTAATGGGAGGGCGTGAGAAAATATCCATCACATTATCAGATTCCTCAAAAACCATATCTGCAAATCAAAGGGCATGTTTCCACGTCGTAGTCAGCTAGATAAATCTACAATGAGTAGCTAATCACGAAGGAACCAGTGTCACCTTCAAATCGTAATGACAAGTATTTGATTTATTTTATGGTTGTGCAAGGTGAGAACTAAAAGGCTTGAGTCTTTGAGAACCCATGCTGTTATGGGCTGCTGCTTTAAAAGGGATACTAGAGACATCTGTTCATTTCTAGGATTTCTGATTTAGGATAAGAGTACTTTTGACTTAACCAAGCCAACAAGGGTGGGGTAAGGATTCCTTGAATAGTGACTCCTGCTCCCAGTGGCTTATCTCCACTTTGAAATTAATGGGGCCTCAGGGCCTTGCAGTTAGGGGTGACACAAAAATGTACAAAGAGAGAATTTCACATTTTAGTGCACAGCCAATGATAGAAAGTCATGGAAGAGAAACAAGAGAAAAGATAATAAGGAAGCTTTAAGACTAGAAAAAGTAGTAGAAATTGTCTCCATCAGCCTTTCCTCTCAGTCTCCCAAGTCAGATAGAAGCCCTCTTTTTGTATACACGTAATCTGCAGGATCTTTAATTTGTGATGACATTTGAGTAGGGAACAAAGGGGAAAATTGTGAAGGGTTAAACAAAATGCTGTGACTTTTAGTTAATATTATTATGATTCTTATTTTCAGTAGTGTAGAGGTGTTGTGTTTAAACGCTGTTACCGAAAGATTAAAACTTTACTCCATTAAGAAAAAAAAAAATCACAGGGGACTCCAAAAAGCCTGCGGTGCACCTCAGAACTCCCACATTTCATGGCGTTTATTACCAGAAGCCTTTCAGAAAGCAATGACTTCGTCCTGAGCTTCTTGAAGTTTTGGGAAGGGCAGCCGAAGAATGCCAAGATAGTTTCATTAAGGAATATAGAGGGTAGATTTTCACTAGAGAGGAAGTGAGACGAGCTGTCTGGGGAAAAGCAAACACTTCACACTTCAAGGTGGACTGAAATTTCTCTCTTGCCCTGCTCCTCTTCTCCCATGACCCCTGAGGTTCGTGATGCACCTTAGCTGAAGTACAGATCAAAGGAGAGAGTGACTTTTGACACAAACTGAAACCGTCCAGTTGTTTAATTATCTCTTTATGTGAAAGACCAGGTTTTACTTTGCCTGTCTGTCAGTATAGGCAGGTGGTTATTTTCCGGGACAGGTTTATGTTACCTAACAGAGCAAAAGTGAGCCAATGGCAGGACATCTTGTAATTAATTGCCCATTTTGGAATAATTTTTATGCACAAACATTTTTGTTAGGCATATGGGATGTAGGCCCAGCACTTTCAGTTTAGGATCTGATGCTAACTGCATGCTTAGGTTTTAAAATAAAGTTCTACAATTAAATTGATAAATACCTTACTTGCTCTAAAAGATTATGTGGCTATGTTGCAGACATTAATCTAAAAAATTATCTGCTAGGGACAGGCGTGGTGGCTCACGCCTGTAATCCCAGCACTTTGGGAGGCTGAGGAGGGTGGATCACAAGGTCAGGAGATCAGGACCATCCTGGCTAACAAGGTGAAACCCCAATACAAAAAAAAAAAAAAAAAAAATTAGCCGGGCGTGGTGGTGGATGCCTGTAGTCCCAGCTACTCAGGAGGCTGAGGCCAGAGAATGGCGTGAACCTGGGAGGCAGAGCTTGCAGTGAGCTGAGATCACACCACTGCGCTCTAACCTAGGGACAGAGCAAGACTCCGTCTTAAGAAAAAAAAAAAAAAAAAATTCTAGTTCTGCTTGATCATCCTCTTTATCAGGTTTTAATTTTTATTTTTTACCTTTTTAGTTTTTAAAAAACGATTCAAGTAGAGATAGGGGTCTCATTATGTTGCCCAGGCTGGTCTCAAACTCCTGGTCTCAAGCAATTCTCCTGCCTTAGCTTCCCAAAGTGCTGGGATTACAGGCATGAGCCACTACATCTGGCCAGATTTAAGTTTTAAGGACATAAAGAGTTGTGGCAAATTCAGCCCTGTTCCCGGGTGACGTAAACGTTTCCATTTGCAGTGGGGACACTCTACAAATACTGGTCTGAAGCCAAATTCAGGCCAAAGCCAGGAAGGCAACATCATAGCTGAAAAAGTGTGGGTTTTTAAGCCAGACAAGTCATGGGCCACTTCCCAGCTGTGTGACCTTGGATAAGATAGTTAAATTCTTTGATTCTCAGTTTCCTCATCTGTAAAATTTGTGTTCTGATACATTGCAGGATTGTTGTGAGGATTATTGGTCATATACATGGAGCGGGAAGCGCATGAGCACTTTTTAAGTAGCCTTGTAACAATGGCAAATTCTCCGGACTATACTCTATCGTCGTTCCTCACCGAGCATCCTAATTTGAAATGCAAGTCCAGCAAATTTTTGGGATCATAAGAGTTGTGACTTCCGGTCAAATTTTGACTCATCAATTAGATATTATGCTGTAAGTAAAGTGTGTGTGAAGCATTTTTAAATCCAAAATCTCCTGCAAAGAGTAACCAGAAGAGATAACCATATTGTCAACAATTTGTGTTTTTCTTAGGTGAACTACTTTTGTAGCAAGGTTGTAACCTATCCCAACTGCTCCTTTAAATGGACCTGTTTTTATGCCTCTAATACTATATGGATGCTGAGCATATTCTGTAGGAAATCTACAAATCAGTTCAAGGGCAAGTTTAGGCTTGAAAATTAAAGGTCTGTGCATTAGCTGAGGCATCAGTTTAGTGAAATGATGAAGCTAAAATTTTGTTTGTGTTTTATAAGACTTAAGGATTTGTTGTGGTGACATTAGTTTGAAACACAGAATATAAAAAAGAAAAATCTATTCTTATGATAAATATAGGTGATGATGACAGTACATGAGAGAATATATCATATTTGTGTCTATAGAAGTAGAAAGAGAGAAGGAGGGCACTCCTGCACCCGGAGTTATACAATGCAGATTGAAGGAAAAACATTTGCTTCGCGGCCGGGCGCGGTGGCTCAAGCCTGTAATCCCAGCACTTTGGGAGGCCGAGACGGGCGGATCACGAGGTCAGGAGATCGAGACCATCCTGGCTAACACTGTGAAACCCCATCTCTACTAAGAAATACAAAAAACTAGCCGGGTGAGGTGGCGGGTGCCTGTAGTCCCAGCTACTCCGGAGGCTGAGGCAGGAGAATGGCGTAAACCCGGGAGGCGTAGCTTGCAGTGAGCTGAGATCCGGCCACTGCACTCCAGCCTGGGCGACAGAGCGAGACTCTGCCTCAAAAAAAAAAAAAAAAAAAAAAAAAGAAAGAAAAACATTTGCTTCGCAAAGATTCTCACCAATTGTAAATCCATAGAACTTCTTATCACTGGGGTCAATGGATGGGCCTCAGGGACTCTGGGAACTCCTTGAAGGCACAGGTGTGATTTTTTTCTGTTAATGTAAATATCCACATTTCTGGAAAAAGTCCATGACTTTCATCAGGTTCTTGTTTTTTTAAGTATAGGAGTAGGCAGCAACTTTTGCTTTAAATATTTACCTTTTTGGCCGGGCGCGGTGGCTCAAGCCTGTAATCCCAGCACTTTGGGAGGCTGAGACGGGCGGATCACGAGGTCAGGAGATCGAGACCATCCTGGCTAACACGATGAAACCCCGTCTCTACTAAAAAATACAAAAAACTAGCCGGGCGAGGTGGCGGGTGCCTGTAGTCCCAGCTACTCGGGAGGCTGAGGCAGGAGAATGGCGTAAACCCGGGGGGTGGAGCTTGCAGTGAGCTGAGATCCGGCCACTGCACTCCAGCCTGGGCAACAGAGTGAGACTCCGTCTCAAAAAAAAAAAAAAAAAAAAAAAATTTACCTTTTTAAAACATTTCAAATGGGTTTGTGTTACGTGTTAATGAAAATTGCTAAAAATTGACTGTTAGTAGCCCTTGTATTATAGTTCATCCATGAGCACTGTGATTTTATTTATTTATTTATTTATTTAGAGACAGAGTTTTGCTTTTGTTGCTCAGGCTGGAGTGCAGTGATGCCATCTCAGCTCACTGCAACCTCCGCCTCCCAGGTTCAAGCGATTCTCCTGCCTCAGCCTCCTAAGTTGCTGGAATTACATGGGCGTGCCACCACACCCAGCTAATTTTTTGTATTTTTAGTACAGACAGGGTTTCATCATGTTGGCCAGACTGGTCTCGAACTCCTGACCTCAGGTGATCCACCCACCTTGGCCTCCCAAAGTGCAGGGATTACAGATGTGAGCCACCGCGCCCGGCTGAGCGCTGTGATTTTAAATGCAAGTCCAGTGAATTTGGGAATCAGAAGAGTTGTGCCTTCTGGTCAAATTTCAACCCACCATTTGGATATAATGCTGTTTAAGTGAAGAGAGAAATAAGATAGTAACAGATTATATTGTTGCTAATGAGGCATAAGATGACATATGTGAAAAAATAAGAAAAGAATAAAAAGATGATATATGCAGAACAAACACTCTTTCTTCAGGTAATGGTGCAGTACAGAGGTTAAGTGCATGGCATTGAGCCTAGAGGGCCCGAGTTGAAGTCCTGCCTCTGTTACTGTTGTGTGGTTTTAGACACGGACTTACCCTTGTTAGGATGACAAGAGCTGGTTCTCATGTGAGAATACTGTGAGAGTGGAATGGGACAGTGCATGTGGATTCTTAGAACAGCTTCTGGCTCAGAGGAAATGCTCACAGATGTCTGCTGTGGTCCTTGTAAGCCAGGAGAAGGGAAGAACCTGCTACAGGAAGTCTCCAAAAGAAACAGTGGGACATTATCCTTTTAGTATCTCCTGTGAGCTTCGGGGCCTGTTGAGCTGGACATTATCAGTTGAAGATGTTGGAGGTCACAAAGCAGAGTGGCTAAGTCAGCTGGGTTAGATGCTCAGTACAGCAGTTCACTAGCTGTGTAACTTAGGGCAAGTCACTTAACTCTCTGAGCATCTGCAGGATGGGGTTGATAATAAGAACCCCCTCTTTGCCCTCTCATGAGGATGAAAGGAGTTAATTCGTATACCGTGTTTTGCAGTGTCTGGCACTTAGTGTTAAATGATAGATGCTAAGTAGAATGAGTTAATAAGCTCTAACTGCCCTGTGCTGAGTTTTGTATATGAATAGCTCTTGTAAAGTACTTCTGAGGTAGGTGCGGGTATATCTGTCTTTTACCAAAGAGGAATCTGGGGCACAAAGACTTTGAGAAAGTTACCCAAGATCAGGCAGCTAGAGGGGGTCAGATTCATCTCTAGGGGTCCCCACTGTACCCACTGCATCCAGGGGCAGGTCCTTGTTAGATCAGAAGAGTCCTATGTGCCCACCACTGGCCTTGGGGGTCCCAAGTCTCTCTATATTCAAGTTGGAGGGAAAAGGAGGGAGTAAATCCCTTGGCCCCAGAAACTGTCCCCGGATCACTCAGATCTCATATATACAAAATGGACACAAAACAGTGATATCTTAGGGTTTTCTAACACTTTCCATGTGTGGGCACCTAGAAATATGTGCATAAGATATTTGTGCACATATGTCGTAATTAATGGGTGCAATAACAGAAGATTTAGTGTTCTGGCATCTAGTTACTGGGGGCCCTTGTATTATGAGGTCCAAGCCTGTACACCAAGAGGCATCAATGCAGGGGACCTTGCATGCTGCAGGGTAACCCTGATGAAGGATTATAAACACAGAAGCGCATCCTGGAGGCGAACATGTTGGAGGAGCACGCAGAGGAATGATGCTTTCAACACTGTGCTAGGGAGAAGGCCAAAGCACTCCCTGGGGAGAACATCCACCTGCAGCATTCCGATGAGGTGGTATGGTTTGCCTAAGGCACTGTTTAGGGAAAGTTTCAAAGGACTAGCCTGGGAATTGAAGAACTCCCCACCCTTTTTTTTTTTTTTTTTTTTTTTTCCGAGACAGAGTCTCGCTGTGTCGCCCAGGCTGGAGTGCAGTGGCGTGATCTCGGCTCACTGCAAGCTCCGCCTCCCAGGTTCAAGCAGTTCTCCTGCCTCAGCCTCCCGAGTAGCTGGAGCTACAGGTGCACGCCACCACGCCTGGGTAATTTTTTGTATTTTTAGTAGACACAGGGTTTCACCATGTTAGCCAGGATGGTCTCGATCTCCTGACCTCCTGACTCCCCACCCTTCTTGCAGCCCCCTGTGGACTCACTGATCTATTGAATTATGCTCAAAAGGTATTGTTCTGGAAATATGTGTAGAAATAAATTCGACATTCAAGACTTCACAAGTAACAGTGGAGGAAAGGAAATAACAAGGCACAAGGACATCTTGCAGCAAGCCCTAAAACGCTGACCATCTTCTTCAAATGTTTACAACGTTGAAGTGTACGTGATGTTGTCATGGTTGTCACTTCTTCAGCCTCAAGAAGGGAATGGCCCACAGGACATGAAGAATTGGCAGTATTTGGAAACCTGACACTGGTATTGGATGGAAATTTAGAGCTCTTTGAATTCAAACATTCACTTGGAAGTCTTATGGCATCTCAAACTGAACATGGCCCATGAACAAACTAGGAAGAAAATCAAGGATGCAATTACTCTAAAAATCAGGGCAGTGGTTACCTCTATGGGATACCTTTGATCAGGAGGAACAATGAGGGTGAGTGATTTGCAGGGTTTTGTTTCTTCACCTGGGTAGTGGTTAGATGCATGCAATGCATTAGAGTAATTCATTAAACTTGGCCTGGCATGTGCAGTGGCTCATGGCTGTAATCCCAGCACTTTGGGAGGCCAAGGTGGGAGGACCACTTGAGCCTAGGAGTTCGAGACCAGCCTGGGTGACATAGGGAGACCCCATCTGTACAAAAAATAAGTAAATATGTTGTATTTGTGTATACATTATTTCCATTGCTCTGTTGGCTTCTGTATTTGCATATTTTAATACTTGCTTCTTTCTGTAAACTTTGTCACAGTAAGCAACAATAAAAAGGTCTGTTCGTCCACATAAGCCTGGTCCTTTGCCATTCTTCGCCATTTCAGTAATTGGCACCACCATTCCCCCCAAGTGACTAAGGTCTAAAACCTGGGCCTCCCTTCTCCTTCCTTTCCCTAACCCTGCCTCTGGTGACATGGGTCCCTCCATTCATCACTTGTTTCCAAAGCTCTCCGCTCCCTCTGGGCCTCCCTGTCTCCCCTGCTGCCACTCTGTCATCCTCTAAACTCCCTACATTAACCCTTCCTCCCCACACAGACAGTAAACTTTTATAAAAATGTTTTATTTGAAAATGATTATAGATTTACAGGAAGCTGCAAGAATAGAAGAGAGAGGTCTCACAGATCCTTCATCCAGCTTCCCCCAATGTCACTGTTTTACATAACTATATTATACTATCAGTACCAGGAAATGGACATGGGTACAATCCATGGAGCTTATTCAGATTTCAGTTGTACCTGCACTCATTTTTGTGTACTCTGTGTGTGTATCAGTCTGTGTAATTTTATCCTAAGTGTAGATTCATGTAGCTACCACCACAATCAAGATACAGAATTGTTCTATCACCAGATATCTCCCTTGTGCTACCCTTTATAGTCATACCCAGTCTACTTCCCCTTCCCCCATCCCTAACCCCAGACAACCACTAATCTCAATAATTTTGTCATTTTGAGAGTGTTGTAGAAATGGAATCATGCACATGCAACACTTTGAAGTTGGCTTTATTTTTCTCAGCATAATGCCCTAGAGATCCATCCAAGTGGTCATATGTGTCAGTAAGTGTTTCTTTTTATTGCTCTGTGATATTCTGTAGTATGAATATAGAATAATCTTTTTTTTTTTTTTTTTTTTTTTTTTTTTTGAGACGGAGTCTCGCTCTGTAGCCCAGGCTGGAGTGCAGTGGCCGGATCTCAGCTCACTGCAAGCTCCGCCTCCCGGGTTCACGCCATTCTCCAGCCTCAGCCTCCCGAGTAGCTGGGACTACAGGCGCTGCCACCTTGCCCGGCTAGTTTTTTGTATTTTTTAGTAGAGACGGGGTTTCACCGTGTTAGCCAGGATGGTCTCAATCTCCTGACCTCGTGATCCGCCCATCTCGGCCTCCCAAAGTGCTGGGATTACAGGCTTGAGCCACCGCGCCCGGCCTAGAATAATCTTTTTAAAGCAGATTGGTCCCAGCTACTTGGGAGGCTGAGGGAGGAGAATTGCTTGAACCCAGGAGATGGAAGTTGCATTGAGCTGAGATGGTACTATTGCACTCCAGCCTGTGTGACAGAGTAAGACTCTGTTGAAAAAAAAAAAAGCAGACAACAGCAGATTGGAAGCTGTCACTTCCAGGTTCAAATGGGGCTTTCCCATGGCATTAAGAACAAAACATATGCTCCTCACCTAGTGGGCCTCCCTGCCTAGCTGGCAGCTGCCTCCCTATCTTCTCTCTCTCTCTCTCTTTTTTTTTTTTTTTTTTTGAGATGGAGTCTCACTCTGTTGCCCAAGCTGGAGTGCAGTGGCACAATCTCAGCTCACTGCAACCTCTGCCTCCTGGGTTCAAGCAATTCTCCTGCCTCAGCCTCCTGAGTAGCTGGGATTACAGTCATGTACCACCACGCCCAGCTAATTTTTATATTTTTAGTAGAGACGATGTTTTGCCATGTTGGCCAGGCTGGTCTCGAACTCCTGACCTCAAGTGATCTGCCCGCCTTGGCCTCCCAAAATGCTGGAATTACAGGCGTGAGCCACCATGCCTGACCCCTGTCTTCTCTTGATACCTGTCCCCTCTGCCTCATACACACGGGCCTCTGTAATTCCTAAAACCCAACCCAGCACAGTTTTCCCGTGCTGCTCACCAGGATGACTCCCCCCACCTCTCCTTGTCTTCCAGTCCCTGCTGAAATGTCACCTCCTCAGAGAGGACTTTCCTGCACTTTCCTATGCAAATGCTGACACCCACCCCTGTTTTTCTGCTTATTTTCTCCCTTGCACTAATTGTACTTTGTCAGAATTTATTTTCTTGTCTGCTTGTTTAGTGTCTGACACTCTGACCCCTAGTACAGTGACCAGTGTGTAACAGACACTGAGAAAGGAATCAGTTGAATAAAGGAGTTGGTTTGTCTCTGAAAGAGGATGCTGATGTAGCATCCACCTGTGTAACATCCACCCCTCTGGGTAATCAAGCGTTGGAATCTAAGCTATTACAGGCATGGATTAATAATGTACTTGTGGGCCGGGCGCGGTGGCTCAAGCCTGTAATCCCAGCACTTTGGGAGGCCGAGACGGGCGGATCACGAGGTCAGGAGATCGAGACCATCCTGGCTAACACGGTGAAACCCCGTCTCTACTAAAAAATACAAAAAACTAGCCGGGCGCGGTGGCGGGCGCCTGTAGTCCCAACTACTCGGGAGGCTGAGGCAGGAGAATGGTGTGAACCCGGGAGGCGGAGCTTGCAGTGAGCTGAGATCCGGCCACTGCACTCCAGCCTGGGCGGCAGAGCGAGACTCCGTCTCAAAACAAACAAAATAATAATAATAATAATAATGTACTTGTGTATGCCTGGCCATTTTCCAGAAAGGGATTCAAGGTGGCTTGCAAAACTGCAGATGATGCAACCAGATAAAAAATAATGAGTGAAAATAAGAGTGGGAAAAGATGAAGCAAGCCCACACCCGAAAGAAAATAAGAGTAGGGAAAGATGAAGATGGCGCACGGCCTGCAGGTGGGATGCAGGGCTGGCAGGACCCCTGGTTGCCTGCTCTTCAGCAGCCAGCAACCTAGTGCCTGTGGCTGGACAAGCAAAGGCAGACACAAGCAAGGTGGCTTCAGGTCGTGGTGAAGAAAATATGAAGAAAATGAAAGTTAAACGTGGTCCATGACATTAAAAGCAAGCCTTTTTATATTATTATTATTATTATTATTATCATTATTTTTTCTGAAGAAGCACTTATTCCTGATTCTGGGAGTTGAGAGAAGGATTCACCATGAGCCTTAATTTTTTTTTTTTTCATCACGACCTGAGTGGTGGTGTGATCCTAGCTCACTGCAGCCTCAGACTCCTGGGCTCAAGTGATTCTCCCACTTCAGTCTCCCAAAGTGCTGGAATTACAGGTATGAGGCAGTGCCCCTGGCCAAGCCTTTTTTTTTTTTTTTTTTTTTTTTTTTTTTTGAGACGGAGTCTCGCTCTGTTGCCCAGGCTGGAGTGCAGTGGCACAATCTCAACTCACAATCTCAGCAACTTCTACCTCCTGTGTTCAAGAGATTCTCCTGCCTCAGCCTCCTGAGTAGCTGGGATTACAGGCATGCACCACCACGCCTGGCTAATTTTTTTGTTAGTAGAGACAGGGTTTCACCATGTTGGCCAGGCTGGTCTTGAACTCCTGACCGCAGATGATCCATCCGCCTCAGCCTCCCAAAGTGCTGGGATTACAGGCATGAGCCACCGCGCCCGGCCCCCTGGCCAAGTCTTAATATTTTTATTTTTCTGTTAATTTTTATGGAAGATCTATTGTGGTTGGACCCTCTGGAGATCATGAAGAAGAAAATGACAAGGCACCCTGCCCTCTGGAAATTTATGGGGAAAACAAATCTTGGCTACTGATGATCGCTCTACCCCCCAACCCCCAACTCCTCCTCATATCCGTAGGCCCTGTTGCTTTCACCTCTTTCTCGTCCTCTGATTAAATGAACTGCCTGGAGTAATACCAGGTTAGTAGCAAGCTGGATCAAGAGAGTGAGTGTCTGGATGGTAGATCCACTTTCTTCCTGTAACATCCACCCCTCTGGGTAACCAAGTGTTGGAATCTAGGCTGTTACAGACAGTACCATAGGCCCCTAGTGGACCAGAAACCTTTGTTTATCAGTTGAATCCACTTGAAATGAATATAAAAGGCAGCCTCCAATGAGGGAGGTGAT
The DNA here is from genome assembly GCF_043159975.1 of Macaca nemestrina. Lineage (NCBI taxonomy): Eukaryota > Metazoa > Chordata > Mammalia > Primates > Cercopithecidae > Macaca > Macaca nemestrina. The sequence goes on from NC_092137.1 coordinate 103,113,814, forward strand.
TCAGCAAAGTGTAGCTTGTCTGCTAGGAGAGGTATGAGAGGGAAGACCCTGGTCTCTGATTCTGGCCCTCCGACTCCAGCCAGACTACTGTATCCTGCACCATTCCACCCCAACCCACCACCCTCCCACACACTTATTCTGAGTTTTGAGTCCCTCCTCTGGTTCCCCTAGCATCCTGGGCTCAGCCCCATTCTCCTGCATTGCAAGTGCCTCTTGGAGATGACTCTTTTTTTATTTTTTTTGGATGGAGTCTTGCTCTGTTGCCCAGGCTGGAGTACAATGGCGTGATCTCAGCTCACTGCAGGCTCCGCCTCCTGGGTTCAAGCAATTCTCCTGCTTCAGCCTCCTGAGTAACTGGGATTACAGGTGCCCACAACCATGCCCGGCTAATTTTTATATTTTTAGTACAGATGGGGTTTCACTATGTTGGCCAGGCTGGTCTGGAACTCCTGGCCTCAAGTGATCCACCTGCCTCAGTTTCCCAAAGTACTGGAATTACAGGCATGAGCCACCGCGCCCGGCCAGAGATGACTCTTTTATGTCATGGCTTCACTAAGTGCATTCTGGAAGCACCAACAACAGTCATCCGGGTGCTTCAGCAGTGGCTGCCGGGTAGTGAGTGTTTCATGGTGTTGCTCACGGCAGGTGAGGAATGTGTTTTTGGTAAGGACCCTGACCTAAAGAGATGTGGTTGAATAGGGTCCTCTCCAAATTCATATCCAGTTGGAATCTCAGGTTGTGAGCTTATTCGGAAATAGGGTCTTTGCAGATGTAATTAAGGTAAGAATTGAGATGATATCATACCGGATTAGAGTGGGATGTAAATCCAGTGAGTGTCCTTATAAGAGATGGAAAAGGGCCAGCTGTGGTGGCTCACGCCTGTAATCCCAGCACTTTGAGAGGCCAAGGCAGGAGGATTACTTGAGTCCAGGAGTTTGAGACCAGCCTGGGCAACATGGTGAAACCCCATCTCTACAAAAAATACAACAACAAAAAATTAGTCAGGCATGTAGTGCATGCCTGCAGTCCCAAGCTACTCAGGAGGTGGGAAGATTGCTTGAGCCCAAGAGGTGAAGGCTGTAGTGAGCCATGATCGTGCCACTGTACTCCAGCCTGGGTGACAAAGCAAGACCCTGTCTTGGAAAAAAAAAAAATGTATTGAAAAAATAGGAGAGAGATGGAAAAGAACACACAGAGACTCACAGAGAAGACAGCCATGAGAAGACTGAAGTAGGCAGAGATTGAAATCGTGCTGCCACAAGCCAAAGAACATCTGAGGACACCAGAAGCTGAAAGGGGCAAGGAAGAGACAAGGGAGGCTCCCCAAGAGCCTTCAGAGGGAGCATGCCTTTGCTGATACATAGATTTTGGTCTTCTAGCCTCTTGAACTGTAAGTGAATACATTTTCTGTTATTTTAAGCCACTAAGTTAGTGGTAATTTGTTCTGGCAGCAACAGCTTCCCACTCTTGGGGGAAACGAATGCAAGGGACATGCCCCTCTAGAGGGTTTAACTGCTCAGGCCATCACCACCATGCACAGACAGCTGGTTATGATGGCAGAAGAAATAAATTTGATAGAGAGCCGCAAGAGAGTGTGCCCAGTCTAGGTGAGGGACGGAGTATTACAGAATACATGCTCTCATCCATTAATCATTAAAGAAGGCAGACTCACTTTGCAAAGCTTATTGGAGGAAAGTGAAACTTTCAGTGAAAATCAGATGGTCAAGACTCATTACTAGAAGTGAACTTGTATTTGGAAGAATGTAGCCTAAGATGGAGCAACTCAGGGCTTGAAACAAGCCAGGCACATTTTAACACAGGAGAGGTAGAGTGGGATGCAGGACAGAGACCAGGCAAGGAGTGGACCAGCTTTGAGACTGCTTCCTCACCCCCTAACTAAGGCTGTTACCAGCTGCTCTGTAAGAGAGTGGATATCCTTGGGTAGGTTGAAATTGATTGATTGATCGATTGATTGACAGGGTCTCACTCTGTTGCCCAGGCTGGAGTGCAGTAATGGGATCATAGCTCACTGCAACCTTGAACTCCTGGGCTCAAGTGATCCTCCTACCTCTGCCTCCTGAGTAGCTAGGACTACAAATACGTGCCACACACCTGGATAATTTTTGTATTTTTTGTAGAAATGGAGTCTCGCTATGTTGCCCAGGCTGGTCTTGAACTCTTGGCCTCATATGATTCTCCCAATTTGGCCTCCCCAAGCTCTGAGATTATGGGTGTGAGCCACCATGTTGGGCCAAAATATGTTTACTGAGCACCCACTTTGTGTGCCATACTCAGATCTAGCATGGAATATTGAAGGGCCAAATGCAGTTCTTACCTTCACAGAGCTGGTAATACTGTATCAGTAATATTTTGGTTGCAAGTAACAGAAAACTCAACAAAAACTGACTTAAACAATAAAAGGAACACATTATCCCCAGTAATTCATGAGGCATTTGTGGCTTCCCGCACCATTCAGCCAGGCTCCTACTTGGTTTCTTTGTGATTCTCTTGGGCCTTCTCTTTTCTGTGTGTCAGTTACAGCCTAGGGTTGACTTCTTTTTTGTTCATGGTTTCAGTTTGGTTACCAGCAGTATCTGCAGCTGTTGCTTTACACTGGGGAGGCGGGAGGGGGCATTCTCCTGCAATCATGCATCCACGTGATTGAATCCACAGATCCAAGCCCATCCCTGACTCAATCATAAGGCAAAGGAAATAAGATATCCTGATTGATTTAGACCAGTGTTACTTTAAGTGTGGCCTCCCGGCCAGCAGTTATCAGCATCCCCTGGGAATTTGCTAGAAGTGCAAATCCTTGGGATCAGAAATGGAATCAGCAACTCTGTGGGGAGAGCTTGGCAACTTGTGCTCAGCAAGCCCTCCAGGTGATTCTAACGCACGCTGTAGTTTACTCTTGAACTAATCAGATCCCATCTGTGGAGCTGGTGGGGAAGGTTATTCTACCCAAATGCAATGGTGGTAGGATGGAATAGATATTGGGAAGGCAATCATAGCCCCTATCCTTAGTGATTAAGGCAAATATAATAATTTATTGCGTTCTTTATTGAATTCCTAATAGGTGCTAATCAGTTTACATGCATGTTCTCATTTAATTCTTACCACAAACCTGTGAGGTAGGTACTGTTATTGTCTACAACAATTGAGAAAACTGAGGCCCAGTGTAGTTAAGTAACTTATTTAAGGCTTTGTCGCTAAGTGTCAAGGCTGGAAGCTGAACTCCCGCGAACTGACCCCAGAGGCTGTGTACTAATAAACGGCCAGCCACCAGGACATGTGATAAGCCCATGACTGACAGAGGAAGTCCAGGTGCCCCGGGAGTACCACAAAGGCACCTAGCATGCTCTAGTGGGCATCATGGAGAGCTTCCTGGAAGAAGTGACAAGATGGTGAGGAGTTTGCTAGCCAGATGAAGAGGAGGAGGAAGAGTGTCTAAAGGCCTAGAGCCAAGAGATGGCTTAGCATGTCTGAGGGTGTGACTTGAATGTAATGCTGTTAGTGGGAGTAAAGAGGCGTGACAGAGAGGTGAGCAGGGACCAGAACGAGAAGGGCCATGAGGACTAAGTGAAGAGGTTCACCTTTATCCTTAGGGCAGCAGGGCACATCTAAGGTTCTGACTGCCATGAATACACTGGATTGGCCTTTACTGGATGAATACACTGGATGACCCTGTTGGCAGGGTGGAAAATGGAGCAGAGGTAGAAAAGCTAATTGGAAGCCCATTTGCAGGGGTCCATCTCACTAGAAATGATGGTGCCTGGGCAAAGGGCAGAGATATTGAGCATGGATACATAAATCCTCTATATATGTGTGTGTGTGTGTGTGTGTGTGTGTGTGTGTGTGTGTGTGTGTGTACACATATATATAGAGTTGGGTTTTGGCTGAGGTGAGGGATATGGATGGCTACAATTTATTGAGCTGTACCAGGTGCTTTGTACGTACTATTTCTTTTTTTTTTTCTTTTTTTTTTTTTTTTGAGACAGAGTCTAGCTTAGTCGCCCAGGCTGGAGTGCAATGGCGCGATCTCGGCTCACTGCAAGCTCCGCCTCCCGGGTTCACGCCATTCTCCTGCCTCAGCCTCCCGAGTAGCTGGGACTACAGGCGCCCGCCACCTCGCCCGGCTAATTTTTTGCATTTTTAGTAGAGACGGGGTTTCACCGTGTTAGCCAGGATGGTCTCGATCTCCTGATCTCGTGATCCGCCCGCCTCGGCCTCCCAAAGTGCTGGGATTACAGGCGTGAGCCACTGCGCCCGGCCTGTACGTACTATTTCTAATTCATTCAACTACTCTACAAGGTTGGCAATTTTTTTTTTTTTTTTTTTTTTGAGATGGAGTCTCGCTCTGTCGCCCAGGCTGGAGTGCAGTGGCACAATCTCCACTCACTGCAAGCTCCGCCTCCCAGGTTCACGCCATTCTCCTGCCTCAGCCTCCCGTGTAGCTGGGACTACAAGCGCCCGCCACCGTGCCCGGCTACTTTTTGTATTTTTGGTAGAGACGGGGTTTCACCATGTTAGCCAGGATGGTCTCGATCTCCTGACCTCATGATCCGCCTGTCTCGGCCTCCCAAAGTGCTGGGACTACAGGTGTGAGCCACCGCATCCGGCCCAAGGTTGGCATTTTTATCTGCATTTTCTGAAAGGGGATGAGGATTTATGTTACCTGCCTGGGAATCACACTAACAAATTATAGAACACTGAGTTTAGGTTGGGCGCGGTGCCTCACGTCTATAATCCCAGCATTTTGGGAGGCTGAGGTGGTTGGATCACTTGAGGTCAGGAGTTTGAGACCATACTGGCTATCATGGTGAAACACCATCTCTACTAAAAATACAAAACAATTAGCCAGGCGTGGTGGCGGGCGCCAGTAGTCCCAGCTACTCCAGAGGCTGAGTCAGGAGAATGGCGTGAACCTGGGAGGCAGAGCATGCAGTGAGCCCATTGAGCCACTGCACTCCAGCCTGGAAGACAGAGTGAGACTCCGTCTCAAAAAAATAAAAAAAAAAACTAGCCAGGCATGGTGGCATGTGTCTGTAATCCCAGCTACTGAGGAGGCTAAGGCAGGAGAATCGCTTGAACCTAGAAAGTGGAGGTTGCAGTGAGCCAAGATTGTGCCACTGCACTCCAGCCTGGGTGACAGAGTGGGACTCTGTCTCAAAAACAAACAAACAAAGAACACTAAGTTTAAACCTAAGTCTGTGTTTTCTGCATAGAGTCATCATTAGGAATGGCTGTGGATCAGGGTTTTATGCATTATTTCTAATTCTTCATGAAGTTATATTTATGTAATTGTATATCCTACACATACACTATATGAATAGGTAAACCTGTCCTTTGTTCTCTAATAAATTCCCAATGCTGGGTACGTAGCAGGTGCTCAATAAATATTGGAAGAAAGGAAGGAAGGGGCCTGGCACAGGGGCTGACGCCTGTAATCCCAGCACTTTGGGAGGCCGAGGAGGGGGGATCACCTGAGGTCAGGAGTTCAAGACCAACCTGGCCAACATGGCGAAACCCCGTCTCTACAAAAATACAAAAATTAGCTGGGCATGATGGTGTGTGCCTATAATCTCAGCTACTCGGGAGGCTGAGGTGGGAGAATTGCTTGAACCCAGGAGATGGAGGTTGCAGGGGGCTGAGATCATGCCATTGCACTCCAGCCTGGGTGACAGACTGAGACTACATCTGAAAAAAAAAAAAAAAAAAAAAAAGAAAAGAAAAGAAAAGAAAGAAAGGAAAGAAGGGAGGAAGGAAGAAAATGATTAAAAAAAAAAAAGCTGTTACACATAGGTGGTTAAATGGTTTTAACCAATGACACAGTTACACTCAAGATTTTGCTGGGAAGAGTAGGGAAAAACAAAATTTTATCACTAAATACTACATACTACAAATGAATACAAATAGGAAATATCTGAGAGCTGAAGATAAACATATTTATACATATATACATATTTGAGTTATTTAATAAATATTTAATAATGAAGTAATTGGTAAATGGCTTGTATCTGTGTAATTTGTCTTGAAGTTTTCTTATTTCTTTTCTAAATGTTATTATTGTTGTGTTTGGGGTTGCCTTATATCTAATATCACTGGAATATACACGGAGGAGCCCAGTGAAAATAAACCTTCATTTATTTCTAACTATTTTCTAAACCAGGGTAATGGAATAGATATAGCGTCACTTGACTGCTTGCAAAAATGCTTCACACAAAGATATAATCAGACAAAATGGGATTCTGAAAGACTCGGCCATGGGCAAAATATCATCAAGGTCTTCCTCGGTTGTTTCCAAACTTTAGGGCACAAAATAATTCCCTTGAGAGCTTGTTTAAAATGCTGATTCCTGTGCCTCACTCCAGCCTCCCTCATCAAATTCTGACTTGGAAGATAGGAAGTGGGGACTTGATATTCTGTATTCTTAGCAATCAGCCCTGGAAATGCAAGGACCACACTTTAAGATCCATCAATTTACCTTGAAAGTGTTTATGACCAGAACCATCAGGCTTTTTCTCAACCTCTTGCTGCCAGGTTTGCGCTGAGGTAGGAGGGGGCTGACCTCAAAGTGACTGACCGATCTGTCAACGCGGTTTCTGGGGAAGGTGCTCCTCTCCGCACTTCAATTCCAACGTGATGGCATGAGGGAGATGCTCTCATAGATTACGCCTCCCGTGCCAGGTCAGACAGGGAGAGAATGGGGGTGTGACTTACTGATCACCTTGCCCTTTCAACATCTAAATGGCCCGACCCAGCACTGACCCTGGCCTCATGTCCCAAAAAGCATTTGAAAGAATTTGGAAAGCTGACAGAAGTATGAGAAGACAAAATAAGCTCTGCTAATATGTTGCAGAAACTGTTAGAATAAGATCTTTTAGGGGCAGTATCCTTCTTCCAGTTATTTTGGGCATAGATCACATTATCATCATAACTACCATCGTCATCATCCACAACTGCAATCAGTAGTTACGGAGCAGTCAAAGGATGAGGGAATTATTTTGTGCTCTATTTTTCTTGTAAAGACAAGATCTGTTGCTCAAGCTGGTCTCAAACTCCTGGCATTAAGCAATCCTCCCCCCTCAGCCTCCCAAAGTGCTGGGATTATAGGCTTGAGCCCCTGTGCCTGGCCTAGGGCTGTTATTTTGTATTCCATTTCCAGGCCTTTGGGCCAAAGGATTTTATTCAGGTATCCCCAAGGCTACCAATATTATTTTAAACATTTTCACAGAAATGGTTTCTCGCATGGACATGGACATCCTTCTGTTTCTGTTCATTTGAAAATAGACCTTATTTTCTTTAAAGACATGCTAGTATTTCATAGTATGTGTGCACTCATATTCTTTTCTTTTTTTCCTATTGTTGCCGATAAATTCCCTGGCATGCACCCATATTTTTAAAATCAGTTTCTGCTGGTGTAGAGTTGGGTTGTTGCAGGGTTTTGCTAATTCAAGCAGTGCCATGACAAACCATGTCATGCCTGTCTTTGCACAAGTGAGTGATCATTAATGTAAGACCAACACCTAGAAGTGTAATTGCTAGGTTAAAGGGTGGAGTCATTTACATTTTTGGCAGGTACCTCCAATTGCCTTCAAAAAAGTTATGGCCGTTTATACTTGTATCGATAGTGATGAGCAAGTGCCTATTTCCTCATGTCAGTACTGGAAAATTACATTTTAAACATTCTTTTGGCACTCCGATAGGTAGAAAATTTAAATGTTCTTTTGGCACTCCGATAGGTGGAAAATTGTATCATATGTTTATTTGCACTCCTTTTATTTACAATGATGCGTTTATGGGTCATTTGTGTATTTTTATTCTGTGAAATGCCTAATCCTTTGCTAAACATATAAAAAGATTAAAATTCTTTGAAACAGAAGTTCATTTAAAAAATATGTTTAATTTTTAAAATAGTAAGCTTTCTTTATTAGGAAAATATATGATATGAAGGTACCCAACACGTCATGTCTCGTCTATGTTGCGTAATTTGATCCCACAGTCATAGAATAGAAAGAAGCTGATAATCAGGATGAAGTTTTTTTTTTTTTTTTTTTGAGACGGAGTCTCGCTCTGCCGCCCAGGCTGAAGTGCAGTGGCCGGATCTCGGCTCACTGCAAGCTCCGCCTCCCGGGTTCTCGCCATTCTCCTGCCTCAGCCTCCCAAGTAGCTGGGACTACAGGCGCCGCCACCTCGCCCGGCTAGTTTTTTGTATTTTTTAGTGGAGACGGGGTTTCACCATGTCAGCCAGGATGGTCTCGATCTTCTGACCTCGTGATTCGCCCGTCTCGGCCTCCCAAAGTGCTGGGATTACAGGCTTGAGCCACCGCGCCCGGCCAGGATGAAGTTTTAAAATAGTTTTTGAGTCTTGCAGAACAAATTGAAGCTTTTCTGAACAAGAAAATAAAACCAATTAAGAATTGCAGTCTCTCTACCAGTCACTGTGCTAGACGTGGCAACTGTTCTACCACTGGATCTTCTCAACAATTATTTGGTGCTGTTATGATTCTCACCCTCACTTTTTTTTTTTTTTTTTTTTTTTTTGAGACAGTCTCACTCTATTGCCCAGGCTGAAGTGCAATGGTGCAATCTAGGCTTACTGCAGCCTCCACCTCCCAAGTTCAAGTCATTCTCCTGCCTCAGCCTCCTGAGTAGCTGGGACTACAGGCACCCGCCACCACACTTCGCTAATTTTGTATTTTTAGTAGAGACGGGATTTCACCCGGTTGGCCAGGCTGGTCACGAACTCCTGACCTCAAGTGATCTGCCTGCCTTGGCCTCCCAAAGTGTTGGGATCACAGGCGTGAGTCACCATGCCCGGCCTCACTCTCACTTTTAAAGAGAATGCTTTCCCCTTTCTGCTGAGATCTGACAAACACAAAAATGAAGCAGGCAAAGATGATGCCAGTGACACTTTCTGAGTTCCCAACCACAGCATAGCCTTGACGATGCACTGTGTTTGTCAGAGCTCCTCAGCAGAAAGGGGAGAGCGTTCACTTTAAAAGTGAGGGTGAGAATCGTTACAGCATCAAAGAGTTGTGAAGATCCAGTGGTAGAACAGTCGCCGTGTCTAGCACAGTGACTGGTAGAGACCGCAATTCTTTTTTTTTTTTTTTTTTTTTTTTTGAGACGGAGTCTCGCTCTGTCGCCCAGGCTGGAGTGCAGTGACCGGATCTCAGCTCACTGCAAGCTCCGCCTCCCGGGTTTGCGCCATTCTCCTGCCTCAGCCTCCCGAGTAGCTGGGACTACAGGCACCCGCCACCTCGCCCGGCTATTTTTTTGTATTTTTTAGTAGAGATGGGGTTTCACTGTGTTAGCCAGGATGGTCTCGATCTCCTGACCTCGTGATCCGCCCGTCTCGGCCTCCCAAAGTGCTGGGATTACAGGCTTGAGCCACTGCGCCCGGCCGAGACTGCAATTCTTAATTTGTTTCATTTTCTTATTCAGAAAGCTTCAGTTTTTTCCACAAGACTCAAAAACTGTTTTAAAAATTCATCCTGATTATCAGCTTCTTTCTATTCTAGGACTGTGGGATCAAATCATGTGACATAGATGAGATGTGACATGTTCAGTACCTTTATATCACACGTTTTCCTAATAAAGAAAGCTTACTATTTTAAAAATTAAGTATTTTTAAAACAATTAACCTCTGTCATCACCCACAGCATTGTCAGGCTATGCTGTAGTTGGAACCACTTTCAATGACATTTCCTTCTTACTGGGAGAGGCAGTCTGAGAAAAAGATTGGATACTGAAACACTGGGATGTTCAATAGGTTTTAGTGACTTCCATCCAAAGATCATGAGGGACCCACCTGGAATTGAACAAATTTGAGTTTATTTCTAGTAGCAAATAACACATAAAATGGGAAGCTTTTGGAATAGGGTGTTAGAAAATATCTATAATTGGGCCAGGCGTGGTGGCTCATGCCTGTAATCCCAGCACTTTGGGAGGCCAAGGTGGGTGGATCATGAGGTCAGGAGTTCAAGACCAGCCTGGTCAACATGGTGAAATCCCATCTCTACTAAAAATACAAAAATTAGCCAGGTGTGGTGGCATACGCCTGTAATCCCAGCTACTTGGGAGGCTGAGGCAGGAGAATCGCTTGAACCCGGGAGGCAGAGGTTGCAGTGAGCCGAGATTGTGCCACTGCACTATAGCCTGCGTGACAGAGCAAGACTCCAACTCAGAAAAAAAAAAAAAAAGTATATATAATTGGCTGGGGACAGCGGCTAATGCCTATAATCCCAGCACTTTGGGAGGCTGGGACTGGTGAATTGCTTGAGCCCAGGAGTTAGAGACCAGCCTAGGCAACATGGCAAAACCCCGTCTCTACAGAAAATACAAAAATTAGCTGGGCATGGTGGCACACACACCTGTGGTCTCCCTTGGGAGGCTGAGGTGGGAGGATTGTCTGAGCCTGGGAGGTTGAGGCTGTAGTGAGCCATGATTGCATCACTGCACTCAGCCTGGGTGATAGAGTAAGACCCTGTGTCCAAAAAAATAATAATAATAAATAAATAAAAATAAAAATCTATTCTAGGATTTGAGCTTGTGTCAGGTGATTTGGGGGAGGGTTTAAGAGAGTCGGGTTTTGCTCTGGAAGCAGATGTAATTCTGTGATCTTATTTTTGAGATGGTATCTCGCCCTTTCGCCCAGGCTGGAGTGAAGTGGTGCAACTCGGCTCACTGCAACCTCTGCCCCCTGGGTTCAAGTGATTCTCCTGCCTCAGCCTCCCAAATAACTGGGAGTACAGACACCTGCTACCACTCCCGGCTAATTTTTGTATTTTTGGTAGAGATGGGGTTTCACCATGTTGGACAGGCTGGTCTCAAACTTCTGACCTCAGTTGATCCACCTGCCTCGGCCTTCCAGAGTGCTAGGATTACAGGCATGAGCCACCGTGCCTGGTCTAATAATTCTTACCTATCAGGCAGGAGGAAAAAGTCAAGGCTAAAGAAGCAGCAGTTACCATTAGGCTGGATAGGAAGTTTTTGGTTATTTTTGTGTCTGTCTTGGACAATGTTCATGTTTTGTCTGTGTTGAGACATGGCTATGGAGGAGCCTTGTTTTTGTCTTCATCCATCATGGTCACAATGGTCTTGTTTGATGTTGATGCTCTGAATTGTTTATGCCCCATAGAACACCAGAGCTTCCAGATCAGGAGCCAGTTTTCTCTTTGAATGTTTTAGAAATTGTTTAAAATAAAAACCATCCCCCAAATTCCAGCATATGGATTGCCCTCTTTTTTTTTTTTTTTTTTTGAGACAGAGTCTCGCTGTGTCTCCCAGACTGGAGTGCAGTGGTGTGATCTCGGCTCACTGCAAGCTCCGCCTCCCGGGTTCACGCCATTCTCCCGCCTCAGCCTCCCAAGTAGCTGAGACTACAGGCGCCCGCCACCATGCCCGGCTAGTTTTTTGTATTTTTAGTAGAGACGGGGTTTCACCATGTTAGTCAGGATAGTCTCGATCTCCTGACCTCGTGATCCACCCGCCTCGGCCTCCCAAAGTGCTGGGATTACAGGCTTGAGCCACCGCGCCCGGCCTGGATTGCCCTCTTCAGACCTTTTTCTCACCAGGTATGCAGAGGCCATAGACACTGTGGTTGAAAATGTGAACTCTGACTCCTGGCAGCTGAGGCTAGAATCTTCCTCCCGTCACTTAACTGTGTGTGAACCTGAGCAAGTTATTTACTGTGTTGGCTAATTTTATGTTTCAGCTTGCCTCTGATGACAGAGGTTAATTGTTTTAAAAATACTGGGCTAAGGGATGCCCAGATAGCTGGCAAAACACTATTTCTGGGTATGTCTCTGGGGGCATTTCCAGAAGAGATTAGCAATTCAATTGGTAGACCAAGTACAGATGAATACCCTTCTCAATGTGGGCAGGTGTCATCCAATCCACTGGGGTTAGCCTAAATAGAACAAAAAAGCAGAAAAAGGCAAATTTGCTCTCTTGCTGTTCAGGCTGAGATATCTTGTCTTCTCCGGCCCTTATGTACATGGGTGCTCTGGTTCTCAGGCCTTCAGACTCAGACTGAATGACACTACCAGTTTACCTGGTTCTCCAGCTTACTGATGGCAAAGTGTGGGACTTCTTATCCTCCATAATCATGTGAACCAATTCCTGTAATAAATCTCTTTCTCTCCATGTATGTGTGGAGATATATATATATAAATACATATAAAATGTATACAAACATATATACATATAATATATATGAAACAGGGTGATTTTTTGTTGTTGTTTGTATGTTTGTTTTGTTTTGTTTTTGAGATGGAGTCTCGCTCTGTCTCTTAGGCTGAAGTGCAGTGGCACAATCTTGGCTCACTGCAGCCTCTGCCTCCCAGGTTCAAGCAATTCTTCTGCCTCAGCCCCTGGAGTAGCTGAGATTATAGGTGTGCACCACTATGCCTGGCTAATTTTTTTTTTTTTTTTTTTGAGACAGAGTTTCGCTTTTGTTGCCCAGGCTGGAGTGCAATGGCGCAATCTCAGCTCCCTGCAACCTCTGCCTCCCGGATTCAAGCAATTCTTCTGCCTCAGCCTCCCAAGTAGCTGAGATTACAGGTATGCACACCACACCCGACTAATTTTGTATTTTTAGTAGAGATGGCGTTTCTCCATGTTGGCCAGGCTGGTCTTAAACTCCTGACCTCAGATGATCCACCCACCTCAGCCTCCCAAAGTTCTGGGATTACGGGCGTGAGCCACCATGCCCGGCCTAAGGTGATGATTAAGTAAATCAAATCCACATAAAGCTGTCAGGACAGTACCCAGCACAGAGGATTGCCCTGTTGTTACTGTTACTACCGAATGTTCAGTCAATTCTCAAGTGCCTGGGGAGTTGTAGGAGCCTCTGGCTATTGTCATTCCTTGTTTTTGGAGATGGAGTCTCACTCTGTCACCCAGGGCTGGAGTGTGGTGGCGTGATCTCAGCTCACTGCAACCTCTGCCTCCTGGGTTCAAGCAATTCTCCTGTCTCAGCCTCCCGAGTAGCTAGGACTACAAGCGCCCGCCACCATGCCCAGCTAATTTTTTGTATTTTTCAGTAGAGACGGGGTTTCACCATATTGGTCAGGCTGGTCTTGAACTCCTGACCTCAGGTGATCCACCTGCCTCAGCCTCCCAAAGTACTGGAATTATAGGTGTGAGCCACCGTGCCCGGCCATCATTTCTTCTGCATTCTCTTCTTTCCTGTCTGCGCCGCATACTTACCCCACACAGGTCTTCTTGAAAGGTCCCTTGCATCATGTTACTGTTGAGTGACATATTCCATGCTCACTCTCATTTATTGAGCATGTACTCGATATCAGGCACTGGGCTGGGCAGGGTATTTCGAGTTTTACTGTATTTTCCTGCACGGCAGACATTTTTAGCCCTACTTTACCACTTCAGAAGGAAACTGAAGAGAGAATATAAGTAACTGACTTGAAGACACACAGTTTGTAAGTGGTAAAGCTGAGTTCAAGTGCAAAATCATCTGACTCTAAAACTTTTTCCTCTCTGCATTCAGCCTCCCCCATGAAAGTCCAGCCCTGAAGGTCTTCATTGCACAGCCCCAGATGCCTTTCCAGCCTGACTTTTAAATATCCCCTATACAATCAAAGAGCATTATGGAGGGTCTAGCAGGCTCAGAGGAAGTCAAGAGGAAAAAGGCAGCTCAAATAGTTTTTTGTGGGGGAAGCAAAAAAAAAAAAAAAAAAAAAAGCACAACTAAACAAAGACATGGACATGGCATGAAGTAAGTGACAAATATCTGCTGAAGTGCCATAAATGTTCAGAGAAAAGGGATGTGGGTGAGAATGAGCAGTCAGGAAATGGTTCCCACCAGAAGCCAGGCAGTGGCTGAGGCTTCAGGGATGAACCAAATTTGGACAAGAGAAGGATGCTCCTCATCTAACACTTGATTTCATCGCTACCTGTTCTCTGCCATTTCTTCAGTCTCCCTCAACTCCAGATGACCCTGGCCTGCCTCTGCACTGCCCTGCATGTGCTTTCTTTGGACACTTCCTGCTTCCTCTCCCTCCCAGTGTGTAAAGTGCTGGATGGCAGGAACACGGCGTTTCTCATCTTTTATCATCATCCACCAACACCTTCCTTCCTATGACCACACACACACACACACACACACACACACACACAGCATCTAGCACCATGCCTCGCTCACCAAAGACAGTCAATACTTGTGCGTTGAACAAATGAAGCAAAAGGTCCCAAGTTCTTATCTCAGTTCAACAATTTCACCATGTTGGTCAGGCTGGTCTCGAACTCTTGACCTCATGATCTGCCCGCCTCGACCTTCCAAAGTGCTGGGATTACAGGCGTGAGCCACTGCGCCTGGTATCATTTCTCAGGTACTGTGCACATCCACCACCACGAAAGCATCCGAGACCAGACCTTTGATTGGCTGTCTGCCTCTGTCCACCCCTGGAAGATTTTGGGCCTCAGCTCCTCCATCTATAAACAGTGCGGGTGGCGCAGCCATGGTCTTCTTACCCATGCGTAAGGATCACAGAATCTCCAATAAAGCTTGTTAAAAGTCCAGGGTTGGCTTCATTTCCCAGAGTTTCTGACACAAGTGTGGCAGCAGAAATCTGCATTTTAATATGTATCACAGGAGACTCTGAAGAAGAGGGTCATTGGGCTGCCCTTGGAGAAACCCTGTGCTAGGTGACCCAGCTAGTTTCTATGAATCTAGAATGGAAAAGGATGACAGACCCTGTGTGTGGGGCTCCTGAAGGCATCCAGTTGGGGACACACCTCTCCGAAGCACAATCACGTCTTAATTTTCAGAGCCATCCACTTGAAAGCTAATGACCCAGTGTGTTTGCAGCGGTGGGACAATCAGCGTCCCGGATCCCTCCTGGAGATCTGGAGATTCCGCAGGGCCCCTTAACGAAATGGATTCCTCTCGCCTTCCCTGCTGTGCGGCAGGGGCTGATCCTGAATTAACTCGAGATCTGTTTTTTGTTTGTTTGTTCTTCAGGTGAAGGGGTTTCTATTTCTGACGAGGGCCCTCCTGGCTAAGACATCTCGTTTGGGAAAGGCAGTGTTTGCTAAGCTCTTGGAGGCTCCAGGCTCCTGGAGAGGGAGCAATATCCCCACTGCGCTGGGGAGGAGGCCTTTGTAGTGTCGACCTGCTGTTTGTGTTTCAGGCTCTAAGGGAAGGGTTGCTCCTAATTAAAGGCATAAATGCTTTAATCCCTGGCCTGAGGGCTTCCCATAGCGCATTAGCCGTATTAGGAAGGAAATGGATTGTAATCCCTTTAATATAAACCTAGAGGAAGTTGAGGGCTTCTGATTGGGGAGAAGAATTTCCTCCTGTGATTTAACAATATTAACATACTGAATTTGCATAGGCCGAAATTTGGGGCCCAGCTCTCTCCAGGCTATGGTAGGAGATGTGGGAGTCACTCTCAGATGACTTTTGGGGTGTTCTTGTTCCTATTTCCGTCGAATGAATGAAGGTTACGATAATTTAACTCCTACAGCATACCAGACTAGGTGTTAAGTAATTGATATTTTTCTTCTTTAGTTTTCACATCTAACCCTGTTGTACATGTATGGGGTTATTTTCTCAGTATAGATATTTAGATTTAGAGGTGAGTATCCTCACTGGAGGTAGCAGGGGAGAAGGAGGAATGATGCCTGTTGAGGGCCTTTGGTGTGCCCCTGCTTTGTATAACCTGTTTATTGGTTCTTGTCCATACACCTTTTTTTTGCATCCGTTAAAATAATGTTTATTTTAACATAACCATGCTTCTAGAAATACACTCATATTTCTATATGAGTGTTTTTTTTTTAAATAATATAATTTGGTTTATCTTACCTTACACAATTTGAACCCAAAATTTGGATGTGATTTAAACTTTAAAAAAACAAAAGCAGGATTTGCTTTCTGGGTTATTTTTCATCTCTTACAAATGTAGGGAAAGATTCTCCCTTGCCTGCTGCTAAAGGAGAAAATGAGAACCATGAAAACATTTACCCGTTTTGAACTTCAGAAAAAGTCACATGTATTGCATTGTAAAAACTTAAAAATTGGTACAACATGTTTCGCAGTGTTTCAGGGCAAGCTCACTCAAAGTTCAGTAACTATGTGGTCGTCTGGGGTGGAGGAAGCCTGTGCAGGCATTGAGGATTTCAATCTCAGTGAAGAGGGCACTGAGCTCCTGGGAGCGAAGTGACTTGTCCACACTGCCAGAACCAGCGGGTGGCTGAGCTGAGGGCCCTGCCACTCCTGCAGCTTGTTGCACTAACGTTGCTGCATTGGCACTGAAGCTAAGAGATTCTGCAGAAACATGCCGGGCGCAGTGGCTCACGCGTGTAATCCCAGCACTTTGGGAGGCCGAGGCGAGCAGATCATGAGGTCAGGAGTTTGAGACCAGCCTGACCAACATGATGAAATCCCGTCTCTACTAAAAATACAAAAACTAGCTGGGCGTGGTGGTGCATGCCTATAATCCCAGCTACTCAGGAGACTGAGGCAGGAGAATCGCTTGAACCCAGGAGGCAGAGGTTGCAGTAAGCCGAGATTGTGTCACTGCACTCCAGCCTGGGTGACAGAGTGAGACTATCTCCAAAAAAAAAAGGAAAAAAGACAAAAAAAAAAACCTGACTGCAGTGAAGGTAGCACACAAAGGGGGTTAAAAAGAGGCTCGAGTACATGGACCAGCAAGGCCTGAGCACAAGTGCCAGTGACCTTATCATCCTTCTGGCCTGATTTCCCTTCTGCTGCCCTTGAACGCTCCATTTGGGAGGCACAGGATACCTGTTAGTGTCAGGGCAGTGTTGCTCTGCAGGGCTACTTGGGAGGTTACGGTACCTAAATTAGGGATATTGTCCATCCTCCCTGTTGGCTTCAAGTACCACCCATATCCAGCAATTCCAGAGTGTATAACATGTTCAGAACTTTCTTCTCTGAACTATAAACCCTTCTGCTCATGGTGTTTTACGCGCCTCTTCTTGGAAACCACACAGGCTCCACAACTGGAATATGATCCCAACTGCACTCACAGATTTATTCCTGGCATTAGTTCATTTTCTGTTGCTTATAACAGAATATCTGAAACTGGGTAATTAATAAATAAAAGTCATTTATTTCTCACAGTTACAAAGGCTGAGATGTCCAAGGCCAAGGGGCCGTATCTGGTGACAGCCTTCCTGCTGGTGGGAACTCTTCAGAGTCCCAAAGTAGAGCAGAGCATCACCTGGTGAGGGGCTGGGCATGCTAACGTGCTAGCTCAGGTCTGTTTTCCTCTTCTTCTTTTTTTTTTTTTTTTTTTTTTTGAGACGGAGTCTCGCTGTGTCTCCCAGGCTGGAGTGCAGTGGCGTGATCTCGGCTCACTGCAAGCTCCGCCTCCCGGGTTCACGCCATTCTCCCGCCTCAGCCTTCCAAGTAGCTGGGACTACAGGCGCCCGCCACCACGCCCGGCTAGTTTTTTGTATTTTTAGTAGAGACGGGGTTTCACCATGTTAGCCAGGATAGTCTCGATCTCCTGACCTCGTGATCCACCCGTCTCGGCCTCCCAAAGTGCTGGGATTACAGGCTTGAGCCACCGCGCCCGGCCTCTTTTCCTCTTCTTCTAAAGACATCAGTTGCCCTCCCATGATAACCCATTACTCCACTAACCCATTAATTCATTAATTCATGAAGAGCCCTCATGACTCAGTCACCTTGTAAAGTCCCCACCTCTCAATCATGCCACATAGAAGATTAAATTTCCACATGAATTTTGGAGGGGACAAATATTGAAACCATAGCACTTCCCAAACTGATGCCTCCTTCTGCCCTTCCCACCTCAGCAAAGGACCATCAAGTTCCAATGGCTTATTTGAGAAATCTGGGAATCTTTTTGAACCTACTCTGTCTTGCCACTGCCTCTTCCTGATAATGATTAAATCCTATGTGGTCTACTTTCCTAACGTCTCTTGAACCTACTCACTTCTCTCCATATCGACTGCCGTCTTATCCAACTGTCCCAGCCATCATCATCATCATCATCATCATCATCCTCCTCCTCCTCCTCCTCCTCCTCCTCCAGTGACCTACAATGGATAAAGTCAAAAGTTCTTCCCATACCTTGCTTGATGAGGTAGCATCCCCTCTCCAGCCTCATCTGGAGCTGCCCTTGTCCCTCCTGGCTCTGCTCCAGCAGAGCAGCTTCTCTCCTACACTTGGGAAGTCCATTTCCTGCCGTAGGGCAGTGAACAGAACTCTCCTTCCCCTTTAGAACCGAGTTAAAATGTCATTGCTTGAGGCAAGTCTTCTCTGACCAGATCCCAAGACTGGATCAACCTCCGCTACTCCACATTTCTCCTTCATGGCACTTGTCAAAATTGTAATGAAAGACTCACTTGTGTGATGATTTGAATATTTATCTGCCACCGTACTGTAACTTCATAAGGACAGAGACCATTTCTATTTTATTTCATTACCATAATTCCAGGCCCTTGCACAATGCCTGAGATACAGCAGGAACTCAAAAAATATGGGTGCAAATACTGGTATGAAGAACACTAAGCACCTTCATAGACATATCTGTTGACTTTCTACGCTCTTTTCAGGTAGATGTTACCTCTGTTTTACAGATGATCAGACTGCCTTTTATTAATCTTACATGATTTACTCAAAGACATGAGGATAGCAAGTATCCGAATTTGAATTCAGGACTCCAAAAGTGTACTTGGTAGTATTTTTCTGAAAAAGACATACTTGGGTCACAAAAATCACTTGTTATGCCCCAGCTGTCCCCTCTACTCTTATCCCTGTGGCCACTCTGTTCTTTGCCTTAGCCTTTGCCATCTCTTTCAGTTTTATTTAATTCACAAGCACTTCTTAAATCCCCACACTTAAGTGTCCATGCACTGAGTAATAAAAAGGAAGATCCAGCTCTTTCCCTCAAGAATCCCACAGTTAGGAGAAATAACTATGTGAGCTCTCCAACCTTGAATTTGTAGGTATTGTTTCAGCTGACAGTTACAGAAACCCATCTGAAATTGGCATTAGTAAGAAAGGGAATGTACCGGTTCACATAAACTGCGAGGTGTAGATGTAGATCAAACTTCAGGCATGGTTATATCCAGGGTCTCAGTGTTAGTCAAAATGCTGTTGCTGTTTCTATCTCTTGGGTATTTTTTTCTTTGTGCTGATTTTATTATTGGCCTGACTTTCTCTACACAGTGGTTTCAGGCAGCTTGAGGCTCACATGGTTCTTAGTGTCTGCTGTTTCAGCTCTTCCTTCCCAAGAGCTAGGGATGGCACTCATCAGTCCAGCTTGGATCATGAGCCTCTCCCTGGATCAATCACTCTGGCCTAGAGAGTGGAATATTCTGGTGGCAATGTGCCCATTTAGAGTTGGAGTACGATCAGCACCACCCACACCATGTGATCCCCAAACGGGAGTGTCCTAGTCCATTTTTTGTTGCTATAACAGAATACAACAGACTAGGTAATTTATAAAAAACCGAAGTTTAAGGCTGGGCCTGGTGGCTGACGCCTGTACTCCTAGCACTTTGTGAGGCCGAGGCGGGCAGATGAATTGAGTTCAGAAGTTTGAGAGCAGCCTGGCCAACATGGTGGAACCTTGTCTCCGTTAAAAATATAAAAAAAGTTAGTTAGGCGTGGTGGTGCATGCCAATAATCCTAGTTACTCAGGAGGCTGAGGTGGGAGGATTGCTTGAACCCAAGAGGCAGAGATTGCAGTGAACCAAGATTGTGCCATTGCACACTCCAGCCTGGGCAACAGAGCAAGGCTCCATCTCTATAAAAAACAAAAACAACAACAAAACCCAGAAGTTTATTTGGCTCACAGTTTTTGAGGTCAGGAAGTTCAAGGGCATGGCAGCGGCTTCTGGCAAGGCCTTTCATACTGTATTATAACGTGGTACAAAAGTGGGAGGGCAAGTGAGTGTGTGCAAAAGTGGTGAAACATAAGGGGCGGCCTCACTTTATAACAACTGGCTCTTGGGGTAACTAATCCAGTCCTGAGACAGCAATAACTCATTCACTATGGCGAGAATTAACGCAGTCCCAAGAAAGCGGCATTAATCCCTCTTAACCACCTACTTGAATCTTAAAAGGCCTCACCTCCCAACACTGCCATGCTGGAGACTAAATTTCTAACACATGAATTCTGTGGACACACTCAAACCAAAGAAAGGCAAGAAGCAGTTCTGTGAGGGGAAGTTGGCATTCCATTAAAGAAAGAAGAGGAATGCCAGAGATTTCCAGCTGACTCAATCTCTTGACCTTGCCCATCATTCACTTCTTTCTAGGCACGTGGCTCGTTCTTCTTGTTCTCAGTGGTTCCTGCCTTTAGGCTTTGCACTAGCTGATTGCTGTTTCTGGAATCAGCCTCCAGATCTTGGCATGGCTGGTTCTTTCCCATGCTTCAGATCTCTACTATAACATCATCCTCTAGGAGAGACCTTCTTGGACCTCGCATCTGAAGTGCCACTAGTCATTCTCTTGTGCATCACCTGGCTTATTTTCTCTATCTATGGAGGGTGACCTACTTTTTATTGTGTTTGCTCTGTGTTTTCTTTTTTTTTTGTTTTTTGGGACGGAGTCTGGCTCTGTCGCCCCGGCTGGAGTGCAGTGGCCGGATCTCAGCTCACTGCAAGCTCCGCCTCCCGGGTTTACGCCATTCTCCTCCCTCAGCCTCCCGAGTAGCTGGGACTACAGGCGCCCGCCACCTCGCCCGGCTAGTTTGTTGCATTTTTTAGTAGAGACAGGGTTTCACTGTGTTAGCCAGGATGGTCTCGATCTCCTGACCTCGTGATTCGCCCGTCTCGGCCTCCCTAAGTGCTGGGATTACAGGCTTGAGCCACCGCGCCCGGCCTGTGTTTTCATCTCACTGGAATGTAAGCAGAGATTTCCATCTATTTTTGTCATTCTTGTGTCTATAAAGTTCAGAAGAATGCCCAAACACAAAATAAGTGCTCAGTAAATATTGGTTGGATAAATGAGTCTATGGTGGCACCTAGTGAGATAAAGGAAAGCTTTATGGAGGAGGTGTCCCTTAAAGAAGGTGGATTATTCAAATCCCAACCTCAGGGCTGGGGCCAAGGATATTTTAGTGGCTACAGATGTGGCTGGTCGTGGTATTGACATCCAAGATGTGTCTATGGTTGTCAACTATGATATGGCCAAAAATATTGAAGATTACATCCACCCCATTGGCTGCACGGGACGAGCAGGCAAGAGTAGGGTGGCCATCACCTTCCTCACAAAAGAGGACTCTGCTGTGTTCTACGAGCTGAAGCAAGACATCCTGGAAAGCCCAGTGTCTTCCACTAGCCAACAACCCAGATGCCCAACATAAGCCGGGCACCATCCTCACCAAGAAGTGCTGGAAAGAGACCATCTTTGCCTGACACAGCACTCTTCCTGTGGGCTGAGGGCATCTCCGAAGCTGCCTGATGCCTGTTCTTCAGAAACCTCACATCCCTCTTTCCAGGTCCTCATTCTTGGGTTATGGGGGCTTAGGAAAACAATCAGACTCGCTAGCCCAGACCCTCAGGTCGGGAGGCCTGCATGTGGGGCTGCAAAAGGAGCAGACAACACTGTTGGAGGCAGGGAGAGGAAATTACCACAGCTTTTTGGCCCAGCTCTGCCCTTCTTTGCTTTGGGATTGCGCTGGGCCATCAGCTCATGCCAGGCTATGGGGGCAGCCATTTGGCATTGCTGCCCAGACTGAACAGAAACCTGGCTGCCTGATGGGACCTCCTTTGGCACAGACTTGACTGTGTAACTGTATAAACTGCAGCAGCATCGTTGCCCTAGATGCCCCAGGGGACCTGGCACCATGAAGATTACGGACAGTGGAATCTTCCTGTCATCTGGACAGCTGTTTTCCTGTTTGGATGGTAAAGTCGAGCGCCTTTAGACCTGTGCACAGCCCCGCACCAAGGGGTGCTGTGTGCTCTAGGCATCCCCTCCCGCAGGGGATTTTCTAAGTAGATGGGGGGACGGGGTGAACTGGCTGTGTCCATCTTTGTCACTGAGTGAAATCTCTGTTTTCTATTCTCTGAGAAGATAAGTTTGTATGTTCTGAGAAGAAATACATGAATATTTTTTAGGCCGGGCGCGGTGGCTCAAGCCTGTAATCCCAGCACTTTGGGAGGCCGAGACGGGCAGATCACGAGGTCAGGAGATCGAGACCATCCTGGCTAACACGGTGAAACCCCGTCTCTACTAAAAAATACAAAAAACTAGCCGGGCGCGGTGGCGGCGCCTGTGGTCCCAACTACTCGGGAGGCTGAGGCAGGAGAATGGCGTGAACCCGGGAGGCGGAGCTTGCAGTGAGCTGAGATCCGGCCACTGCACTCCAGCCTGGGCGGCAGAGCGAGACTCCGTCTCAAAAAAAAAAAAAAAAAAAAAGAAATAAATGAATATTTTTAAAAATTATATATATATAATATAATATATAACATATATATGTTTAATATAATATATAATTAAATATACATATTTATATATAATTACATAAAATATATAATATACACAAATATATATATACAATTTAACATATATAACAAAGTTTACCATTTTAATCACTTTTATGTGCATAATTCAGTGGCATTAAATACATTCACAATGGGCAACCATCACCACCATCCATTCCCAGAACTTTTTTTTTTTTTTTTTGAGACGGAGTCTCGCTCTGTCGCCCAGGCTGGAGTGCAGTGGCCGGATCTCGGCTCACTATAAGCTCCGCCTCCCGGGTTCACGCCATTCTCCTGCCTCAGCCTCCCGAGTAGCTGGGACTACAGGCGCCTGCCACCTGGCCCGGCTAGGTTTTTGTATTTTTTAGTTGAGACAGGGTTTCACCGTGTTAGCCAGGATGGTCTCGATCTCCTGACCTTGTGATCCGCCCGTCTTGGCCTCCCAAAGTGCTGGGATGACAGGCTTGAGCCACCGCGCCCGGCCTCCCAGAACGTTTTAAAATATTCTGAAACAAAAACTTCATATCCATTAAACAATAACTCCCCGTTCCTCCCCTCAGTCTCTGGCAACTATCATTCTATTTTCTATCTCTATGAATTGTACTTCTCTAGGTACCTCACAGAACTGGAATCACGCAGCATTTGTCTTTTTGTGACCGGCTTATTTTGCTTTATTTCACTTAGCATAATGTCCTCAAGATTTATCCATGCTGTGGATAAAGAATTGCCTTCCCTTTTTTTTTTTTTTTTCTTAAATTTTGTTTCGAGACAGAGTCTCACTCTGTCACCCAGGCTGGAGTGCAGTGGTGTGATCTCGGCTCAGCCTCCTGAGTAGCTGGGACTACAGGCATGCACCACCACGCCTGGCTAATTTTTGTATTTTTAGTAGAGACAGGGTTTCTCCAATTTAGTCAGGCTGGTCTGGAACCCCTGACCTCAGGCAACCCACCTGCCTCGGCCTCCCAAGTTGCTGGGATTACAGGCATGAGCCACTGCGCCCGGCCTCCCTTTTAAGGCTGAATAATATTCCATTGTACATATATCCCAAATCCATTCATCTCTGAAGGACATTTAAGTTGTTTCTACCTTTTGACTATTGTGAATCATGCTGTTGTGAACATTGGGGTACAGGTATCCATTTGAGTCCTTGCTTTCAATTCTTTTTTGTTTATAACTAGAAGTGGTCTTGCTAAATCATATGGTTTTAATTTCTCCATATCCTCACCAAAGCTTGTTTCTGTATATTTTTTTTTATTGTAGCCACACACTATGAATGTCAAAAAGTATGACATTTTGACAATTTTGAGCCAGCCTGTCAGGCAACCGAGGCCTGGGTGGCAGTCTATGGTGCAAAGTGGATTTAGTCACACACAGTCTGATGTTATAAACCACGTGGGCTCTATTTACCATTTTCTCCTAGGAATAGAGAGATTCTGTAGAGTGTCAGAAAGCACTGGTCCCCAAGACCTTCCAGTGCTGCCAGGACTCATGTTGGCTCTGGTGAGCCAGGGACAGGGGAACTGACCTGCAGGCAGCCCGAGCAGCCACCCACCCACCCACCTCACAATGACAGGGACCCTCATCATAGGTCAGGGCTCAACTCAAAGACAGGCGTGGCAGTGGGACACAGCAACAGGACTCTCCATGTGGCAAGGGCACCTGGAGGTGGGAGGGCAGGAGCGTCGTCTTGCCCTGGCAGAAGAAAGGGTCGGCTGTGTCTGCATGGCAGCTGGTCCCCAGCCCTAGGAGAGAAGCTGTCTGTGAGCAAAAGGAAGGGAACACAGGGGTTTGTTGAGATCTGAGCACCACCCTGCTGGGCCACTGTCTGCTGAAGGGAGTGGGGCTTAGGGGAGGGTTCCCTGGGAATGCAGTGGAGTACCCCTCAAGGATCTAGGGGGCCATGCACACAAGCAGTCTGTGCAGCGAGGGCCCTGCTAGGACTTTAGGGCTGGAAGGGAGGGGTCGGAGTTAGGCCTACAAACTACTGTCGTTCAGCTGGGAATGCAGAGTCTCGCAACTTTCTTCACCTTGGATACTCCCCTCTGAATAAAGGTGGCTCTGAGTCCTAGGCCTGGGCCTTCCTCCATCCAAGGGGAGTGCTGAGGCCTGGTTCAGAGGAACATGTGAGCTGGAGCCAGTTCATACTGGCTCACAAGAGCCCATCCTGTGCATATCTGTGCAACTCAGTGCCAATGATATTATGTTGATAGCCTGAAATGAGCCACGATAGGAGCATTTACACCACAGAAATTAGCAGATGCTATAAACCCAGGGCCTATTTTCCCTGAAAACATGGTTGTTAAACATTTACCAGCACTTCACTTGCCCTAGGATCAGATATACCTCTCAAACAGTAAACCTGATCAGTAAATGTGATCTTCTACACAACCCTCATTCTTCCTGAGTCCTGCTCCAGCCCTTTTGCCCCAGGGACCCTGGTATCACCACCAACCCCTTGATGATGGAGTGACATGCAGGGTGGGAGCCCAGGGAAGATGGGGAGGAGTGGGCTAAGAAAGCTGGGGCAGCCATACTGCATTGGCACAGCTTGAAGATAGTGGCTGCTTTCCTTGTCTGTGGCAGAGCAGGGCTAAACAACTTGTCTGTGTCTAGGTCTTTTGCCATGGCAGGTGTGAAATACCCGGGACAGGTGAGTGATGTGGGTTACTATCCCCTGTGATGGTCTCAGAGTTGGGTAGCCTCAGCAAGCCCCTGGAAGGGCCAGGCTCCTTAAGGCTCCTCCTTCTCATCTTTCTGGAATGATAGTTTTGGGGTTTTTTTGTTTTATTGTTTTGGTTTTTTGTACAAGAAGAAGAGAACTGAGTTCTCTTCTTTATAATTTTCTGAGGGTTCAGTTATTTACTCAGCATGCACTTATTAGGCACCCACAGTGTGCCAGGCCCTGTGCTGGGCTTTGGGACTGCAGAGATGTCTAAGTACACTAAACCTGATCTAGTGTACTTTATTAAATCCATCACAGTACACCCTGTAAGTGCTGTTGTGGAGGGTTGTGAGGAACAAGGAAAGGGTTTAACTCTTGGGAGGTAGAGAATAAAAGGGTGGGAGAGATGTTTGGGGAAGAGATGTTTAGTCTGGGTCTTGGAGGATAGATAGGAGTTTGCTAGTCTGTGAGGAGGGCAACTTGCATTTCTATCAGGAGATAGGAAAAAGCACATGCCAGGCCCATGCGAGCGGGAGGAAGTGAGGCTGGAGTAGAGAGGGCAGGAAGGTGGTGGGATGGTAAAAGTGGGTCACAGCCAGATCATCTGGGCTCTGAATGTCAGGCCCAAAGTCAGCCTTTGTCCTACAAACAGCAAGAAGCCATTGAATGGCTTTAAGT
This sequence comes from Macaca nemestrina, assembly GCF_043159975.1. Lineage (NCBI taxonomy): Eukaryota > Metazoa > Chordata > Mammalia > Primates > Cercopithecidae > Macaca > Macaca nemestrina. The sequence continues at coordinate 103,139,603 of NC_092137.1, forward strand.
GGAGGAGTGACGAGGGGGAATCTCTTGTTTCATATTCTCCTTGTGCTTTAGGACCCTGTGGATTTAGACATATACCAAAGCTCCCACATGGTCGACTATCAACCCTACGGGAAGCACAAATACTCCAGGGTCACGCCGCAAGAGGTAGGAAGGCATGCAAGTCCTGTCATTCAATCAATTGTCCACTGAAATTCCCTCTATTGCTTCATTTGTATTACAAATGTGGACATTTGGACACTTGTTAGAACAATATCCAATGCCAGGAGATGTGACTTAGAGATCTTTTATGTGCATGTGCATGTATGCGTATGTATTTTTTTTTTTTTTTTTTTTTTTTGAGACGGAGTCTCACTCTGTCACCCAGGCTGGAGTGTAGTGGCACAATCTCGGCTCACTACAAGTTCTGCCGCCTGTCCGGGTTCAAGTAATTCTCCTGCCTCAACCTCCCGAGTCGCTGGGATTACAGGTGCCTGCCACTACGTCGGCTAATTTTTGTATTTTTAGTAGAGATGGGATTTCACCATTTTGGCCAGGCTGATCTTGAACTCCTGACCTCGTGATCCACCTGCCTTGGCCTCCCAAAGTGCTGGGATTACAGGCGTGAGCCACCGTGGCCGGCCATGTGTGTAAGTTTTCAAATGTACATCATATATATCATGCATACAAAAGATTGTAAATAACACACATTTACAGTTTAAATTACACTGATAAACACCGATATAACCATTACAGACAGCTTAAAACATGGCACATTAACAGTAGCAGTACCTTGTAGCCTTTTGGTTAGCCCACAGATTTACCCCTCCTCCCATCTCCAGAAGTGGTTAATCATTCCCTTGTAGGCCAATTGCAGTGGCTCACACCTGTAATCCCAGCATTTTGGGAGGCCAAGGCAGGCAAGAGTTGAGGCCAGGGATTTGAGACCAGGAGTTTGAGGCCAGCAGTTTGAGATCAGCCTGGCCGATGTGGCGAAATCCCGTCTCTACAAAAATTACAAAAATTAGCCTGACGTGTTGGTGCACGCTTGTATTCTCAGCTGTCTGGAAGACTGAGACAAGAGAATCGCTTGAACCTGGGAACCAGAGCGAAACTCTATCCCTCCCCAAAAAAATCGTTCCCTTGTGTGTTTTTCTAAAAACTCATTTTACCTTATACGTATATATCCCTTCAAACAAATTGTTTGGTTTTGCCTTTTTGAACTTTATTACACATTGAATTTGTACCCTTCCGCAATTGTCACTTTTTGCTAAGCATTATGGCGTATTATTCATTTTCTGCTGCATAGTATTACATTGTGCGAATATGCCACAGTGTACTGTATTTGTCTCTTCTGTATCTGTCCCTTCTTATTGGTGGACATTTGGGCGCTTTGTTCCTACTCTTCCCACTCCCAAATGCTGCATTGAAGATGAGATAAGACACATCCTAATGTTCAAGTGTTTATCCATTCCAGGAGTGGAATTGTTAGTCATGGAGTATTAGGTAAAATCACTGTTTTCCAGAGTATTAGGTAAAACCACTGTTTTCCATTACATTTATAATGTAAATCACCAATTTACATTATAGGCAGTAGGAGACGGTTACTTCTGTTGCTCTGCAATGTTGCCATTGCTTGGTATTGACAGATATTTTAATTTTTGCCAGTTTGGTGGGTGCAAAATCATATTTTCCTGTGGTCATAATTTTCATTTCACTGACTATTAATGAGGTTGGCCACCTTTTCATTTGTTGATGGAGATTTGTTATTTTATAAAATAGCTGTTCATGTCTTTTGCTCATTTTTCTACTGGGTTGCTTGTCTTTTTCTTATTAATTTGTAGGACTTCTAAAAAATATTCTAAGCATTTTTCCTTTTTTTTTTTTTTTTTTTTTTTTGAGGAGTCTGGCTCTGTTGCCCAGGCTGGAGTGCAGTGGTGCAATCTCGGCTCACTGCAACCTCTGCCTCCTGGGTTCAAGTGATTCTCCTGCCTCAGCCTCCTGAGTAGCTGGAATTACAGGTGTGCACCACCACACCCAGCTAACTTTTGTATTTTTAGTGGAGATGAGGTTTCACCATGTTGGCCAGGCTGGTCTCGAACTCCTGTCCTCAAGTGATCCACTCACCTCGGCCTCCCAAATTGCTGGGATTACAGGCGTGAGCCACCACATCTGGCCCTAAGCATTTTTCATTTGTCAGTTATATATGTGGATAAACTCTTCTCCAGTTTGTGGTTTGTCTTTGCACTAAATATTTCAGGGAGTGTGAATTGTGATTTTTAATATAGTTAGATTTATCAGTTTTTTCCTTTATCATTTTCTCTTTTCAAGATTACTTAAAAATCTTTTCTTGTCCTGAGGTTTCCCCACTGAGAAAAGACGATCTAAACAAACAAAGATGGATCAATCTCTGAGATGTTATTTAATGGAAGCAAAGTGTGGAATGGAATATAATATTCATCATTTCTGTACAAACCAAGGGAAGAAGATATACACATACATGTTTATATGCACATCAAATATTTCTAGAGAGACACAAAAAGCACTGATAGCAGTGGTTGTCTCTGGAGATGGGAACCGAAGGAGGAGGAGAATGGAAAAGAGACTTACTTTTCACTATAAGCTCTTTTGTGTAATTTCAGTATTCCCTCTGCTGTATAGGTTACATTCAAGGACTAATTTAAAGTTTTAAAAAAATAAAGCAAAGAAGGGTGTGCTCTGTCTTGGATGCTTCCAAGAAAAGCTACATCATCTCTCGTCTCTCACCCCTCCATTCATGTGTGATTTGTTTCCACAGCAGGCAAAGCTCGATGCTCAACTCCGGGACAAAGAGTTTTATAGGCCCATCCCTAACCCCAACCCCAAGCTAACGGATGGGTACCCTGCTTTCAAAAGACCCCACATGACTGCCAAAGACCTGGGACTTCCTGGCTTCTTCCCATCACAGGAACATGAGGCCACATGGGAGGACGAGCGGAAGTTCACCAGTACCTGCCATTTCACATATCCAGCTTCCCACGATCTGCACCTGGCCCAGGGTGACCCCAACCAGCTCCTCCGGAGTGCTGACTTTCCGTGCCTCCTGGATCCCAAGCACCAGCCTGCTGCAGAGATAGCCAAAGGCTACCTGCTACTGCCAGGGTGTCCCTGTCTTCATCACCATATAGTCAAGGTCCCTATCTTGAACCGGTGGGGACCCTTGATGCCATTTTACCAGTAGGAAGGATAAAAATACCTTCCAAAGGCTCTTCCAAGGGCATGTGGAAATCCTACGACCTTGGAGTGCAGAGAGGAGAATTGAAAATAAAACTGGAAGGATGTTCCAACTGCAGTGGGACCCTGGGATCATGTTCATTCTACCTCTCTCCCTGGGCTGCCCTGGGCTACAGCATACCCATTGCAGAGAGAGGAAGAGAGGGAGGGAGGGGAAATCAGTGTGTATTTAGAACTGAAATTTGTGTCATGTTTCATTATAATTAAGAATCCTGGCCGGGTGCTGTGGCTCATGCCTATAATCCCAGACTTTGGGAAGCCAAGGCAGGTGGATCACCTAAGGTCAGGAGTTCAAGACCAGCCTGGCCAACATGGTAATACAAAAATTAGCCAGGTGTGGTGGCTTACACCTGTAGTCCCAGCTACTCGGGAGGCTAAGACACAAGAATCACTTGAACCCAGAAGGCAGAGGTTGCAGTGAGCTGAGATCATGCCACTGCACTCCAGCCTGGGCAACAGAGTGAGACTTGGTCTCGGGCGGGTGGAGGGAGGGGGGAAGAATCCTATTGTAAAGATTCTTACTGTTTTAAGCATTTATTAATAAAGTTGGGGCCGGGCGCGGTGGCTCAAGCCTGTAATCCCAGCACTTTGGGAGGCCGAGACGGGCGGATCACGAGGTCAGGAGATCGAGACCATCCTGGCTAATATGGTGAAACCCCGTCTCTACTAAAAATACAAAAAACTAGCCGGGCGAGGTGGTGGGCGCCTGTAGTCCCAGCTACTCGGGAGGCTGAGGCAGGAGAATGGCGTGAACCCGGGAGGCGGAGCTTGCAGTGAGCTGAGATCCGGCCACTGCACTCCAGCCTGGGCGGCAGAGCGAGACTCCGTCTCAAAAAAAAAAAATAAATAAAATAAATAAATAAAGTTGGGAAAAGTGTGTTTCCCACAGTCATCTAGATATTGGCTGTGACTGCAAAACGTGAGGTGCTGTTGGATAACTTTTCCCCTCAATATTCTTATTTTAGTTTATCCATCACTCCTGCCTTGTAGCAATCAACAGCAACAGTTTAAAGGGCATTGTTTCATACTTTTCTTCTTGCTCAGTGGAATGCACGTAAACATACATACGTATGAGTCAGTGAGGAAATAGGTTAAGCGGCTATAACAAAGAGAACCAAAACATAGTAACTTGACCAACATGCTAGTTTATTTCTCTCTTGCCTAATAGTTCAGAGGTAGACAGTTAGGAGGGTAGAACATGTTTGTTGTGGCTTCATCTCTAGGTCCAAGGTGGATGCTATGACCTGAATTATGTATCCCACAAATGCATATGTTGAAACTCTAACCCCCAATGTGATTGTATTTGGAAATAAAGCTTTTAGGAGGCAATTAAAGTTAATCGAGGGCATAAGAGTAGGGCCTTAATCCAGCAGGACACCTCTTCTAATAGGCGTCCTTATTAGAAGAGGAAGAGAAAGAGATCTTTCTATCCATGTACATGCACTGAGGAATGGTCATGGGAGGACGCTCTGAAGGCAGCTCTGTCCAAGTCAGGAAGAGAGCCCCCACCAGAGACCAAACCCTGCTGGACCTTGAACTTGGACTTTCCAGCCTCCAGAACTGTGAGAAAATAAATTTCTGTTGTTTTAGTTGCCCAGTCTGTGGTGTTTTGTTATGGCAACCCAGGCTGACTGATACAGTGGCTGATTCAGTTGTTGACATTTTTCAGTTAGCAGAAAGAAGAATAACCAGGGGGATACAGATACTTTTCTTTTAGCAGCACAATGCAGAAATGATATTCTTCACTTACTGTCTTGTCCCGTTGGTCAGAGCTTAATTATACAGCCTTACCAAACTCTGAGGAAGGCCGGGAAGTATAATCTCTATTTTGGATGGCCATGTTCCCAGCTAAAAATGAGGGGTTTATTAGTTTAGAAGGAGAGGATAGATTTTGGTTGTGACTATCCAGCTTTGCACAATGCATGAGAAATCTTTTGCTTTGGGATCATACTGTACACCAGTGTTTCCCCTAGGGAATATTATTAAAATGCAATTTTGGTTCTGTAGTTCTAGGGTGTACATTCTGCATTTCCAACAAGCTCCCACTATTCTATTTCCTACCTCTATGAGATCAACTTTTTAAAAAACTCCACAGATGAGTGAGAACATGCACGATGCCAATGCTGCAGGACCATAGGGCACTTTGGAGTAGCCAGGCTGGACACAATACTCTGCAGGCTGATTTCCCACCCACTTACAGATCTAATTATTTTTAATGACTACCTAATATTCCATTGAATTGATGCATGTTGATGTATTACAATTTCATTATTAGTGGATAGTCATGCTTTTCCAGTTTTTCCTGTACACATAGTGCTGTGATAACTATTCATGAACATATATCCTTACCTATTGATGTTTTTATTTCTGTAAGACAGAATCCTACAAGTTATTTAGATGGTGGGCACCATCTTAAATAAGCTCTAAAATTATGAAATTTTAGATATGTAATGTGATAATATTTTTTCTAGCATAAAATAATGCCTTCAGTAGAAAATATTGCAAAGTGAAGAAAAGTTTGGAAGAAGAAAAGGAGACCACCTATAAAATCCCACTACTCAGTGATAACTACTGTTAACATTTTGATGCCAGGGTGGCAGGATAAAGGTTAAAATCTTGACTTTTTGTTTTATTTTGGTTTTTGTTTTTTTGAGACAGGATTTCACTCTTATTGTCCAGGCTGGAGTGTGATGGCACCATCTCAGCTCACTGCAACCTCCACCTCCCGGGTTCAAGTGATTCTCCTGCCTCAGTCTCCCAAGTAGCTGGGATTACAGGTGCATGCCACCAAGCCCAGCTAATTTTTGTATTTTTAATAGAGATGGGATTTCACCATGTTAGCCAGGCTGGTCTCAAACTCCTGACCTCAGGTGATCCATCCGCCTTGGCCTCCCAAAATGCTGGGATTAGAGGTGTGAGCCAGCATACTTGGCCAAAATCTTGATTTTGGAGTCAGACAAAACTGAGGCTTCACCCATGCCTTAATTGACTATTTACTAGCTGAGGATGTTCTAGAAAATCTCTCTGAATGTCAACTGTCTCATCTGTAAGAGGCATTAATAATGCTCCTATCTTATGAATGAACCCTGAGCAGTGCCTGAGATAGTCAGTGAGACCTTTTGTGCACATATTTACAAAATTCACACTGAATTCTGTAATTATTTTTGTTTTTCTGTTTTTGGGCAATAATACATTTTATTAAAGTATTTTTTCATGCCTACTTTCTATCTCTTGTATCATCCCCTGGTTGATTTCTTTCTTTTTAAAAAATTATTTAAAAAATTACCACATAATAATTGTACATATCTGTAGGGTACTTGGTGATGTTTTGATGTATGCAATGTGTAGTGGTCTAATCAGAGTGTGATGATTAATACTGAGTGTCAACTTGATTGGATTGAAGGATACAAAGTATTGATCCTGGGTGTGTCTGTGAGGGTATTGCCAAAAGGAGACTAACATTTGAATCAGTGGGCTGGAAAAGGCAGACCCACCCTTAATCTGGGTGAGCACCATCTAATCAGCTGCCAGCTTGGCTAGAATATAAAGCAGGTAGAAAACCGTGGAAAGACTAGACTGGCCTAGCCTCCCAGCCTATATCCTTCTCCCGTGCTGGATGCTTCCTGGCCTCGAACGTGGACTCCAAGTTCTTCAGTTTTGGGACTTGGACTGGCTTCCTTGCTCCTCAGATGGCCTGTTGTGGGAACTTGTGATTATGTGAGTTAATAATAAGCTCCCATATATATATTATATATGTAAGATATATATATGGATATAGGATATCTGTTCTTATCAGTTCTGTCCCTCTAGAGAACCCTGACTAATATACAGAGTAACCAGTATATTCATAACGTCAAACATTTATCATTTCTTTATCTTTGGAACATTCAAAATCTTCTCTTCTAGCAATCTGAATGTATATGATAAATTGTTGTTGGCTCTAGTCACTCTATCGTGCTGTAGAATAGTAAAGCTTATTTCTCTTATCTAGCTATAATTTTGTATCCTTTAATCAACCTCTCCCTATTTTCCTTCCCCTCCTATCCTTCCCAGCCTCTAGTAACCACTATTCTACTTTCTATTTCTGTGAGATCAACTTTTTAGAAGACTTCATATATGGCCAGGCGTGGTGGTGGCTCACACCTGTAGTCCCAGCACTTTGGGAGGCCGAGGCGGTGGATCCCCTGAGGTTGGGAGTTCAAGACCAACCTGACCAACATGGAGAAACCCCGTCTCTACTAAAAATACAAAAAAATTAACCAGGCGTGGTGGTGCATGCCTGTAATCCCAGCTACTGGGGAGGTTGAGGCAGGAGAATTGCTTGAACCTGGGAGGTGGAGGTTGTGGTGAGCTGAGATTGATCCATTGCACTCCAGCCTGCGTGACACAGCAAGACTCCGTCTCAAAAAAATAAAATAAAAATAAAACATAAAAAGATTTCATATATGAGTGAGAACATGTAATATTTGTCTTTCTGTGCCTGGCTTATTTTGCTTACCATAATGTCCTCCAGGTTCATCCATGTCAGGATTTTATTCCTTTTTGTGGCTGAATAGTTTTCCACTCAAATATATACCACACTTTTTTAACCATTCGTCTGTTGATGGATGCTTAGGTTGATTGATATTTTGGCTATTGTGAATGGTGCTGCAATAAATATGGGAGTGCAGATGCCTCTTTGATATACTGATTTCCTTTACTTTGAATAAATACCCAGTAGTAGGATTGCTGGATCATATTGAGTACTGTAATTTTAAATCCTGCTTGATTTTAATTGCATTAACTATCAACATTCCCACTCAACCTTAAAACTTTATAAACATCATTGCATTAACATACCATAATTTACTGTTGTTAGCTATTCAAGATTTTTTCCATTATGCATTTTCTCTTACAAATAAGGGATAAGGTGACATTTTTTACAATATAAACCTTTTTTCTGTAATTAGGTTGAAAAGGAGTAGCAGGCCAGGTGCAGTGGCTCATGCCTGTAATCCCAGCACTTTGGGAGGTATAGGTGGCTGAATCATCTGAGGTCAGGAGTTCAAGACCAGCCTGGCCAACATGGGGAAACCCTGTCTCTACTAAAAATACAAAAATTAGCCAGGTGTGGTGGCAGGCGCCTGTAATCCCACCTAGTCAGGGTCTGAGGCAGGGAAAATCGCTTGAACCCAGGAAGTGGAGGTTGCAGTGAGCCGAGATCGCACCATTGCATTCCAGCCTGGGCGACAGAGACTCCGTCTCAAAAAAAAAAAGAAAGAAAGAAAGAAAGAAAAGTAAAAAAGGAAAGGAGGAGCAAAGTTACTGGGTCGAAATGCACGAACACATTCTTGATGCATATTACCAATTACTACTTTCTAATCAGATGTATTTTTAATATTAAGAAATGGTTACTAATTTTGTTAGGTGTGATGAGGGCATTTTGGTTATGTTTAAGCATTTATTGTCTATTAGCGATCATTTTCTTTTGAAATATTAATTATCTGAAGAGTTGATGTCTGAAATTTATTTTTAAAAAGCTCTAGCAAAACAAACAACGTTGATGGGGGTAGGAAATAGGTCAAACAATATCAGTGACAAAATAAAAATTGTTGTTGGGTGACAGGTGCTTGGAAGTTCATGATTCTACTCTCTCTGCTTTTGGGTATGTTTGAAATTATCCACAATAAAATGGAGGGGAGGGGAGGGGTGGGGAGGGGAGGGGAGGGGAGGGAAGGGGAGGGAAGGAAAGGGAAGGGAAAAGAAAGATATATCTCTTTAGAATACTACTAGCCATTTATGAGAGTACTTAACTCATAGTGTCCTTATCATCCCTGTTATTCTCAAGAAAGAAAGAATGAAAGAGAAAGAAAAGAAAGGAAGAAGACTGACTATTAGTTTGAAAAGAGTACAGTCTCTTTGATCCCTGGTGAGGTGGAATAACTTTTCAAAGGCCCTTTATCTCTTCATCAGTTGTAAAATGCTTCCTGGTCAGTACGTTCCTTTCTCCCTATCTTGTTACAATCTTTAGTGAATCTCTTTTATCCATAACATGCCTTCTAAGATGTCTAGAAAAGAAAGTATCTACAAAAGAAAGCTTACTACCTCTCAATGCTTGTTAATAAATAATTTTTTTTTCAGTGACAGGTCATGTGGATCAGCTGATGGTTTTAACACATGGAATTTCTACAAAATGCTTTAGCTGAGGTGAAAACATTAGTAACAATATATATTTGCTGCACACACCACACATATTATTTCATCCTCATACTCAGATGAAGAAACAGAGGTTGAGGGGGGTTAAATACCTGGTTCAAGTCCACAGGTAACAAAGCCAGAATTTAAATCCCAGATTTGATTCCAACCCTAAAGTTTTAGTCATTTTTGAAAACTTGCATGTCACTTTATTCTAAATAAAAGTTTTATTCTAAAACTGCATTTATTTATTTTTTGAAACAGAGTTTTCCTCTGTCACCCAGGCTGGAGTGCAATGGCATGATCTCGGCTCACTGCAACCTCCGCCTTCCAGGCTCAAGTGATTCTCCTGCCTCAGCCTCCCAAGTAGGGATTACAGGCGCATACTAATTTTTTGTATTTTTAGTAGAGACGGGGTTTCGCCATATTGGCCAGGCTGATGTTGAACTCCTGACCTCAGATGATCCACCCACCTCGGCCTCCCAAAGTGATGGGATTACAGGCGTGAGCCACCGTGCCTGACCTATTCTAAAACTTTAATAAAACTATTGTCTTGCTCCCTAATGTCCACGTTTCTTTGATTAATAGCCATCGGTGTGAACAACCTGGACCAAGGTCAGCTGGATTCAGAGATATCCTTCAGTAGTTCTTAATCTGAGATGTTCAGAAATCTCCTTGGAAATGTCTATTTCTGGAGAGACCATCACTGTCTCTCCCCTAGGTGGACAGAGCAAGAAGGTGAGCCATGACCTGGGTCCCCTGGAGCAGGAGAGGACAGCGGTAGGGGAGCCCAGGAAGGGATCAGACACAGGAGAGAAGCATGAGTTGAGACCCTAACACGCTGCTTTTGAGGCACTTGCCGCACCTTCCCACAGGAGGCTGAGGAAACGGCTCTGAGAAATAGCTACTAAAGTCCTAAGATTCTGCCTCAGAAATCTCCTTCGAATTTAGCCCTCCATTTAGATCCCACCGCAGCAGGCCTCCTCTATGGCACCCGGGAACGCCCCCTGCAGTGCTCCCCATTTTAACTCTAGAGGAATCATAAAACACAGGTCCGATTACATATTCGTTGTCTGTCTGTATAACCACCACGTGGGCGGTCCCACAGCTAAGGCCCTTCCTAGGAGGCAGCGACCCCTCCCTCCAGCCCCATCTCCGCCTGCCCTGCACGCGTACTCATCCCTCTCCCACTTCCTGCCTTCCACTTGCTGTTACTTTTTGTAAACAGCCCTTTCTCCTGGTTTCCCCTAGCTGACAGCTGACACAGCCTCCTCTGAAGAATCCTGTTTTGACAACCCCCTGTCCCTAACAGTTTGCTCTCTCTGTGTGTTCTTAAGTCCCTTTGTTCCTACATCTTTCAGAGGGGGCTGTGAGGAGTCTGTGAGCGAACACCTAGTGCCTACCCTGGCAAACAGTGACTGCTCAATCATTGTGAGCTATATTTTATTTTATTAAACAAAATTTTTTTGAGACAGAGTCTTGCTCCGTCGCCAGGCGTGATCTCGGCTCACTGCAACCTCCACCTCCCAGGTCCAAGCGATTCTCGTGCCTTAGCCTCCAGAGTAGCTAGGATTATAGGTGTTAGCACAACTAAGTTCCTCTTCAAAACTTAAGTCCCTGTTTATAAGTTGTAAGGTTATAAGCTAGCCCTTCTCCTTGCTTTCCCCTTTCTCCACTTTGGCCTTCAAAGTCCTCATCTCACTACCTTATTTGGAAAGAGTTTCAAATTTCCTTCTGTTCTGTAACCAACCCCCTTGCTGTGCCCATGCGTGTCCAGGCATGCCTAGGCATGCCTTCCCTCTTGCCTAGTTAGTAACAGTCTCTCCTCCCCACTCCTCTTTTAGCAAATGGAGTGTTTACCCTATTTGGAGAATTTTAAGTCTTAGCCAGTCGAGTCAGTTTAGATGGTGAGGTTCAACTCCAGCCAATGGGGAAAGGACACAAAAACAAGAACTGCGTTAGGGATAAAAACCCCTTGTCTCCTTTGTTGGGCTGCTCTTGCCATCGTGGCTGACACAGGCAGCACCCTTCTGCAGAAGTAATTGCCTTGCTGAGAAAACTGTTTGCCTGAGTGCTGGTTCTTCTTTGCGGGACTGAGCACTTGTTTCGAACACAGGCATGTGCCACCACGCCCAGTTAATTTTTGTATTTTTAGTAGGGATGGGGTTCTGCCATGTTGGCCAGGCTGGTCTCAAACTCCTGACCTCATGTGATTCGCCCACCTCAGCCTCCCAAGGTGCTGGATTACAGGTGTTAGCCACCATGCCCAGCCATGCTTAATTTTAATGTGTATTATCTTTAGAATAATTTCTTTTTTAAACGTCTCTTGGAGCATTTTATTTTCTTTCTTGCTCTTGAAACCTGGCATATAGCAGGTGCCCAACAAATACTGAAGGAAGGAACGAGGGTGAGAGAGAGAAACAGTTTTCCAAGGGCCTGCACAGGAAAGAGGGGGAAGGGCTCTAGGCGTCTTCTGCAACTGCCCCCAGCAGCTTCAGGCTCCAGGCAGAGAGCAAGGAAGCTCTCAGTACCTGGCAATATCAGGTAAAGTGACCTGGAAAGACATTCCTGAGGTTGACTCACAACTTTGCCCACTGAATTCTACTCTCTCCAACTGAAGTTGCCTTTGGGGAAAAGCAGGACAATAGGAACTCCAAATTGGGTTTGGGTGGTGTCTCAGTCAACCCCTGTGTCTTCCTAGTCCAAGCTCTGCCCTGGTCCAATAGCTGTGTTTAGTGACTAGATCCAGGGGGAGCCTGCTGTGGTCAACAGACATTTTAATAGTCTCAGAATAAAACTCTTTACTCTTCACCTAGTTTGTTTCTGGGCAGAACATGGCCAGATTCCAGCAGCCATCCCCATCTGTCTTCATTCCTCTTGTATTTTTTAGGGTCCCCTGACATTCCTCAATATGAGGCTGAGAGCAGAGAATCAGGAGCAGGTATCCTGGAACTAGACTCACAAAGTCATGCAATGTGCCAGCCCAGACACTGGGCTGAGCACATACCTTATCTTACCCAATACCTACCTTCACCATTGAGCGAATACAGCCATCAGGCCTACGTTGTAGCAGAGAAAACCAAGGCCTCAGGTGACTTGGCCAAATGTCACACGGGTGGTAGCTGAGCTGCCATTGGCTGAGCTGGGTTTGGCTTCCTCCTCCCATAAAAATCTCATTTTGACCTTTCGTTTTCTCATGTGTAGAAGGAGGATAATTACACCCATTTCACAAGATACAGAAAAGAAAGTACATGAATGCACTTAACATTTTTAAAGGGCTAATACAGTGTTTCTTTCCATTATTAATATAAAAGAGAATTGATTGACACCTATTTTCCCACCCTTGCTTGTAGATTCTGTGTGCCCCCCACCACCATGATGTCAACTCTATGGATGCTTTTGTCTTTTTTTGGCCTGGACCCCGTGGCAGAGGCTGCAGAGACAGGACTGGGGGCTTGAAGGTAGTGCTAACAGCTTTTTTATGTTGTATGTATTTCAGAGCTTGCAAAACATGGCCACAGAGAGTATTGTCTTCCAACTTCATTTCTCTGTGACACAGGAATTCTTACATTCATTTCACAGAAAGCACCAGCAACCAAGGCGTGAGGATTTAGGCCCCAGGCTTCTATGACAGTGTGCCCTCTTCCAGATCAAGTGGCCACTCACGGTTGACCTTTGACTCTGAGAGTTCCTAGCAGGGGATGGCAGTGGAGTGCCTGGGTCAAATGCTAATTCCTCAGTTCTACCAGGTCTGGATGGAGAGTCATTAGATCTGGTGTGAACTCCAGTAAGCTGTTGTTTTATATGGTTCACTGGCAGCTGAGTCACTGGTGCCATGTGAATCACACGCTGAGAAATAGCAGAAGAGGATGCACAGCCCCTGGAAGTCTTGGACAGACAGTGGCAAGTCTTTACTGGAGATAAACTATAACTCGGGAGCTAGGGTAAGGTGGATCAGAGCATGCACAGATTGAAATGTCTTTTACAGCTGGGGCATGGTGACTCACACTTGTAATCTTAGCACATTGAGAGGCTGAGGTGGGAGGATCATCTGAGGTCAGGAGTTCGAGACCAGCCTGGCCAACATGGTGAAACCCCATCTCTACTAAAAATACAAAAAATTAGTTGAGCATGGTGGTGGGCTACTTGGGAGGCTGAGGCAGGAGAATTGCTTGAACCTAGGAGGCAGAGGTTGCAGTGAGTCGAGATCAAGCCATTGCACTCCAGCCTGGGCAACAAGAGTGAAACTGCATCTCAAAAAAAAAAAAATTTTACTAGTCCATTTTGTGTTGCTATTAAAGAACACCTGAGACTGGGTAATTTATATAAGAAAGAGGTATATTTAGCTCATGGTTCTGCAGGCTGGGAAGTTCAAGGGCATGGCTCTGGCTTCTGAAGAAGACTTTCATGCTGTGTCATAATATGGCAGAGAAAGTCAACGGGTAAGTGGACTCAAGCAAAGAAAAGAAAACATGAAGAGTGTCCTGGCTTTGTAACAACCTACTCTCCTGGAAACTGATTCATTCCCAGTCCCTTGAGAGCAAGAACTCACTCACTTCCTCAAGAACTGCGCCAAGCCATTCATGAGGGACCTGCCCCCATGACCCGAACACTTCCCAGTAGGCCCCACTCCTTAATGCTGCCACACTGGGGATCACATTTCAAGATGAGATTGGGTGCAGATAAACCGTATCCAAACCCTCAAGAATGTTTTGGGGCCCGGAGTGGTGTCTCGTGCCTGTAATCCCAGCACTTTGGGAGGCTGATGTGTGACAATCACTTGAGCTAAGGAGTTCAAGAGCAGCCTGGACAACAAAGCAAGACCCTGTCTCTATTTTAAACAAATTTAAAAGAATGCTTTGGCTTTGCAACATTCCAGAACGTGTCCGTTAATTTCCAAACATTAAAGAATGTATATTCTATTTGTATAAGATGCCTAGTCAGACTCATAGACACAGGAGGAAGAATGGTGGTTGTGAGGGGTTGGGGAAGAAAGAAATGGAGAGTTATTATTCAGTGGTACAGAGTTTCAGTTTGGGAGGTTGAAAAGTTCTGGAGATAAATGGTGATGATGATTGCACTACAGTGTGACTGTACTTAATGTCATAGATCTCTACACTTAAAAAATAGTTAAAATGGTAAATTTTATGTGTGTACTTTATCACAACAAATATGTATATATACACACAGAGAGAGACACAAACACACATAAAAAAAAGAAAGTTTCTCTCAATATGACATAAAATCTGGAAACTACAAATTAAAAAATTAAATTAATACATTGCCTACATAATAATCAAACTTCCTGCATGGAAAAAAACCCATAAAATAAAAAGGCAGGCCGGGTGCAGTGCTCATGCTTGTAATCCTAACACTTTGGGAGGCTGAGGCTGACACATCTCTTGAGTCCAGGAGTTCAATACCAGCCTGGGCAACCTGGTGAAACCCCATCTCTACCAAAAATACAAAAATTAGCCAGGCATGGTGGTGTGCTCCTGAGTCCTAGCTACTTGGGAGACTGAGGTGGGAGAATCACTTGAACCCAGGAGGCGGAGGCTGCAGTGAACCGAGATCATGCCACAGCACTCCAGCCTAAGTGACAGAGTGAGACCCTGCCCAAAAAAAAAAAAAAATTAAAAGACAAAGAACAAAGTAGGACAATGTTTGCAACATAAATGATACATCTGAGTTCTTTATACTATGAAGAAACAGACCCACAATGCTGGACAAAAATGATTTTTAATTCAATCATTAATTCATTCCTCTCATTTAGCACATACATATTTAACACCTGTGTACCAGGCACAATTCTAAGTACCGGGAATATGGCAAAAATGAAAAATAATAATAAGACAAGGAGATTCCATTCTAGTTGGGGAAAATGACAATAAATAAAACGAGGGAAACGTGGCATGTTGGAGGTTGTAAGCAGAGTGGAAAAAGACAAAGCAGGCAAGGAGGATGTCAGAGTTATGACACCAGGCAGAGGCTCAACAGGTTCCTCAGAGAAGGTGGCATTTGAGCAACACCTTGGAGAAGGGGAGCCCTTCGCACAGGGAGGACTGGGACTCAAGGAACAGGAAGGGCAGACCCTGGGGAGGCGCCTGGGAGGCAGTATCAGGGTGGTTACAAGGTTTCTCAGGACTGTCTAGGTGCAGGTAAGCCCTGATAAAGGCTGTGACTCTTATTTCAAGTGAGACAGGAGCCACTGTACAGTAATGAGCAAAGGGTCACATAACCTGGTTTCTGTTTTATTATTTATTTATTTATTTTTGAGACAGAGTCTTGCTCTTTTACCCAGGCTGGAGTGCAGTGGTGGGATCTCGGCTCACTGCAACCTCCGCCACCTGGGATCAAGCAGTTCTCCTGTCTCAGCCTCCCGAGTAGCTGGGGTTACAGGTGCATGCCACCATGCCCAGCTCGTTTTTGTAATTTTAGTAGAGATGGGGTTTCACCATATTGGCAAGGCTGGTCTTGAACTCCTGACCTCAAGTGATCCACCTGCCTTGGCCTCCCAAAGTGCTGAGATTACAGGTGGGAGCCACCATGTCCGGCCTGGTTTCTGTTTTAGAAGAATCACTTTGACCACTGGCTTGAGAAAAGACGGAGGGGACAAAGGGAGAAGCGGGATAATCCAGGTGAGAGGTAGGGGTGGCGTGGACCACAGCAATCACTGTGGAGGTGGAGAAGGTGGAGAAACGGTTGCATTTTGATTGTATGTGAAGGCAGAGCCTGAGATTTCTCGACAGATTGGCTGTGGAGTACGTGAGAGAAAGAGGCATTGATGATGACTCCGCTTTTTGGCTTGTGCAAACTGGAAAGGTGACCTGCTTTTCGTCGAGATGGAGAAGACGATAGTCCAAATGGATTTGGGGAAGATCAGTTTGGTTTTGGAAATATTAAGTTTGAAATGCCTCTACGATTTGAGGAGGCAGCTGGCTCCACAGGGCGGAGTCCAGGAGAGAGGTCAGGGCCTGGAGATAGATCCTCAGGAATTAACAGCATATGGATGGCATTGAAAATCAGGAGACTCGGTCCCTTGCCAAGGAGTGGAAGTGGTCCGAGGACTGAGGTCTAGGGCAGGTCAAAGTTGAAAGGTCAGGCAGATGGCGGGAGCTTTGAGGTGGGACAAAAACCACAGGGGTCTGGTGTTCTGGAGATGACGTGAAGAAAGGTGACAGGGAGGAGGGAGCAATCTGCGGATGAGCAGCATCAGATGCTGTTGCTGGGCCAGGACTGAGGACTTAGCACTGGATGTATTAATAGCAACAAGGTTATTATTGGTGACCCGCAAGGAGCCTGGGGGTGAAAACCTGAAAGAGACAACCAAGTGTTCTTAAAATGCACAGTAAAGTTTGGAAATGCTCCATAAAACACACGCGTAACATTTACTGTTTTAGCTTTAACTTTACAGGTAGAAACAGGCACTATTACCATCCCCATTTTATAGATGAGAAAACTGAGACACAGAAAGGTCAGACAGCTAGTGAATGGTGGAGCCAGGACTTGAACCCTAGTAGTCTATCTCAAGATTACAAGGACTGCTGCGTGCGGTGGCTCACATCTGTAATCTCAGTGCTTTGGGAGGCCAAGGCGGGAGGATTGCTTGAGCCCAGGAGTCCAAGACCAGCCTTGGCAACATAGTGAGACCTCCATCTCTACGGAAAATAAAAAGTTATATTTAGTGGCATGTGCCTGTAATCCCAGCTACTTGGGAGGCTGAGGCAGGAGGATCCCTTGAGCCCTGGAGGCTGAGGCTTCAGTGAGCCAAGATTGTACTACTGCATTCTTGCCTGAGAAATAAAGCAAGACCCATCTCTGAAAAGAGAGAGAGATTATAAGCACTATGAAAAAAAAAAAAAAATGCAAGCCGGATGCAGTGGCTCATGCCTGTAACCCCAGCACTTTGGGAGACTGAGGCGGACAGATCACTTGAGGTCAGGAGTTCGAGAGCAGCCTGTCCAACATGGTGAAACCACATCTCTACTAAAAATACAAAAATTAGCCAGGTGTGGTAGTTGGCACCTGTAATCTCAACTACTAGGGAGGCTGAGGCAGGAGAATCGCTTGAACCCAGGAGGCAGAGGTTGCAGTGAGCCAAGCACTATACTCCAGCTTGGGCCACACAGCAAGATTCCACCTCAGGAAAAAAAAGAAAGAAAGAAAAAGAAAAAAAAATGGATACCTCTCTGAGATCCAAATGACAGGAGAAACTCTGGGCAGAAGCTCTTTGGTGGCAAGCACAAGGCCATCTGATGAAGAGTGCTGGGTGTGCTCATGGAACAGGAAGAAGGCTGGTATATTGGCTGTGGTGACTGAGAAAGAAGAATTGAGTTGTGGGCTGAGTGAATATCTGACTGCCTTCGAGCTGTGGTTCTCTCCTGGCATGATGACTTCTCCAGGTGGCAGGGAGCGTACATGGCCATTCTCTTCTTGAGAATATTCTTCCTTAGGTTGAATTTGCTAGATTCTCTCCAATAGCCATCTTCTCTTCTGTATTAACAGACCCCTAAGATTTTAGCTGAGCAATGGCCACTTGGAATAAAGACTACATTTCCCAGCTTCCCTTGCATAAAACACAGCCGTGTGACTAGATCCCCGCCAATGGGCCATAAGCAAAAATGGTATATGGCTCTTCCCAGGCCATGCCCTTCCCCTCCTGCATCCTGGTGCTTGGACAAGTTATGAGCCTAGTTGGACCTCGTGGATAAGGGCCCTGCCCTAGGGATGGTGAAATGGCAGTGAGAAGAACGCTGGCTTTTTGGGTGGTACACAGTAGTCTCGTCAGGTCTGGAGTGTCGCATGGAATAAAATAAACCTCCAATTGTTTGAGCCAATGTTTCTCAAGCTTACCTGAACATTAGGATCACTGTGGAGCTTTAAAAATATATATACACTGCCGGGTGCAGTGGCTCATGCCTGTAATCCCAGCACTTTGGGAGGCCGAGGCGGGCAGATCACGAGGTCAGGAGATCGACACCATCCTGTCTAACACGGTGAAACCCCGTCTCTACTAAAAATACAAACAGGCCGGGCGCGGTGGCTCAAGCCTGTAATCCCAGCACTTTGGGAGGCCGAGGCGGGTGGATCACGAGGTCAGGAGATTGAGACTATCCTGTCTAACACGGTGAAACCCCGTCTCTACTAAAAATACAAACAAACAACAAAAAAAATTAGCCGGGTGTGGTGGCGGGTGCCTGTAGTCCTAGCTACTAGGGAGACTGAGGCAGAAGAATGGTGTGAACCCGGGAGGCAGAGCTTGCAGTAGCCGAGATCACGCCACTGCACTCCAGCCTGGGCAACAGAGCGAGACTCCATCTCAAAAAAACAAAAACAAAAACAAAAACTGATGCTTGCCACTTCTCCTAAATTTCTGATTTAATTGGCCTGAAGTATAGCCTGGCATTGGATAATTTTTTGAGACAGAATCTCGCTCTGTTGCCAGGCTAGAGTGTAGTGGCACAATCTCAGCTCACTGCAACCTCTGCCTCCTGGGTTCAAGCAATTTTCCTGCCTCAGCTTCCCAATAGCTGGCATTACAGGCACCTGCCACCATGCCTGGCTAATATTTTGTATTTTTAGTAGAGATGGGGTTTCATCAAGTTGGTCAGGCTAGTCTTGAATTGCTGACCTCAGGTGATCCACCCACCTCGGCCTCCCAAAGTGCTGGGATAACAGGCATGAGCCACTGGTGGCTCCTGGCCGGCATTGGATATTTAAAATGCTCCCCAGCCATGGTTGAGAACTCTTGGTTTATGTCACTGGTAATTTGGGTTTCTGTTAAACACTTAAAACTGTATCCTGGTGTGTCCAAGCTCAGGTGGGTCTTGGCTCTTAAAAGCTGTGCCTTGAGAACAGAGTCAAACTGCTCTCACTGGATGGGCCTTCAAATCAAAAGTCAGGGCCGGGCACAGTGGCTCATGACTGTAATCTCACCTTTGGGAGGCCAAGGTGGGAGGACAGCTTGAGCCCAGGAATTCGAGACCAGCCTGGACAACATGGTGAAACCGTGTCTCTACAACAAAATACAAAAATTATCCAGGTGTGGTGGTGCATGCCTGCAGTCCCAGCTACTCGAGGGCTGAGGTGGATTGCTTGAGACCAGGAGGTCACAGCTACAGTAAGTCATGATTGTGCCACTGCACTCCAGCCTGGGCAGCAGAGTGAGACCTCATCTCTACAAAATAACAACAACAACAACAACAACAAATTAGCTGGGTGTGATGATGTGTGCCTGTAGTCCCAGCTGCTTGGGAGGTTGAGGTGGGAGGATTACTTGAGACCAGGAGGTTGAGGCTACAGTGAGTCATGATCATGTCACTGCACTCCATCCTGGGCAAAAGAGTGAGACCGTGTCTCAAAAAAACAAATAAAAAAACCCCCAAAGTCAGGTGACAGGCCTCTTCCTAATTATGTCTCGTTCATCCCTTCACTGGGATGAGGGCCGATCAGGAGGATATTCACCCAGATTGTGATCCTGGAGGAGAAACTTGATAGGAACGGTTTCCAGGTGGGTAGAGGAAGTAAGGGGGGGAACAGACAGACAAGCTAGGGAGCATGGCAGCTTGAGAAAAGGCCAGGAGTTCATTTGTGACTCCTGAAAAGCAGAACGGGCACATGTGGGTTCTCAAGAATTAAGGATCAACTGGGTCAGTTGGTGGAGGGCCTTGTAGGCCAAGCTCATGAGTTTGACTTTGAAACTGAGGATGTCCAGGGACTTTCAGAGGATGTTAAACAGGGAAGAAATAGCACGGCCAGATTTATGTTGTAAAATATTCTGTCATGACAGCGTGAGTTGGTTTGAGACCGGAGGTGGGCAGACCAGTTCTGAGGTCCTGTGAGAGGTGGTAGGGACCAATGAATGCAACCTACTTGTGTCTGAAGTTTTGCTAAATGTCTCACATTGTTGGTTTACTTTAAGTTTCCAACAAACCTAGAGTTCTGACTGTCAACATTTGTCTAGCTTCGAAGCTAGTTCCTACTCAGCCTGCATTTGTCCATCCAGAGCTTAGGGATCTGGGGGAATGGTTGTAGGTCCCTTCTAGAATAGTCCCTTCCTCTTAGGAGTTGCTTGGGAGATGTCAGTAGAATGAACCATGGCCCAGGTGCACTTTATCTGAGTGCCCGCCTGTCCCTGAAGCAGTCAGGGTAGGGCCAGTACAGGAGGAGGGTTGAAATAAATCTAAAACCTCACCACAGTCTATCTCAAATATTAATGTTTGTGTGAATTACTTTGGCTTCCTGGTAAAGCATGAATTCTGGTCCAGCAGGTCTGGAGTAGAACCCGAGACACTGCATTTCTGCTGATGCTCGTGGTCCTGTAGCCACTATGAAAGGGGAGGCACGTGGTTCTCAGCTTTGACTGCACTTTGGAATCATCGGGAGGCTTAAAAAAATCCTGAGGCTTGGGCTCCACACCCACAGGTTGTGATTTGCAGGGCTGGAATGCTGCCTGTGTATTGGCTGCTTTTCTTTTTTTTTTTAAGGGCACATTATTATTCTATTGTGCTGTCGAGATCGAGAAGCAATGTCTTAGACTCACCTATGAGTGTTCAAAATATAGGTTCTTAAAACTTTGGATTCTTTAAATCTTGGAAGTAGTGGATGGGTGGTGCACACCTATAGTCCCAGTTACTGGGGAAGCTGAGATAGGAAGATCTCTTGAGGCCAGGAGTTTGAGACCAGCCTGGCCAATGTGGCAAAACCCCGTCTCTATTAAAAATACAAACATTAGCCAGGTGTGGTGGTGCACGCCTGTAGTCCCAGCTACTCAGGAGGCTGAATCAGGAGAATCACTTGAACCCAGGAGGTGGAGGCTGCAGTGAGCTGAGATCGCACTATTGGATTCCAGCCTGGGTGACAAGAGTGAAACTCCATCTCAAAGCAAAAACAGAAACAAACAAACAAAAAACCCCAAAATCAGCTGGGCATTGTGGCACATGCCTGTAATCTCAGCTACTCAGGAGGCTGAGGCAGGAGAATTGCTTAAATGCAGGAGGCAAAGGTTGCAGTGAGCTGAGATTGTGACGCCACACTCCAGCCTGAGCATCTCAAAAATAATAATAATAATAATAACAAATAAAGGAAGAAAAACAACTTGAAAGAGGCCTTGCAAGAAATGTGCACTATAGCAAGCACTCTTGGAGAGTCTACTGCAGGTAAACAGCCCTTACACTTGGAAAAGGGGCCTGTGGGTCCTGGTGAAGCCGGAGTGCAGTGATTATGGCGAAGCTGCCTGAGGGTCATGATTACTGGAATTGGATAGAGCTGATTGGACCTCCAGGCTAGTATTTTCCAGCAACCCTGTAATAGTAGGTCAATCACATTTAAAAAACCCTTAACTCTTTTACTTGCCTTTCCCACTAAGATTAACATTTACCCATGTGATTATTTTTAAAGAATAGATTCCCAAAGTGGAATTTTCAAGACAAATTATCTTTCGAATTTAGACAGATACTGACAAAAAACAATCATAAAGATACATTTCTAACAACAGCCTATGAGAGAATTCTTTCATCACACTTTTACTTACACACATAAATCTTTTAAATGTTTTCCATGTGATAGCAGAAAAATGGGATCCGCTGTTAGTTTCGTTTGTATTTCTTTCTTTACTTTTTTTTTTTTTTTTTTTTTAATGGAGTCTTGCTCTATAGGCCAGGCTGGAGTGCAGTGGCAAATGATCTCGGCTCACTGCAACCTCTTCCTCCTGGGTTCAAGCGATTCTCCTGCCTCAGCCTCCCGAATAGCTGGGACTACAGGTGCACGCCACCATGCCCAGCTAATTTTTGTATTTTTAGTAGAGACGGGGTTTCACCATGTTGGCCAGGATGGTCTCGATCTCTTGACCTCATGATCCCCCCGCCTTGGCCTCCTAAAGTGCTGGGATTACAGGTGTGAGCCACTGCGCCCGGCCTGTATTTCTGATGAGTAGCTAAATTGAGTTATTTTCTTTTTTTTTTTAAACTACTTAAAATTCACCTATGATTTGCCTGATTATACCCATTGCATGGAAATCCTTTGATTCAGTAAGCCTCAGTTTCCTCCTCCATAAAATGGGGGCCATAATATCTCCCAAGGTTATTGAAGGTATTCTATGAGATACCACGAATATAAACTGCCTAGGATAGGACATGGTATGCAGCAAGTCTTCCAGAAACGCTGGTTTTGAAACTTACCCAGGAGCCACCCTCTGGCTGCCCAGCAGGTCTGCGCCCCGGACGAATCCATTAGCCCCGAGGGCGGAGTGAGTGGTAATTAACCTAGGAGAGCGACGGACTCCTCCCGCCCCTCCTCCTCCTTCACCAGCATCTCCTGCAAGCCACACCTCCATCGCCGGTGGTTCTCATGCCCAGCTCACCCTCCGGCATCTGGCACAAGAGGATCAGTCACCGCACTGGACTGACTCGGTGACACTCAGTCTCCCGCCCTCTATCCCAAGGCCTTGCCGGGGAACCCAGAGCGCCGCTGGCCCGCGGAACCCCCTCTTTGCCTCGGCGTCTGTTGTCACCACTTGGCCACCCGGGAACTCTTCTTCCTCCTGGGCCAGGTCTTTGTACCGACAGGTCCTGCCGCCGCTCCCAGCTGCGCCCGAGCCAGAGTCCCTGCCCCTGTCCCAGAATACAGACGGCATCCTCCTATCTTTCATCTCCAAACCCTCCGGCCACGCTGCGCCCCGGCTCCCCGCTGATTCCTGTAGACCGGCAGCTAGGGTCAAAGGCCTGGGAGAAAGGAGGCATTCCCAGCCCTCTTCCACCCCCTGGGCAGCCCGAAACCCCTATACAACAAAGGCGTTTCTTGACTACTTGAATAATAACCATACTTTTATATTTGCAAAACACGTTGTCCTCACCGGATCAAATGCCAGCCTCTAAGTCCTTGTCATAGGCATAGTCAATTTAAACATAAAACATAAACATTATAAAGTTTTTATATGCTGCGTGTTTTACTAAAGGTTTTTTTCTGTACCTTTCTCCCCCATCATATAATCGTAAGAAATATAAATCACACATATTTGTATGACCCTTTAACTCTTAGTTGTCTCTTAGTCCTCAGAATAAGCCTACCACAGGACTGTGCCCATTTTAGAATTGAGAGAACTGAAGTTGTGATTTCATTTTGCTTCCGTTTATTGAATTCTATTTACCAGGTTCTACACGAAATTTTTTTTTTTTGAAACGGAGTCTCTCTGTTGCCCAACCTGGAGTGTAGTGGCATGATCTCAGCTCACTGCAAGCTCTGCCTCCCGGGTTCAGGCCATTCTCCTGCTTCAGCCTCCCGAGTAGCTGGGACTACAGGCACCCGCCACAACGCTCAGCTAATTTTTTGTATTTTTAGTAGAGACGGGATTTCACCGTGTTAGGATGGTCTCGATCTCCTGACCTCGTGATCCGCCGGTCTCGGCCTCCCAAAGGGATTAGAGGTGTGAGCCACCGCGCCCGGCCTCTACACTAAATATTATATATTATATTGCTTAATTTTCAAAATGTACTGTTTGCAGTGAGGAAACAGATTGGAAAGCTGAAGGAAAATTGTAAACAAGGAAGAAGTAATGCAGCCAGTCCTAATTCCAAAGCCCAGCACTGTCTTGTCACCTGTTACTCCTCTAAAATGCTCTCTGAATTGGGGGTTATTCAGAAAAGTGGGGATTGTTATACTAACAAGGGCAATGCAATGATAACTGTATTATTTCAAGCTTCCTGTTAGGCTGTTGTAGTTATTTTAATTATTTTTTGTTTGTTTGTTTGTTTGTTTTTTACATATAAAACAGTAATGAAAATACCTGCTTTGCAGAGATCCTATTAGAGTTAAATGAGACTATGTCAAATAAACTGTAAAGCAGAATACAAATATGAGATCAACTAAGATAATGTAAATGCTGGCCAGGGGCGGTGGCTCACACCTGTAATCCTGGCACTTTGGGAGGCTGAGGCAGGTGGATCACTTGAGGCCAGGAGTTTGAGACCAGCCTGGCCCACATGGTGAAACTCCGTCTCTACTGAAAACACAAAAAATTAGCCAGGCATGGTGGTGCATGCCTGTAATCCCAGCTACTTGGGAGGCTGAGGCAGGAGAATCCTTGAACCCGGGAGGCAGAGGTTGCAGTGAGCTGAGATCACACTATTGCACTCCAGCCCAGCCTGAGTGACAAGAGTGAAACACCGTCTCGAAAAAAAAAAAGTATATATATATAGTAAATGTTGTTTATTGGTGTCCTTTTTCTTAATTTTAAAATCTAATTTATTAATCACATTGCATTAAAGCATTATCTGCATTGGAAAGAACTCAAACAATGCTGAGATGCATATTGAAGTTAATAATCTTCTCCACCCTCCCCAGCTCTACCTTTGTAAGGTAACTAGTGTAGCATTTGGTGAGAATCCTTCCAAAACTTCCTCTACGCCCATGAAAAATTCCATTTAAACAGACATAGAAACTCTTTTACTTGGTTGCAATTGTACTATTCACACTTCTCTGCAACTTGCATTTGTCATTTATCTGCTTAATAAACCATTTAGTAATTCTACTTGTGCTACTGACTTATTGCGTGTCTATAATATGAATATATCTTCACTTATTCATTTGGGCTTTTTTTGTTTGTTTTGTTTTGAAACGGAGTCTCGCTCTGTGGCCCAGACTGGAGCGCAGTGGCACGATCTTGGCTTGGCCAGCCTGAGCTCTTCTTCTTCCTGGGCCAGGTCTTTGTACCGACAATTCCTGCTACCACCTCCAGGGTTCAAGCGGTTCTCCGGCCTCAGCCTCCCCAGTAGCTGGAACTATAAGCGTGCACCAGTGTGCCTGGCTAATTTTTGCTTTTTTTTTTTTTTTTTTTTTTTTGTAGAGATGAGGTTTCACCATGTTGGCCAGGCTGGACAGCCGTTTTCTTGAGTAAGTCATGAAAAGATCCTTTTGGAGAAACAGCACCCTTTCTCCTTCATTACTTCTCAGTATAAAACCCTCTGACTCCCTCGGGGCAAGTTTGTGACCTTTCTGGGTGGCGAAAATTCTCCCAGGCTCTTCCTGGCAGGCAGTAGAGCTCTACGCCCGCAAATTCTATACTGTTTCCTCTCCTCTTCCTACTCACATTCTTGCTGCTAGCAAGAGAGGAGCTGGTCCCCAAGTGGCTGCCATCATTTATGACGGTGTTCTCTGGGTACTCTAAAAGCTAACATTTGAGAAAGCAGCAGGTTCTTCCCAAAGAGCCAGTCACTATAGCAGCCCCTGAAGTCCTTTAAAACTCAACATTACAGAGCATTGATAGAAGGCCCTCCGCTGGTTGTTGGGAGCTAGCACGTGGTCGGTCAGCTGCTGGACAAAGACGAGATGGCTTTCAGCTTCCACTGCCCTGGCTCAGGCCCTCTAACCTCTTGCTGGATAAAGGCTAACGGCCCCTGTCTGGTTTCATCTCCAACTCTTTCTCCCTCTTGTCAACCCTCTTCCTCAGTCCCCATAGTGATCTTGTGATTTAAAAAAAAAAAAAAAAAAAAAATTAGAGATAGGGATCTCACTATGGTGCCCAGTCTAGTCTTGAACTCCTGGGCTTAAGCAGTCCTCCTGCCTTGACCTCCCAATGTGTTGGGATTATAGGAGCAAGCCTCTGTGTCCAGCCTATAGTGATCTTAGAATCTCTCATCATGTCCTTCCTCAGTTCAGTAACTTTCTACAGCTTCTGATTTTCTTTTTTTTTTTTTTTTTTTTTTGAGACGGAGTCTCGCTATGTCGCCCAGGGTGGAGTGCAGTGGCTGGATCTCAGCTCACTGCAAGCTCCGCCTCCCGGGTTTTTACGCCATTCTCCTGCCTCAGCCTCCCGAGTAGCCGGGACTACAGGCGCCCACCACCTTGCCCGGCTAGTTTTTTTGTATTTTTTAGTAGAGACGGGGTTTCACCGTGTTAGCCAGGATGGTCTCGAACTCCTGACCTCGTGATCCGCCCGTCTCGGCCTCCCAAAGTGCTGGGATTACAGGCTTGAGCCACCGCGCCCGGCCAGCTTCTGATTTTCTAATAATACCTTAACTGTTTACCAAGAAAGTCCTGGAATACTCATCCATCATCTTCAAAAAGGGATATCTGTCATTTCTTCTGTCCCCAAACTGCACCCTCCTCTGGATTCTATAAAATCGTCCACACCAGAAACTCAGGAGCCATCTTCTCTTTCATCTGTATTTAGTGAATTCCAGTGTCCTGGCCTTTCCGACTCAAAAATAATTTTTAAGTTGGTCTGCTCCCCACCACCTTTGAGAACTTTCTTTTTTACTCTTGCCCTCCCTCCATTCCTTTGCATGGGGTGTTCTCTCTGTTCCCTCTCCCTTCCCCAACCTTTTCTTAGTCCCCTAGAACACGAAGAAGAATCAGAAAAGAAAGCTACTCAGCTGCTCCAAAGAGGGAGGCACCGAGTAAGGGATTAGGGATTAGGGATACTAAGAGTTGTTAGGAGTAGAGTTGTTGGAAGTAGCCAGGTACATACTGTTCCTGTATTTGTTTTTTGTTTGTTTATTTTGAGACAAAGTCTCACTCTGTAGTCCAGGCTGGAGTGCAGTGGCACAATCATGGCTCACTGTAGCCTCAACCTCCCAGGCTCTGGTGATCCTTCCACTTCAGCCTCCCAGGCAGCTGGGACTCTAAGTATGTGCCACCATGCCTGGCTGTTTTCTATTCTATTTTCTAATTTTTTTTTTTTTTTTTTTTTTTGTAGAGACGGGATTTCGCCATGTTGCCCAGACTGGTCTCAAACTCCTGGGCTTAAGTAATCCTCCCACCTCGGCCTCCCAAAGTGCTGGGATTATAGACGTGAGCCACCGCACCTAGCCTATTTGTTGTTTTAAGTCATTGTCCACATGAGAAATTTAAAAGCAGTTCATGGCATGTGGGACTTTGTATGGTTGAATTTTGCAATATCTGCCATATTTAATGTTGACATGCTTGTTCTCATGATGTGTTGAACGTATGAGGGGAGGGAGGAATACCTTTACTGGTGGAAGAATGTTCTTTATCTCAGTCCTCAACTGTCTACTACAGTCACGTGCCACAGAACAATATTTTAGTCAGTGAGGGAACACATATACAACAGTGGTCCCATAAGATTGTAATACCGGGGCTGGGCGCGGTGGCTCATGCCTCTAATCCCAGCACTTTGGGAGGCTGAGGTGGGTGTATCACCTGAGGTCAGGAGTTCGAGGGCAGCCTGACCAACATGATGAAACCCTGTCTCTACTAAAAATACAAAACTTAGCTGAGCCTGGTGGCAGGCACCTGTAATCCCCGCTATTCCAGAGGCTGAGGCATGAGAATTGCTTGAACGAAGAAGAAGAGATTACAGTGAGCTGAGGTCGCACCACTGCACTCCAGCCTGGGTGACAGAGTGAGACTCCGTCTCAAAAAAAAAAAAAAGTTTTTAATACCGTATTTTTACTGTCCCTTTCTATGTTTAGACACACAAATACTTACCATTTTGTTACCATGGCCTACAGTATTCGGTAGACATCATGCTGTCCAGGTGTGTAGCAATAGCCTGCACCATACAGCCCAGGTGTGCAGTAGGCTGTGCCGTCTGGGTTTGTGTAAGTACACTTTGTGATGTTTGCAGGACGAAATCACCTAATAACGCATTTCTCAGATCTTTAAGCAACGCATGACTGTACTTGGGGAAAACGGTGAAAATGAGCCACCTGGTGACAGCTACTGTAGTTGCAGGGATAGGCTCTCCAGGGGGAAGTCTCGCGAGGCAGTGCCTTGACAATCTAGTTATGGGGGATCATAGATGTTCCCAGCAGTGAGCCAAAGAACATCCAGAGTCCCTGCTTAGCCCTTGACTTCTCCACTATGGCTAGTGGTTAGACTGGGAGCTTATTCTATCTCCACTCTCTCAGAGAAAAATGGCACAGAAATAAAATAGCTTTTGTTGTAAATGCATCCAGAGAAAGGTATCAGTAAGAAACCCCCCCACACCATCCTAACATCATAAAGGTCTGCTTTTCTGTCTAATCCTGGGAGGCAAACAGCAGACTAGGTAACCAGTTTTCAAAATTTCTTATGGGCTTCCTATCCCCGGACCAGCTCTCAGGCTAGTCCTACTGCCTCCCTGAAGGGTGAATCAGGAGAGCCCTGTGCTCTTTCCTGGCAGGAGAATCGCTTGAACCCAGGAGGTGGAGGTTGCAGTGAGCCGAGATGGTGCCACTGCACTCCAGCCTGGGCAACAAAGGGAGACTCCATCTCAAACAAAACAAAACAAAACAAAACACTTCTGGGATTTGATGCTTTCATCTGTTTTTAGCATCAGGATTCTTTTTTGAGACAGGGTCTCACTCTCCCGCCCAGACTGGAGTGCAGTGGTGCAACCACAGCTCACTGCAACCTCTGCCTGTTGGGCTCATGCGATTCTCCCACCTCAGCCCCCGGAGGAGTAGCCAGGACTCCAGGCATGCACCACAACACCTGGCTAACTTTTGTATCTTTTGTACAGATGGGGCTATGTTGCCCAGGCTGGTATCAAACTCCCGAGCTCAAGCAATTCACCTGCCTTGACTTCCCAAAATGCTGGGATTACAGGTGTGAGCCACTGCACCCAGCCAGTATCAGGATTTTAAAGCCATCTTTCCTCCTTCACTTTTGCCAAATTTTTATTGTAGTGGGGGTTATATCTAGGTTCCTCAAACTCAATTCTGCAAATATGTAATCAAGTACCAGGCTTTATGCTGGATGTTACTGGACTACAAGAAGGTGTCCCCTTACTTTCTGAGATCTTAGAAACGAACAAGGGGGAGCTAATCTTCATCAGAGTTGCTGGCTCCTCTGCAGCCTGAGAATAAGTGTTATCAAATACAATGTGCTAAAAGCAGAGGCAAGGGCAGGGAATGGGAAGATGCCAGAAAAACAACAGAACTTAAAGAGTGCAGTGGGGTTTGGAGTCAGTAGAAAGGGCTGTGGGTGAAAACACAGGGGTCTCCATTCTAACTACTGTTACGGACTTAAGTGTTGCTAGCCCAGTCTCTTAACTTCCCCAACCCCGTGCCCGCTTTCCTGCTGGTGGTCAGCAAAAGCAGACTCAGCGTAAAAATGAAAGAAAACCTGATTACATCATGTAAGAATTTACAAATCCCTAGACAGCTTGGTGCAAGGGAGTAGACAAAACACTGACTAGGAATCTCAGTACCTAGGTTTTGATCCCGGTTCTGCTCTTGCTGTCTTTGTGGCCTTGGACAAATCACAGCACCTTTCTGGACCTGGGTTTGACCGTAAGTAGAGTGGTAATAGCAGTGTCTGCCATGGCTAGCTCCTAGGGGAGTCCCGGGGGGGTCAAAGGATCTTTGGGGGACTGAGTGGGGTATGCTGCCAAAAGCACACCCCTGGCTGGGGTGAAGAAGAAGGGAGAAACGGAATAGCAACTAAGGCAGGCAGACCAAGAGATGAAGACAACGGGGGTGAGCTGGCCAGGAACCAATTAGAGGCTGGGGAAGTCATTAGAGCAGCGCTGCTGCAAGTGAGTCCGGATAGACAGTCAGCCACAAAGATCTGGGAAGTGTTTTTCCAGCTGACAGGTTGCTCATCACCTTGTGTGGCACACATTATTTGTTTGTAAGATGGAGATGCTATGCATTTTGACCTTTCTAGGTTGTGTCTAGCTGGTTCATGCCCCGTCAGCCCAGCATGCCACATGCCTCCATGTGGCACATGTCAGATGCACCTCGGTATCAATACAACTAGCATCACCACAGCCCTTTTCTCTGAGAGCTCTCCCTTTAGGGGAGAGTCCCCTCTATATTCCCAGTCCTGGGCACAGGGTAGGCACTGAGCAAAAATGTCTGTCAATTATGGACCTTGTGAATTTTGAAAGGGCCTGCCAAGTCTTTGGGAAATGATGAAAAAGATACCTGTCTGAAATGGGTTAGGAAGTTTTCTTGAGGATAGGTTTATGACTCTTTCTAGATCTATGATCCCATTTTATAACTCTGAAAATCTACCATTTTGGGACTAACTCCTCAAAATAAGAGTCAACCATACATAATTTAAAAAAAGTTTTATTAAATCATTTAGACTTGAAAGAAGTCACAATAGTTAACACACTTAAGTGTGTTCTGTACACCACCAACCCAAATGGATTGATTTCAGAATTTTTATAAATAAAACATAAACATATTTACAGTGAAAAATAAAAACATGTTAGCAAGTTAATGATTAAACTGTTACCTATAATCAGTTTTGGGGAAGTACCAACCTACAGTATTACATATAAGACACTTAAGATTTCATTAGGCTTAAAAAGTCCATAGTTGAAGAAGTTAGTTGTAATATATATGATCCATTTCTTACTACAGCTTTTTTGCTCCCAAAACTAGACTTTTCAACCAATTTACATAAAAAGCTTCATTTTCCCTTTATTGGAGGTAAAAGTACAAAAAGCTCTAACCCCACCCTAGAACCATCTAAAGAATAAAAGCTATTGAAGGCTACAAATAGGACTATAAAACTATGGACATACACCGTTCTTCAGTTTGTGCTACTTGTCCTCCAAAATAGTGCAGATTCCTAATTTACCCACCAGGGACAGAAGTGGAGTCAGCTTTTTCTGGAAATCAGTTTCAAAATCATCGTATCTCTAGAAAGCATATTTCTAGAACAATACAGTTACCACATAGGGGGACTTTCCTTCTTCTGTATTATAAAAATATTTCCATTTTAGTTTTCACTATATGTATTTTAGGGATTGCTGCCTCCTCCTTAGGCAAACGATGAGGGCTATAAAGCTTGGCCAGCAGCCAGTTTCAAGAGACTAACAAAGAACACAGATAGCCCTTTCTTTACATATAGCAAAACTCAAGAGTTGGCTCAAATTAGGTTATGCCCCCAAATCCAGCTTCAATTTGATATAAAAAAAGTAGTCCACAAGAAAATTGAGCAAATAACAAACTTTTCAAGTCTGCAACTTTGGACAGGCATGTTCTAAGAAGTAGGCTACTATCTGTGTCACCTATTAGGGTTGCTAGCACAACTTAAGGCTAATTGCTTGGCAAAGGGCTATGGGAGTTGTTGGACTGTCTTGAATGTTTTGTTCCCGATGAACTCAAGGAGCGAGACCTCTGTCTGAGCACTGTTTTTCCTGGAAAGTCCAAGTCCTCAAACACAGCATTTTCAATGATGTTTGTAGCTTCGGGTCGTTCCATGGGGGATGGAGAGAGCATGTCTTGAACCATCATATACTGAAATATAAAAATTGTTTTGTGATAAAATGGCCAGGTTTGATCACTGTACAGTTTTTAAAATCAGTGTTGGCAAAATTTTTCTGCATATATTTTACGTTTTTGAGCCATATTCGAGTTTTCAAGTCTCTGATAACAACTACTCAGCTCTGCTATCGATGAACAAAAGCAGCCAGAGACAAGTCGTAAATTAATGGACATGGCTGTGTTCCAATAAAACTTTATTATAAAAATAGGTGGTAGGCTGGATTTGGCCTGTGGGCACTAGTTTGCCAACCCTCATTCCAAAAAAGCATGGACAATTTTTGGGTAATTTGATTTTCTAACATATTATAAAGGATTATTTAATCACATCCTTGAAACACAGATATAATCTGAGTTTTAAAAATCTTACAATTGCATGTAAATCTACAATTATCTCAATAAAAATTTTAATTAGAAAAAATTACAGCAGAGATCAGCAACCAACACCTTTTCTTGGTTTCTAAAAATCTCTTTGAATATAACATGTACTCTTACGAGCCACCCTGGGAATAGATCCATCAAGTTTGCAAAATACATGATGACAATTTTTAGTAAAACATATGTAAGTATATATAGGTATTAATATATTAGTTACAAAGTCCATTTTTTAATGCAACCCTTCATTATACTTATAATACTGAAAGATAAATTTTGACTTTTTCCAATTTGAAAATGAACACATACTAACTCCAACTGAATTATTTAAGGAAATGCAAGATTTATCAATATATAAATTTTACTGGTGCTACAGTGTGGAACACTGGACATTAGGCTGAAGGAGCCAGGCTCCAGTTCCAGTGTTTAAAATTTTTTGTGCTCTTGGGAGCAGGTCTCTTCCTCTCTAGACTTTTGGCTTCCTCATCTGTAATATGGGGAAACTGAGCGACTGCTAAGGACCCCTTAAGTTCTAAAGATGATTCTAAAGAAGATAAAAGATGAGAACTACACATACCTCACAAGGATATTTCTGAGTAAATAATGGTGGAAATTTGAGATTTCTTACATCAGTTAAGGTCTAAAAAGAAAAAAAGTATCATTAAGTTTACTTTGACAAAAAACATGAAAATATTGTTTGATACTCTAACAAAATGACTAAGAGGTTATATATTTCTCAAGTGGAAAATTTATCAATAGCTTTTCCTGATTTAATAACTATATGTTTCCTGAGCACAGATGTACATTCCATCAAATATCCTCAAAATATAGGAGAAATATATATGTATATACAGTTGGTCTTCCACATCTACAGATTCCACATCCAAGGATTCAACCAACCATGGAATGAAAATATTTTTAAAATTTAAAAATAGATGCTTGCATCTGTACTGGACAGATACAGATTTTTTTTTGTCATTATTACCTCAGTAATATAGTATAATACTTATTTACATAGAATTTACATTATGTTAGGTACTATGATTTATAGAAGGTTTAAAATACACAGAATATATGTAGGTTCTATGCAAATATTACACCATTTTATATAAGGGACTTGAGCATCTACAGATTTGGTATCCATAGGGAGTCCTGGAACCAATCCCCTGTGGATACCAAGATGACTGTGTGTGCGCCCGCGTGTGTGTGTGTGTATGTATGTATATATGTGTGGAGGGAAGGATAAGGGGGGGAGAGAGAGAGAGGGAGAGGGAGGGAGTGAGGGAGGGAGAGAGAGAGAGAGAGAGAGAGAAAGGGCCATATTAAAGCACAAAGAAAATGTTGGAAATCTTTGTTTCTATGGAGTGGCCTATTATGAATATTTCATAAAAATTAAATCATACAGAAGTGGACTTGTGTGTCTGGCTTTTTCACTCAGCATGGTTTCAAGATTCATCTACGTTGCGGCACATATTAGTATTTCCTTCCTTACAATGGCTGAATACTTTCCATTGTATAAAATACCACACTTTGTTTTTCCATTCGTCAGTTGATGAGCATTTGGGTGGTTTCTACTTTTGGATATTAGAAATAATGCTCGTATGAACAGCTGTATACAAGTTTTTATCTATGTTTTCATTTCCCGTGAGTATATACCTAGGAGCAGAATTATTGGATTCTATGGTAATTCTATGTTTAACTGTTTAAAAGAGACTGTTTTTCAAAGCAGCTGCACCATTTTACATTCCACCAGCAAGGCATGAGGGTTCCAATTTCTCCACATCCTAGCCAACACTTGCTATTTTCTTTGCTTTTTTTTTTTTTTTTTTTTTTTAAATTACAGATCCCCTAGATTGTGCTGAAGTGGTATCTCTTTGTGGTTTTGATTTGCATTTCCCTAGTGCCTAATGATGTTGAGCATCTTTCACATGCTTATTGGCCATTTGTTTATCCTCTTTGGAGAAAGGTCTATTGCTTTGTCCCTTTTAAAAATGAGTTGTCTTTTTGTTGAGTTGGAATAGTTCTTTATATATTCTGAATTCTAGATACTTTTCGGATATAGGATTTACAAATATTTTCTCCCATTCTGTGAGCTGCCTTTTCACTTTCTATTTTATTTAATTAATTTATTTAGAGATAGGGTGTCACGTTGCCCAGGCTATTTGCAGGCATAATCATAGCTTACTGTAGCCGTGAACTCCTGGTCTCAAGGAATTCCTCTTGCTTCAAGCTTCCCACATAGCGCATCCACCTTGTCTTTTCACTTTCTTGATAGTGTTCTCTGAGGCATTTATAACTATATAAATTTTGATGCCCTCTGATTCTTGATCCTTTACTTAGGTTAGACCTGTTTTATTTTTCTTTCTGGAAGCTTTTAGGGTCTTTATTTCTGGTGTTCTGAAATTTAGTTATTTTGACTGTTTTTTTCTTTTTTCTTTTTTTCCCAATTTATTATACAGAACATTTGGTAGGTCCTTTCGGTCAGAAGGTATGAGTCATTTCGCTCTATGTGAGAACTACTTCCTCTTCTACCATGGCCAGAGATCAGTAAGTAAGATCTAAAACTGATAAAATAAGGAACAGTGACAAGAGCCTAAACTTTGAAAATACAGAGGTAAGTACCAGGGACAACAACTAGAAGAGGTGAGGGTAGCTACTTATGAAAGATAGGGAAGAATGTGACAGAGGTCTACTTTATTTATTTTCAGAGACAGGGTCTTGCTGTGTCGCCCAGTCTGGAGTGCAGTGGCACAATCATAGCTTACGGTAACCACCTTGAACTCCTGGGCTCAAGTGGTCTTCCTGCCTTAGCCTCCCAAGGCATGTGTTACCATGCCTTGCTAATTTTTAAATTTTTTGTAGAGATGAGGTCTTACTATGTTGCCCAGGTTGGTCTTGAACTCCTGGCCTCAAGTGATCTTCCTGCTCGAGCCTCCCAAAGTGTTGGGATTAGAGGTGTGAGCCACCATGCCTGGCCCAGGGGGCTACTTTTTAAAAATTTTATTTTATTGAGACGGAGTCTCGCTCTGTGTCGCCCAGGCTGCTGGAGTGCAGTGGCGTGATCTCGGCTCACTGCAAGCTCCGCCTCCCGGGTTCACACCATTCTCCTGCCTCAGCCTCCCTAGTAGCTGAGACTACAGGCGCCTGTCACCACGCCCGGCTAATTTTTTGCATTTTTAGTAGAGACGGGGTTTCACCGTGTTAGCCAGGATGGTCTCGATCTCCTGACCTTGGGATCCGCCCGCCTCAGCCTCCCAAAGTGCTGGGATTACAGGCGTGAGCCACCGCGCCTGGCCCAGAGGGCTACTTTAAAACAACTTTCAGTCATTCCTATAATCCCAGCACTTTGGGAGGCCAAGGCAGGAGGATCACTTGAGCCCAGGAGTTTGAGACCAGCCTGGGCAACATAGGCAGAGCCCATCTCTACAAAATGAATAAAATAAAATTAGCCAGGCATGGTGGCACGTGCCTGTGGTCCCAGCTACCGGGGAAACTGAGATGGGAGGATGGCTTGGGCCCAGGAGGTTGACGCTGCAGTGAGCTGTGATTGCACCACTGCACTCCAGCCTGAGTGACAGAGCAAGACCTTGTCTTGAAAAAAAAAAAAAAAGATTTTCAGTACTACCTGCTTTAAAGGCTGTGGTCATGGTTTATTTTGAGAGGAAAAAAAACCTAATTGTGCATAATCTGACAGCTTTTAAATATATGAATGTATGGCCCCCATTACCTTGTGGTTCTCCTAAATATTTACTTATTACAAACTTACTGAGTGCAAAACATTGTTAAATTATGATGAATTTAAGCAAAAACTAAGAACAAACAATCTGACCAAATTTTTGAAGACTGAACTTTAAATGGAAGCAAATAGTCTAGAACTCCTCCCTGTGTTACTCACATCACCTCTTTTACTTTTAGTTAACTGGTCTGCTGGTATTAAGAACACCTAAGTCTTTAAAAAACTCTTTTGTAGGCCGGGCGCGGTGGCTCAAGCCTGTAATCCCAGCACTTTGGGAGGCCGAGACGGGCGGATCACGAGGTCAGGAGATCGAGACCATCCTGGTTAACACGGTGAAACCCCGTCTCTACTAAAAAATACAAAAAACTAGCCGGCCGAGGTGGCGGACGCCTGTAGTCCCAGCTACTCGGGAGGTGAAGGCAGGAGAATGGCGTGAACCCGGGAGGCCGAGCTTGCAGTGAGCTGAGATCCGGCCACTGCACTCCAGCCTGGGTGACAGCGCGAGACTCCATCTCAAAAAAAAAAAAAAAAAAAACAAAACTCTTTTGTAAATGTTAGATTATTTTCTGTTTGAACCTTTTTTGTTGAGTAGGGAGGGTACTTACCCTGACTCTCTCCATCTGAGTGCTGAATGGGTACAGCAATTCAAATAGAATCAGGCCTAAAGAAAAGATGTCCACTTTATGAGAATAGCTGTTTCCATGAATCTGAAATCCCATATAAAGAAAGTTTAAAAATTAACATAGAGACAGTACAGTTGATATTACAGCATTATTGAATCCCAAAGTTTACTTAGTCACTTCTTGGTTTAAATGCAAGTACACGTGTAAAAATGTTAGCAAAGAGTTAATCTCCCAAGTCTCTTTTCTTCACTACTACACCAAGAGTAATTAAACTACTCAGCATTACAGAAGGAAAGCCCAGGTACAGCGCTGAGATATGCATCAGTAAAACAGGCCTCTTGGAAACCTGGAGACTTGCCATGCTAAAAAAGTTTGTGGGAGCCAGCAAAATCTGCCTGACTACCCCTGAGGTGAGGTTTTTCAAAGGGAACGCTATCTAAAGCAAATCTCTCATTTCTAATCATCTTAGTGCTAACCCATTTTTATGAGAAAATCTTCATTACTCCAAACCACTAATCAGCTGTAGTTAGCCTTCATTAGGGCACTTAATTATGGATACTTTGCATTCTTGCTTGTATTTTTCATGTGTATATTTCTTATTCTTCACAACTAGATTATCAAGTCCTGGAGGAAAGGAAGTGCTTCTTTTGTGTTGCTATCGTCCAGCACTGGGGCTAAGTATAGAGAAGGCCCTCAGTAAATACTTAGTTGTTAAAATGAACAAATGAATTACAACAGAACTACTCGATTAAATAAAGCTTTATTTAAATGAAAATTGACCTTTTGGTGACTCAGAAGAACCCCTTTATTTGTGAAAATTTCTTTAGGGATATAACTTGACATTTGAGAAACAGCCAAAGAAGGGAACTTTGGAAATGCTCCATACCAGTACTTCTTAATTCGGGAGTAGAGCTGGTCACGGGGCAGTTGCCAGCGTTTATGGTCCCTCCACAACTTCCCCTCTAAACTGTACTTGGCATCTGTCTCCCTGGCCTTCTGCGCAGGCTGCCTGCCTCTGTGCTTACAGAAGAGCAGATGGAAAGCTTCAGCGACCACATCAGTGGCATCACCCTCTTCCCTTCCAAGAGACTGTAGCAATCTGAACCCTGTCTCACTTCTTATCCCTGGGGTTTTGAAAGTGTCAAAAAAAAAAATGTGCAAAAACAAATCGTATAGGGGAACTGAAAAGGACACCCTCACACACTATTTGGAGAATATAAATTAACACAAATTTATAAGAAGCAACTTGGCAAAAAATGTTTACTCCTGCTTAATGATCCCATCTAATTTTACCCACCCTAGGGCAGATGGAAATGTGTACAGACATTTGGGTGTCGGGACAGTGACCCAAGTGATATTCCTAATAGCAAAATTTACAAGGAATTAAAATGTCCCAAATGAATGTTGAACACTATGCAGCTGGAAATATTTTCTAAGAATATTTAATAATATGGGAAATGCTTACATTTTAATATTGTATCCAAAATGTTAGTGTAGAATTCCAATTTTATTTTCTAAAGTAAGGTATAAATATATGTGTGTATACACACACACACACACACACACACACACACACACACAGAGAGAGAGAGAGAGAGAGAGAAAAGGAAGTAACTGCTGTTAATGTCTTAGAGATATTTTTGGTAAGTGATTTTTACTTTTTTGTTATATATCCCTATACCTTCCATATTCCCTAGAGGACAGACTGATATATAATGTGTTACTAAGTTTATTTATTATTTCTAATATTATTAAATATATTTAAAAAAGAAATGTAGCCTTATGAATGCATGAAAAGTTATATTTACAAAATATCTAAAAAATAAGGAATTAGGAGGTAGAATATATCCTTTGAGTTTGAATTGATTGTTTAATCACTGTGCAAATCTAGAACTTAAGCTGTGTTTCTTTGTAATTACAACCAAGAACAAAGTAACCATGGGTCCTGCTCATTTATTTCAAGGATGAGAAAATTAAGAGAGTTCTAATAATAAATAATTTTAAAACAATGTTTTAATATGGCTTCTAAGGTTTGGGTAAGATTGTACAATTCATACAGCCAAACTATTTTGAGCGACGTTTTAAGGAGCACTTTATAAAGTGACAGTTTCTACATTTAAAGAGGATTAAGAAGATAATTAAGACTGTGCATTTTTAACTACCAAATTTTAACCACTATACATTGCCATACAATTTCTACAGCTCTCCTAATCTTCTAGTATTTTCAACACTACCAAATATAGCTTCAGTTGTCATCAACCTCTTCCTTTCTCAAATGGCAACCCATTTCCAAGACACACACACACAGCAGCCACAAGCCACACTACAGTCACCACAGAAGTGTGTATGGGGTGACCAGGACTACCTGGTGTTCATCTTTTCACTAGCATTCACCTTCACTCATCCACCAAACACTTATGAAACTATGCCACATTCTAGGTGTTGTTTCAGGTGTTAGAGTAGAAAGAGAGACAAGCTAAGTCCCTATACTGATAGTTTATATTTTACAGGGAAAGAAAAAAGAATCTCAAAGAGTTAAAAATGCTGTAAAAAGAAACCAGTGTAATGGGATGGACTCTGGCAGGGAGTGAAGGGAGAAGCATCTCTTTTAAATAGGGCTGGGTGGGAGGGGCTTCCCAAGTCATGAGCCTTCATTAATAAGCATCCAGATAGAATTCCTTTTATTTGTTTTCACAATATTTAAAACGTAAAAGTATTGTTTCCAGCCTCTTAAATAATCATACATTTTTAAAAACATGATTCAAAACTTTTTTTGTTGTTGTTGGAGATGGAGTTTTGCTCTTGTTGCCCAGGCTGGAGTGCAATGGCAAGATCTCGGCTTACTGCAACTTCCGCCTTCTGGGTTCCAGCAATTCTCCTGCCTCAGCCTCCCGAGTAGCTGGGATTACAGGTGCCTGCCATCACGCCCAGCTAATTTTTTTTTTTTTTTTTTTTTTTTTTTGAGACGGAGTCTCGCTCTGTCGCCCAGGCTGGAGTGCAGTGGCCGGATCTCAGCTCACTGCAAGCTCCGCCTCCCAGGTTTACGCCATTCTCCTGCCTCAGCCTCCCGAGTAGCTGGGACTACAGGCGCCCGCCACCTCGCCCGGCTAGTTTTCAGTACTTTTTAGTAGAAACGGGCTTTCACCGTGTTAGCCAGGATGGTCTCGATCTCCTGACCTCGTGATCCGCCCGTCTCGGCCTCCCAAAGTGCTGGAATTACAGGCTTGAGCCACCGCGCCCGGCACGCCCAGCTAATTTTTATATTTTCAGTAGGGATGGGGTTTCACCATGTTGGCCAGGATGGTCTCGAACTCCTGACCTTAGGTGATCTGTCCGCTTTGGCCTCCCAAAGTGTTGGGATTACAGGCGTGAGCCACCACGCCCGGCCAAAAAAACCTTTATTTATTTTTTATTTTTTAAAAGGGGTCTTACTCTGTCACCCAGGCTGGAGCACAGTGGCATGATCTTGGCTCACTGCAACCTCCGCCTCCCAGCCTCAAGTGATCCTTTCTACTTCAGTCTCTCAAGTAGCTGGGACCACAGGCATACACCACCACGCCCAGCTAATTTTTGTATTTTTTGCAGAGATGGTGTTTCACCATGTTGCCTAGGCTGGTTTTGAACTCTGAAGCTCAAGCAATCCACCTGTCCCAAAGTGCTGGGATTACAGGTATGAGCCACCATGCCCAACCAAAACTGTTTTTAATATCAATTCTGTCATATGACTGTGTCGAAAAATTGGAACATACAGAAACGTCCAAAATAGGTTAAAATTCATTAGAAGTCCCGCTACTCAGAAGCAGTGACTTGATATTTTATGGCTCTTCTAGTATTTTTTCCTATAGACAGAAATATGTATTTATAGTATTTTGGTATTTCATATAGTTTTAATTTTTCCTTTCACCAGGCCTTGGCCAGATCATTTGAGCAGGATGATTCAATTACCAGGGCCAATAGATTTATTTTATTTATTTTTCTATGTAAGCCAGTTTGGATACTTTTGGTTGCAACCAATTGACTATATATGACAGTCCCTTATAAATAAAAATCTCTTCTGTATCCTTTCTAATTTCTAAATTTATTTGTGATTTCCCCCCCTTAAGTAGGTATCTATGCTAGAAAGGATTATCTTTATTTTAAACTATTAGAAACAACCATGGTGATGTTATTTTACTGTTTCACCCGTATCAATTCTTATGTTCGTTTTCCATCTTCTTGGCTCCTCCCTGCCTTCTACTGAGCAGAATTCTAATCATTTATACAGTAATGTGCTATGTAATGAAGGCCTGTAAAATAAATTTATCTCAAAATGGAACTTTGAAAACTTCTATAGATTTCACCATTTTTCATGTCTTTCATTTTTGAAAAAAGTTTTTTACATTTTTTTTTAAAGATGGGGTCTCACTATTTTGCCCAGGCTGGCCTGGAACTCCTGGGCTCAAGTGATCCTCTCACCTCACCCTCCTAAGTAGCTGAGATTATAGGCTCAACCCACGGTGCCCAGCTTCTTTCAACATTTTCTTCATACTTCGTATGAGTATTTTTACTTCATTATTGATCTGATGGTTATTTTTTAATAATTTTTTTTGTTTGTTTTTTTAAGTTCCGGGGTACATGGGTAGGATGTGCAGGTTTGTTACACAGGTAAACATGTGCCATGGTGGTTTGCTGCACTTATCAACCCACCATCTGCTGACCTGATAGTAATTTAGGAGGGTTTTAAAATTTCCAGTTGGCCAGGCACAGTGGCTCACGCCTGTAATCCTAGCACTTTGGGAGGCCAAGGCGGGAGGACTGCTTGATCCCAAAAGTTCAAGACCAGCCTAGGCAACAGAGTGAGACCTCATCTCCACAAAAAATAAAAAAATTGCTGAGCATGGCAGTGTGGACCTATAATCTCAGCTACTTGGAAGGCTGAGGGGGGAGGATCACTTGAGCCCAGGAGGTGGAGGCTACAGTGAGCCAAGATCACACAACTATACTCCAGCCTGGGTGACAAAGTAAGACCCTGTCTCAAAAAAATAAAATAATAAAATTTCCAGCCAGCCAAAACAGAAGCAAAAGCAAAAATAAAAACAAACAAAATTATAAACATCAATTTATAAACCACTATACCTTTCTTTTAATGTATTGTGATCATAAAAAGGCATTTACAATATCTGTGATATTTCTTTGTGGCCTAGAAGTTCAAAATGATAGTATATATAATTATAATTTACTCATCAATAAATGTTCAAATAGCAACTATATATAAAGCCTAGTATATTTTTTACCTAGCTTCCCTTTGTAGCTTTTTTTTTTTTTTTTAGTTATAATCCA
Organism: Macaca nemestrina; assembly: GCF_043159975.1. Taxonomy (NCBI): domain Eukaryota; kingdom Metazoa; phylum Chordata; class Mammalia; order Primates; family Cercopithecidae; genus Macaca; species Macaca nemestrina. Next base: position 103,181,296 of record NC_092137.1, read on the forward strand.
ATCTGAAGTTTCCCTTTCGTGGGGCTATTTAAACACATCTATTTATTTGTTGTCATAACTAATATTTGGCTTTAGCACCACTTGTATTTCCACATCCTTTCCCTTTGCTGCAGTTTGTGTTTGTTGTCTGTAGTGATACAGAGGTAGAAATATTGTTTTATTATTCTATTTGCCAAATTTAGCTACATCAAGTACAAATCCCTATTCCCACCTTTATTTTCCATGTTCTTACCGTCATCCATTTTCTGATCTTTGTTAATTTAATATAGGAATCACCAACTCAGCTTATAATGATAAGCATACTTAAAATTATTTGTCTTTTACTAGGAATACATTTTGCATTTTATTCTCATTTTGGTATCAATATTCACAAGAACCACTGGCACCTATCGTTCATTGGGTTTGATGTCTATTGCCAATTTTTATATGTTTCTCATCTCAAATTAACTTTTAATAGGTAACACATTCCTATGGCTCAAAAAGAACCAACAGTAAAAGTTCCCTCTCACTCTGTCCCTCACTGGCCTAGCCCCACCAGTCACTTCCCCTCTGCCACTGCCCCCATAACCATTTGTTTCTTACGCATCATTCCAGAGTTTTTTTTATGTAAACATAAGCAAATGTGTATCTATCTTTTCCTCCTTTACACAAAAGGTGTACACATTTCTGCATATTTTTTTTTCATTTAAGATACTTTTTTGACTCTACGTAAAAATGCTTGATTTCTTCTTTCTGTTTTTTGAGACAGAGTCTCGCTTTGTTGCCCAGGCTGGAGTGCAGTGGCAGGATCTTGGCTCACTGCAACCTCCTTCAAAGATGAAATACAAAATGAAATTTCAAACTGTAAAAAAGAAACACTTGACTAACGTAAACAATGCAAACACTTCAAAAGGATGCTCTATGACAGTTAAAGTTGCCTTCCTCAAAGGCAGTTCCTATTACTGGTCTCTGATACAATCTTTCAAAGACAATCAAATCCGGTGGTTCTTGAAGTATGGTCCATGGATTCCTGGGGACCCTAACACCCTTTCAAGAGGTCTGCAAGGCCAAGACTATTTTCATAATAATACTAAGACATAATTTTTCACTGTGTTGACATTTGCATTGACAGAACCTAAGCATGAATCAAGCGAGCAGTGCCAAGCTGTACCAGTAGCAATTACATTCAGCACCACGTGCTCACAGGCAAAACCAAAAACCACTTCACCTAAAATGTCCTTAGCAGTAAAAATTATTAATTTATTAAATCTCAACCTTTAAATATACACCTTTTTCATGATCTGACAAAATGGAAAATATTCATAAAAACATTTATGCTCCATACCAAAGTACAATAGTTGTCTCCAAGTTTGACACCTTGGATATGCTAATTACCCTGATCCAATAGCGTATGTATTAAAACGACACTACGTACCCCATAAATATGTACAATTATGAGTCAATTTAAAAAACAAACTAATATTAAGAAGTTCAGACCTGCTGATGTAAGCATAGATTAGCTTGTGAGTATCATTAGCATTTGTGCAATTATTTGAGTTACAATATGTGCTAGCTGCTCTTTTCATAGAACACCATTTTGACTTGAAAGAATAATTGGTTGACAAACTACAGTTATTGAGACTTGGATACTTGACAGATAGTTTCTTTTTGAGACGGAGTCTTGCTCTGTCACCCAGGCTGAAGTGCAGTGGTGCAATCTTGGCTCACTGCAACCTCCACCTGCCGAGTTCAAGCAATTCTCATGCCTCAGACTCCTGAGTAGCTGGGACTACAGGCGTGCGTTACCATGCCCAGCTAATTTTTGTATTTTTACTAGAGATGGGGTTTCACCATGTTGGTAATGCTGGTCTCGAACTCCTGGCCTCAGGTAATCTGCCTGCCTCGGCCTTCCAAAGTGCTGGGATTACAGGTATGAGCCACTGCAACCGGCCGAGGGACAGTTTCTTAAAGATGAACAATGAGACTGGGAATGGTGGCTCACGCCTGTGATCCTAGCACTTTGGGAGGCTGAGGTTCAAGGATTGCTTGTGGCCAGAAGTTCAAAACTAGTCTGGGTAACACAGCATGACCCCATCTCCGGGGTCTTGAGATGAAAAAAAAAATACTTTTTTTTTTTTTTTTAAAGAGAAAAAAAGATGAACAATGTGAGAATGGCACTTCAAGGAAAACTAACAGTATTTGTTGCCAATCATAAAAAGTTGAGCTTTTAAGTGAAAATTAAAATTTTGGAAGATTTGAATCTACCAGTGGGAATTTGATAGCCTCCTAATACGTAAAGCCTTTTCTGATGACATTGGTGGTCATATTAACCAAAGTGACTTTTTATATTACATGATGAACTGTGACAACTTTTGGAATAGTTGCTAAACTTAGGGAACCAATAGTTTCCAAATGACTAATGCACAATATAAAGTCAAGCATGGGTAAAAAGTTCCATTCAAAGTACAAAATGGACCAAGGGATGTTAAAAGTACCAGAGTACAAAATATTCATGAATGGTTTTAGATTTCACAGTGTAAATGAATTTTAAGAAACTATTACTAAGTTTTGATATACTAATAGTTTTGATATACTATCAAAGAAAATACCTATAATTACTTGAAATGAAATATTGCTCTTTTTTCCAACTACATATCTGTGTGAGGCCAGATTTCTTCATGTGCTTCAGCCAAAATAACATATTGCAACAGATTGAACACAAAAGCAGACAGAAGAATGTAGCACTTTTATAAGTCAGCTCTAAAGAGACTGGCAAAAATGTAAACAAATGTCACTCTAATTTTTTTTTTTTCAGGGGAATTTTTTTTGTTTTAGAAAATACTTATTTTTCATAAAAATATCTTAAGATGTGATAGGTTTAATTCTGTTACTTTAATTGATTTAATAAAGTTTTATAAATTTCTCTTTTAACTTCTAATATGAAAAATATTGATAGATAAAATTTTGTTAAGAAAACTTTTGGGTTCTCAATTATTTCTACAAGTGTAAATAGGTACTGAGCCCAAAACGTCTGAGACCCGCTGCCCTAAGCATAGAGAAGCTTGTGAAGGTCATTTGCCTGGTGGTGGCTGAGCATGCTCATCTGACGTTTTCAGGATACCCTGCTCCCCCTGCTCTTCCAGTACTTTTCCAGCCCTGATTACAGTACTTTTCCTGTGAAGGCCAAGCAGCCCACAAGGCAACACCTGTCAGCCTGTGTGCCTCTATTTCCTATTATGGTACATGCTGGAAGTTGCCTATGAATGACTACAGAGGGAAGCTCAGTATAGTACCTCTGGGTCTAGCTGGCTATGAAAACAGTTCCAACACAGTCTACACAAGGCAAACCGAAGTTAAGTTTGGGACGGTGGCATTCAAAGTCTCTTTCCAAATTCCTGGTTACTGTCAGGTGCTTGCTCAGGGGGTGAGTGCATTTTATGTGCTGTGTTCTTCTTAATCCAGCCCCAATTCAGGTTGTAGAAACTACATCTTAGCTGTGTCACTATTCTACTACTGGAACACTACTGCCAGTTTTCATAATTTTCAGACTTACTGGGTTTTAGATTACTGGGCATTTTAATGAAAACATGGGAAGAGATTGATCAGGTACATCTGCTGCTGTGCTAATAAGTAAAAGTCTGAAAAACTCACCTGCTCTGGGCTCATATACAGTTTGGTCCCTACTTGTCCTGTGTGTCTGGCATAAGCTGGCATTGGGGTCAGAACCGTCTGCTCTTCCTCATCCTGGTCCATTGCAGTCACTAACCCAAAGTCTCCAACCTTGACCACATCATCCATTGTAAAGAATATGTTGGATGGCTGGAAAGAATACAACAGACAAAAGTACAGTGGGTGTGCATGAAGGAGAAAAAGTAAAGAGAATTATTTAAATGACTACAAAGAAAAAATACAATAAACTAGATATTTTCAAGTATATTTATTTTTAAAATGGGCTAATATGAAAATAGTGACAATTTTTCTGTGCCAGACAAGTACTGCTAGTAAAGAAAAGGGAAGGGTAGCAAAGAGTGCTAGTATTTATTGAACATCTACTTAAACCCTTTGAGATGCACATTCCCTAGGGATCATGGTACTTAATCCTCAATCTTATTATTCTATGTATTCTTCCCAGGCAAGCATCTCTACATTTATGACTTAAAGCCTTAATAATTATAACTAATAATAACGAGTTTGTAAATACAACTTGCAATGTGCTAGGCACAGTTCAAAGCAGTTTACTACTAACTAACTCGTGTACTACAACCCCATTAGATGAGAACTACCCCCATTTTACAGACATAAAAAGTGAGGCCCAGAAGTTAAACAAATTGCCCAAGGTTACCCAGCTAGCAAGTAGTGGAGCAGGGATTCAAACCTGAGCAGTTTGGGTCTATGAGGAAAGGACCTTGTGATCCACTGCCACATGCCCAGATTTCAGTCCAGTTCTTGCTCTATGGTAGCTAATTACTATTTGGTGAATGAATGAAACAGACTGATCTTTCGGTTTTCGTCTGAGGGGGGGATATAGATTATCAGAAGGGATAAGAGCTCTTCACTACTACTGTACGCTGCCTCTTGTAAAACCTCTGTGTTCTCAAGACTACATCTACTCCCATATATCTGCCCTGAGTTCTAAACTCGTATGACACTGTTTATTGAATACATCTAACCAGAGATCTCATGGGCTCCTCAAACCCAAAATGCCCTACATGAAATACATCATCTTTCCCTCAGAGTCTACTCTACTCTGCGGGTAATATGACCACCATTCATAGCCGCTGAAATGAGGAAAAAGGAAGCCATGTAGCTCATGAAATTGAATTTCATCATGTTTCAAATAATGACAGAAAATAACATTGCATTCCCAAACTCTAAAATACCATTAAACGATTTTGACTTGGAAGCATCAAGTTATTGTGTATAAGATCTATGGTAATAATCTGCAGCTCTCCAATAAATAACTTTGTACCAGAGGCAATAATAGACTATCCTGCATTAAATGTCATCTTTCTTCTCAACTCCCATCATCTGATGGCAGTTGTTATTTACTGAACCCTATAACAGATAAGTTTTTTGGCTCTCCAGTGTCTATCTCCCTGTGCTTCCACCAGAAGTATCTTGACTTTACTTTGGGAACTTCCTTCTTGCTGACTGTGCAGCAAAACCCCATGGTTAGTGTGGAAGGCATTCATGTTCTACAAGTTGCTTAAGCCAATCCACATAATCCCATTGCCTGGCCAGGGAGTGGACTTGTTGGGGGATGGGTAGGTGTCCTTGGTTTAAGTAGAATAAAACTTCTGATAAATAGTGGGAAAAAGCAATACTTTTCTCTCCACGCTCTACCCCACCACCTCCAAACGACTTAAATAGAAATAAGAAATGGGGAGGAGAGAAACCAGGTTCTGGCTAACTCTCTTGATCTCAGCTAAAGCTTTACCTGAATTCTCAACAGTTTAGCCACATGGGCCAACAGATTTTCTTTTCTGGTTAAGTCAGTATAAACGCTTTTAAGTGCAAAAAAAATAAAATTCAAAATAAATGATATGACCATCTAGAACATTCAGGCATTGTACTGAGACTATAACAGGTGAAAAAACAGACATGGTTCATGCCCCATAGAAACCAGAGAATAAATAACCCAGGTGTGATGAGAATAATGAAGAAAGGCCAGGTTTCTGTCAGAATACTGTATATCAAGAGAAACTGAGAAAAGCTCAGAGTGGAGAAAAGAGAAGACCAGAAGTCAGTCTAAAGAGGTAGGAGTCAAAGTCCTGAAGACAAAAATGTGACCAAAATATAACAGGGGGAGAGGGCCTAGGAGGTTTAACATTGAGCCAAAGATTTAGGTCAGAACGTAGCAAAATGTACAGCTTTTTCACCCAGGAATAAAAATCTTGGCTTTTTTTTTTTTTTTTTTTTGGTTGGGGACCACACTAGAAATCTTTAGAAGGAATTGCCTTCTATTTAGAAAGGAAAAAACCTTTCTGATTTCTAGAAAAACTAACAGGAATATTAACTTTCTTCTTGCAATTTTTCTGGTGCATAGACAATTACAGAAAAATCTTTAGACAACATTGTAGCATTAAATGGATATTTACCAATATCTCATTTACATTATAACATTAGCAGAAGAATATTCATTATTAGTGAAAACATGATTCATTGTCTTTCAAGTTGGCATTTGTGCGTACAGCAAGTGTTAAGTACAGGAAGAATGTGTATTTCAGCTAGTTGTTTTCCACCTAGTGATAACCATTTACTATATTGAAACCTAAATGCTAGTATTCTCTCAAATTAGCGGTGTGTGGTCTCTTGTAAACTGTCTTCTCCAATCCAACCAAATAATTCATCTCTGAACTTTTCATTCAGTGCAGAACAATTCTTGGTAATTCTTGGTAATCAGTTTGGGCCCACATCAAAATCACTGAAGCATAATCATTATGTGTGACTAAATAACAATTATATTGAAAAATAAGAATTATTTCTAATTCCTACACTTGTTACCCTAAAACTCTTAAAATATACCAAAGAATTTGAAAACCTACCGCTGATTTTAGAAGAAAATAACTTGTGTCCAAATAGCTACTTTTGTGTCTGAAACAAGCCTGTGGTTACATAAAACTGGAAAGACTTAAAATGGAATCACATCTATCAAGACTTTAAGCTACTTTCATCAGAAAAGTATTTATACATTCACTCCACATCTATTGGTGATGGCTAAGAGTACATGGAATGTGGGAAATTAGTTAAATAAAAGTTCCATATACTTATTTTTAGAAACACTACTAAGGAAATGTCATGTTTTAGTAAGAATCTTTAATTAATTTTGCACATTACATTACTACAACATTCACTATTGAATATATTGAAAATAGAATCCAAGGTTTTAGAGCTATAAACAGTCATCTGGTTAACTATTTGCTACCTTTCCCCATTCAGCTTCTGAGACGGAGTCTCGCTCTGCCGCCCAGGCTGGAGTGCAGTGGCCAGATCTCGGTTCACTGCAAGCTCCACATCCCGGGTTCACGCCATTCTCCTGCCTCAGCCTCCTGAGTAGCTGGGACTACAGGCGCCCGCCACCTCGCCCGGCTAGTTTTTTGTATTTTTTAGTAGAGACAGGGTTTCACCGTGTCAGCCAGGATGGTCTCGATCTTCTGACCTCGTGATCCGCCCGTCTCGGCCTCCCAAAGTGCTGGGATTACAGGCTTGAGCCACCGCGCCCGGCCCCCATTCAGCTTCTTACCCCTTCCCCCAAAGTCTAAAGAGTTCAGAAATAGAAGGAAAAGTGTGGAGATCTGCCCCAATTCAAGCTGGCTAATGAAGGAACCCATGTCTCTCCTTCCATTCGGATACCTTTCACCATGCTGCTTCAGAGCCCTGCAGGCATTCGTGTCAGGGTTACTCAAAATCATAGAGGAAAAAAAACAAAAAAACAAAAACAAAAACAAAAAAACAGGCTATATCTGCTCATGGTGGATTTTACCTAAAGATTCCTTTTTCTTTTTTTCCCTCACCTGGACTACTGAGAATACCTTTTACAGTAAAATGAACACAAACACATTAACGAAGAGAATGAATGCATGGTTTGCCTAAAGGTTTCAGACATAAGACTTCTTATTCTTGCAGCAGGCCCCTCCAAGGCTACTTTCTCAGACCTCTGTTCTCAGATGCTTTTACTCTCCCCAACTCTTAAGGATGCGTCAGAGTACTGCAAGTACTTCTCTGAATCACAAAACGTCAGATTGAAACCCAAGGGTGATGCGCCACAAATACAGACCTTGAGGTCCCTGTGCATCAGTCCTTTACTGTGAAGAAACTCCACTGCCTCTGCGATCTGCAGGAAGATGTGCAGACACATGCTCCTCTCTCTCTCCTCTATGGTACATCGTCCATTCATCCAGTCTTTGAGGTTTTCTTTTCTGCACAGCTGCATTTGAATGTAAAGATACACCTTTGGGGAACTGGGCTGGAGTTTTTCTGTGGTGTTTTTAGTGAGATCTAAACTTAAAGTGGTTGGTCTTGGAGGAGAAATAGATAATGTAGCTTCAGAAGAAGATTTGCTACTGGTGGGCTTGAAAGCAGTTAGTTTATTTGCACAATGGTTGCCAATATGCAATCGATTAGTTTTGGGCTCTTCTTTACTGGAAGCATTATCACAGCCAGAATCTTCAAATACTATTGAAGAGGAAGTTCTCTCCCTTGACCTTACATAAGGAGAAGCTTCAGAAGGACAAAGTTCAAAGGAGTGCCCCTCATCATTGCCATCCATAGTACCATCTTCCACATCACAGTCTGTAAGGCAGCTGTCCTGGAGGTTGTATGCTGCATCCACTGACTCACTGATGTCCTCATGGTCCATTCCTGAGAATTCCAGTGGTGAGAACTGGCTCTCAGATGAACTTGTCTGGTCACAGGAAATCCCTACTGAAAAAGACCTGCTTCTTTCTGGTGAAGGAGCTATGATTTCAACATGTTCTTTTGTAGAGAAAGGATCCATTCTGCGTATTTTAACTGATGGTGCATCCATTGGGCTAGGAGAACTGAGTGGCCAGTCTGTGCTAAAAGTGGGAGAAATACAAAGGGGTAAGAGTGAATATATATTGATTAAAGTACCTGAACTGCACCCTCTGTTTAAAAAGCAACTATAATAAGGCCACTTACCAAATGGCAAACAACAAAACAACATACAAACTAAATAAAAACATGTAATGTGAGATAGAGAACATCACATTCCATTCATTCCTTCTAAAAAACTTAATTTTAAAGCTTAATTTTATACATGAAACAGTACCTGGGACTGTCTGGGGCTGCCAGAGCAGCCTAAGCCTTTTATGCAAAGTGAAGAAAGGATTCCTTGGTGGCTGTGATTCTGAAGCCCTAATCCAAAGTAGGGCAGCGCCTCACAAGACCTTGAGATACGTGGCCACTTCACTTGGACCTTCCACAGCTTACTTATTGGTTGAGTCTATAATAAGCACCACTTTAACAAGGTACCTCATGTGGGTCTAATGTTGCTTAGACACCTGTAGGTAGGAGTTTCACTCCAGTTGTTTGGTGGCAGTCTATCTACACATGCTTCCTTTTTCTTCTCCTTTAACAGTTTTTAAAGGGCCTTCCTTCCTATAGCATATCATAGTTAATATGGGCAATATATTCAGGCTATGCCTTACAAGAGACCCTGAAGGAAGCACTAAACATGGAAAGGAACAACCGGTACCAGCCATTGCAAAAACATACCAAAATGTAAAGACCATCGAGGCTAGGAAGAAACTGCATCAACTAACGGGCAAAATAACCAGTTAATATCATAATGGCAGGATCAAGTTCACACATAACAATCTTAACCTTAAATGTAAATGGACTAAATGCTCCAATTAAAAGACACAGACTGGCAAACTGGATAAAGAGTCAAGACCCATCAGTCTGCTGTATTCAGGAGACCCATCTCACACGCAGAGACATACATAGGCTCAAAATAAAGGGATGGAGGAAGATTTACCAAGCAAATGGAGAACAAAAAAAAAGCGGGGGTTGCAATACTAAAGTCTCTGATAAAACAGACTTTAAACCATCAAAGATCAAAAGAGACAAAGAAGGCCATTACATAATGGTAAAGGGATCAATTCAACAGGAAGAGCTAACTATCCTAAATATATATGCACCCAATACAGGAGCACCCAGATTCATAAAGCAAGTCCTTAGAGACTTACAAAGAGACTTAGACTCCCATACAATAATAATGGGAGACTTCAACACTCCACTGTCAACATTAGACAGATCAACGAGACAGAAAGTTAACAAGGATATCCAGGAATTGAACTCATCTCTGCAGCAAGCAGACCTAATAGACATCTATAGAACTCTCCACCCCAAATCAACAGAATATACATTCTTCTCAGCACCACATCGTACTTACTCCAAAATTGACCACGTAATTGGAAGTAAAGCACTCCTCAGCAAATGTACAAGAACAGAAATTATAACAAACTGTCTCTCAGACCACAGTGCAATCAAACTAGAACTCAGGACTAAGAAACTCAATCAAAACCGCTCAACTACATGGAAACTGAACAACCTGCTCCTGAATGACTACTGGGTACATAACGAAATGAAGGCAGAAATAAAGATGTTCTTTGAAACCAATGAGAACAAAGATACAACATACCAGAATCTCTGGGGCACATTTAAAGCAGTGTGTAGAGGGAAATTTATAGCACTAAATGCCCACAAGAGAAAGCAGGAAAGATCTAAAATTGACACTCTAACATCGCAATTAAAGGAACTAGAGAAGCAAGAGCAAACACATTCGAAAGCTAGCAGAAGGCAAGAAATAACTAAGATCAGAGCAGAACTGAAGGAGATAGAGACACAAAAAACCCTCCAAAAAAATCAATGAATCCAGGAGTTGGTTTTTTGAAAAGATCAACAAAATTGACAGACCACTAGCAAGACTAATAAAGAAGAAAAGAGAGAAGAATCAAATTGACGCAATTAAAAATGATAAAGGGGATATCACCACCGACCCCACAGAAATACAAGCTACCATCAGAGAATACTATAAACACCTCTACGCAAATAAACTGGAAAATCTAGAAGAAATGGATAATTTCCTGGACACTTACACTCTTCCAAGACTAAACCAGGAAGAAGTTGAATCCCTGAATAGACCAATAGCAGGCTCTGAAATTGAGGCAATAATTAATAGCCTACCAACCAAAAAAAGTCCAGGACCAGATGGATTCACAGCTGAATCCTACCAGAGGTACAAGGAGGAGTTGGTACCATTCCTTCTGAAACTATTCCAATCAATAGAAAAAGAGGGAATCCTCCCTAACTCATTTTATGAGGCCAACATCATCCTGATACCAAAGTCTGGCAGAGACACAACAAAAAAAGAGAATTTTAAACCAATATCCCTGATGAACATCGATGCAAAAATCCTCAATAAAATACTGGCAAACCGGATTCAGCAACACATCAAAAAGCTTATCCACCATGATCAAGTGGGCTTCATCCCTGGGATGCAAGGCTGGTTCAACATTCGCAAATCAATAAACATAATCCAGCATATAAACAGAACCAAAGACAAGAACCACATGATTATCTCAATAGATGCAGAAAAGGCTTTTGACAAAATTCAACAGCCCTTCATGCTAAAAACGCTCAATAAATTCGGTATTGATGGAACGTACCTCAAAATAATATGAGCTATTTATGACAAACCCACAGCCAATATCATACTGAATGGGCAAAAACTGGAAAAATTCCCTTTGAAAACTGGCACAAGACAGGGATGCCCTCTCTCACCACTCCTATTCAACATAGTGTTGGAAGTTCTGGCTAGGGCAATTAGGCAAGAGAAAGAAATCAAGGGTATTCAGTTAGGAAAAGAAGAAGTCAAATTGTCCCTCTTTGCAGATGACATGATTGTATATTTAGAAAACCCCATTGTCTCAGCCCAAAATCTCCTTAAGCTGATAAGCAACTTCAGCAAAGTCTCAGGATACAAAATTAATGTGCAAAAATCACAAGCATTCTTATACACCAGTAACAGACAAACAGAGAGCCAAATCAGGAATGAACTTCCATTCACAATTGCTTCAAAGAGAATAAAATACCTAGGAGTCCAACTTACAAGGGATGTAAAGGACCTCTTCAAGGAGAACTACAAACCACTGCTCAGTGAAATAAAAGAGGACACAAACAAATGGAAGAACATACCATGGACAGGAAGAATCAATGTCGTGAAAATGGCCATACTGCCCAAGGTAATTTATAGATTCAATGCCATCCCCATCAAGCTACCAATGAGTTTCTTCACAGAATTGGAAAAAACTGCTTTAAAGTTCATATGGAACCAAAAAAGAGCCCGCATCTCCAAGACAATCCTAAGTCAAAAGAACAAAGCTGGAGGCATCACGCTACCTGACTTCAAACTATACTACAAGGCTACAGTAACCAAAACAGCATGGTACTGGTACCAAAACAGAGATATAGACCAATGGAACAGAACAGAGTCCTCAGAAATAATACCACACATCTACAGCCATCTGATCTTTGACAAACCTGAGAGAAACAAGAAATGGGGAAAGGATTCCCTATTTAATAAATGGTGCTGGGAAAATTGGCTAGCCATAAGTAGAAAGCTGAAACTGGATCCTTTCCTTACTCCTTATATGAAAATTAATTCAAGATGGATTAGAGACTTAAATGTTAGACCAAATACCATAAAAATCCTAGAGGAAAACCTAGGTAGTACCATTCAGGACATAGGCATGGGCAAAGACTTCATGTCTAAAACACCAAAAGCAACAGCAGCAAAAGCCAAAATTGACAAATGGGATCTCATTAAACTAAAGAGCTTCTGCACAGCAAAAGAAACTACCATCAGAGTGAACAGGCAACCTACAGAATGGGAGAAAATTTTTGCAATCTACTCATCTGACAAAGGGCTAATATCCAGAACCTACAAAGAACTCAAACAAATTTACAAGAAAAAAACAAACAACCCCATCAAAAAGTGGGCAAAGGATACGAACAGACATTTCTCAAAAGAAGACATTCATACAGCCAACAGACACATGAAAAAATGCTCATCATCACTGGCCATCAGAGAAATGCAAATCAAAACCACAATGAGATACCATCTCACACCAGTTAGAATGGCGATCATTAAAAAGTCAGGAAACAACAGGTGCTGGAGAGGATGTGGAGAAATAGGAACACTTTTACACTGTTGGTGGGATTGTAAACTAGTTCAACCATTATGGAAAACAGTATGGCAATTCCTCAAGGATCTAGAACTAGATGTACCATATGACCCAGCCATCCCATTACTGGGTATATACCCAAAGGATTATAAATTATGCTGCTATAAAGACACATGCACACGTATGTTTATTGCAGCACTATTCACAATAGCAAAGACTTGGAATCAACCCAAATGTCCATCAGTGACAGATTGGATTAAGAAAATGTGGCACATATACACCATGGAATACTATGCAGCCATCAAAAAGGATGAGTTTGTGTCCTTTGTAGGGACATGGATGCAGCTGGAAACCATCATTCTTAGCAAACTATCACAAGAACAGAAAACCAAACACCGTATGTTCTCACTCATAGGTGGGAACTGAACAATGAGATCACTTGGACTCAGGAAGGGGAACATCACACACCGGGGCCTATCATGGGGAGGGGGGAGGGGGGAGGGATTGCATTGGGAGTTATACCTGATGTAAATGACGAGTTGATGGGTGCAGCACACCAACATGGCACAAGTATACATATGTAACAAACCTGCACGTTATGCACATGTACCCTACAACTTAAAGTATAATAATAATAAATAAATTAAAAAAAAAATATATATATATATTCAGGCTAAGTTTATGTATTTTTAACTGCAAATAGTTCAAAACTACTTAAAAAGAAGTTGTAAATTGTTAAGTGCTAAGAATTAAATAAACATTTTTAAAATTGGAGACAGAAGCAGATACCTTATATTGAGAAAAGACACCATAAATCCCTCAATCAGTCACAATGTATAGAGCCCTATTAACTAATAATTTTTTAGAATGTAAGTTCTCTCTTATTTTTTCTAAGAGACAGGGTCTCACTATGTTGCTCAGGTTGGTCTTGAACTCCTGGGCTCAAGCAATCTTCCCACCTCGGCCTCCCAAAGTGCTAGGATTATAGGCATGAGTCACCCCTGCATGTTCTCAAAATCTAAATCAAAATTTCACAAGTGGTTAGAGAACTTTTGAAAACATGAAACAGAACTCTGCTGTTCCTTTTCTTTAAAAAAAAAAAAAAAAAACCCTAAAGTTATAAAATTGATATTGTAATCACACAAGCTAAAAACTAGCTTAAGTGTATGTGTAACAAAGTTAGTTACCTTGCATCTTTCAGCCAAATTTCATCCATCTTTTCTTGCCACTTCTCTGGTGGTGCTTCGAGCCAGGCATTGAAATATCTAACAATGCCTGGGTGTTCAAGCTTGGCTAAGGCTTTAACTTCTCGCATTACCTTTTCCCGAGCCAATTCCCTGAAAGAGAAAATATTTAAGGTGATGGATATTCCAGTTGCACTGATTTATCTTTACAAATTATACGACTTATACTCCTAAAATATGTAGATGTATTATATATCAATAAAAAAGGAAAATTAAAGAAATAACATTAGCCTGAAAAAGAGAGTAAGACAACACTGAAGGCTGTTCATATCTGAAGAAATATTCATATCTAATAGTGAAAACAGAAAAATAATAAAATAGGATCTTTTCTTGAAAACTAAAATTAGAAACAGATGAGTTAGCCTAGGTTATACTTTTTTTTTTTTTTTTTTTTGAGACAGGGTCTTGCTCTGTCACCCAGGCTGGAGTGCAGTGGCACAATCTTGGCTCTCTGCACCTCCACCTCCCTGGTTCAAGTGATTCTCATGCCTCAGCCTCCCGAGTAGCTGGGTTACAGATGTGCACCACCACACCCAGCCAATGTTGTGTTTTTAGTAGAGACGGGGTTTCACCATGTTGGTCAGGCGGTCTCAAACTCCTAACCTCAGGTGATCCACCTGCCTCGGCCTCCCCAAGTGCTGGGATTACAGGCGTGAGCCACTGTGCCCGGCCAGCCTAGGGGGTATACTTCTAAAAGGCCACACAAGTCCTGTATTTTAAAAAATACAGGTATTTCAGGTTTTTTTTTTTTTTCCTGGAAATAAATGCTACAAGTGCATCTACTGCACATAAAAATAAAGTTTTAAAATCCCAACTTCTTTGCTTGGCATTTAAGGTGCTATAAGCTATCTCTTTTTTTTTTTTTTTTTTCTTTGCCTGAGACAGAGTCTCACTCTGTCACCCAGGCTGGAGAACAGTGATACGATCTCTGTACCTCCACCTGCTCACTGTAACCTCCACCTGCCTTTTAGTAAAGATGAGATTTTGTCATGTTGGTCAGGCTGGTCTCGAACTCCTGGCCTCAAGTAATCCACTCGCCTAGGACTCCTAAAGTGCTGGGATTACAAGCATGAGCCACTGTGCCTGGCCAACCTATCCTTTTCTTCCTCTCTTCCATCCTCCCCTATTCTCACCCTTTGTTCCATCTATTCCAGAACTCTTACCATTCTCCATACCACCTCCAAGTGCTTGTGAAAGCCTTTGCTCGGGCCATTTCATGCACTTGGCCATCCCTCCCCACCTGTCTTCTACTGAGGAAAAGGCTACTCTTGATACCCAGAGCAAATGTCACCATTTTTATGAAGCTTGACTGCCTTTTGGCCACATCTGCTCTCCTTCATGATAAGCTATTAATATTTACTAAGATAAGGCAAAGGTCAAAATCTTTCTTGCATTGTATTTACTTGAGTGTACATACAAAAGCACCAAAAAGGTACAGGCTTCTTAAGGGCAGAAACCTTAGTTTTTATAGCTTATGTAGTGCCTGGCACATATGAATATTTAAACTACTCAAAAGTTATTTACCAAAAGGAAAAAATAAGTTCCCTAGTACCCAAACCACCCAACTCCTGTCCTTACCAGACAGGAATTTGAAAAAACTGCGACTACCAGATATGACGACAGCACAACAATTAGTGTGCATTTAATCTAGAATCAACAAGAGGCCAGGCACAGTGGCTCACACCTGCAATCCCAGCACTTTGGGAGGGCAAGGCAAGTGGATCATTTGAGGTCAGGAGTTCGAGACCAGCCTGGCCAACACGGTGAAATACTGTCTCTACTAAAAATACAAAAATTAGCTGGGCATGGTGGTGCATGCTTGTAATCCCAGCAGTTTGGGAGGCCAAGGCAGGTGGATCACCTGAGGTCAGGAGTGAAACACCATCTCTACCAAAATACAAAATTAGGCTGGGTATGGTGGTGCATGTCTGTAATCCCAGCTACTCGGGAGGCTGAAGCATGAGAATCACTTGAACCAGGGAGGCAGAGGTTGCAGAGAGCCGAGACTGTGCAATCTGCACTCCAGCCTGGGTGACAGAGTGAGACCCTGTCTCAAAAAAAAAAAAAAAAAAAGAGAAGAAAAAAAAAAAAAGCAACAAGAGCCTTCTACATAGTTAGAATAAAACGTATTGCTGGAAGCCTATCATCTTAAGCATCACACTGTTCTGAGCCAGAAATCACACTTCTAGGAATCTATCCTAAGGAAACAGAAATTGTCAAAATGTACATAAAAAGATGAATATTGCAAAGTTTTTTTTTTATGGTAAAGTTATTTCTAATTGTTACAAATTAGAAACCACATTGTTTAACAATAAGAAATGGTTAAACAAAATATAGCACGTGTATTAAATGGACTATTACCAAGCCATAAAATACTTTTAATATACTTTAGGATTCTAATAAAAAATTTTTTTGTTTTTTTTTTTGAGATGGAGTCTCGCTCTGTCGCCCAGGCTGGAGTGCATCTCAGCTCACTGCAAGCTCCACCTCCCAGATTCACGCCATTCTCCTGCCTCAGCCTCCCGAGTAGCTGGGACTACTGGTGCCCGCCACCACGCCTGGCTAATTTTTTTGTATTTTTAGTAGAGACGGGGTTTCACTGCGTTTGCCAGGATGGTCTGGATCTCCTGACCTTGTGATCCGCCCGCCTTGGCCTCCCAAAGTGCTGGGATTACAGGCATGAGCCACCGTGCCCAGCCAAAATACTCTTAATAACATGAAAAACATAGAGGATATGAAGAAGAAAGCAACAGACAAAACTGTACAGTACTGGCAACTGGCTACCAGTTAGGTAAATTTATGACCAGAAAACAAAATCAAAAGGATACACTCTAAAGTGCTAATAATAGTTATTACCGGATAGAGACAATATAATTCAAATGTTTTTGTTCTAGTACTTTTCCTTATTTACACAAAAATATAGAATATTTTAAAATGCTGCAATTTATTGAAGTCTAGTTATTATAAGCCACTAAACGAAAGTCCTGAGTTAATAATAAAAAACAAGGGCATATTTTAAAAGTAGATAGAAAGCAACCTATATAGATAACAACTTTTAGACAGCTGGTTAATTGGCAGCACTTAGAACCTAAGATTTGAAAGGTCTGAAACTGTGTTTTCTATGGTGTTTACAGAGTACAGTAAGAAGGATAATTTACCCATGAGATTAGATCACACTGTGCTGATTTCAATTTACTAAAGGTACCACCCATTACCTATTGGGCAGACGGATCCTCTTGATAGCATAATTGCAGTCATCTACTTTGTTTTTAGCTTCAAAAACAACTCCAAAGCCACCACGTCCCAGGCACTGAATTGGCTCAAAATCAGTTAGATATCTTTAAAAAGAGGTAAAATTTATAAAGGTTTGCAATAGTTCTAAATTTTGTGGTAAGGTGAAAATCAGTTCAATCTTATGACACATAAAAATGTATAAACTCATAGAACTCATCTTAATAAATAGTATAATTTGATTAACGCATTTTTAGTTCTTCTGTTTGTATAAATGAAGCAAACACATTCTTACATTTCCTAGAAAAAAATTAAAAATAAAAAAGATGTGTTTAATTGGGAATCACTTGTTCTTACAGCTATTGCACCACTGATGTGTGCTGTCTAATACTTCCTATCATCTACCAAAATATCATATTCCTAATTCTCGTATCTTTTACATTCTGTAACATTTTGTACTCAATTACAGAAAATGTGGTTTTATCTTAGCTAATTACCTGTAAATTTTATGGGAAAAATTTAATCAATCCTATTTTACCCAGGTACTATTTTAGCCATAAACCTTCCTAGGAACCAAAGCTGACATGGGTTGGGTTGCCTCATGAGTCAGTGTACTTACCACTGGAGGTACCAAGTCAGACAGAAGCCAACTCACCATCTGTCACTCACAGGGGCCTCCACTAAGCAGGCTTTTTCTCCCTTTAGTGCTGACTTCACTGACCTGCACTGTACAATCCAGTCAATTTGCACCATGCTCTCTCACAATTCAAGGTTTTGCTTCTGCTGTCTGCTCCACTGGGATGGCCTTCCTCTGTGCGCTTAATGAACCCTATTCTTCTTTGATTCTGCTCGTCTCACCACCTCTGTAAGGCTTTCTTAGACTCCTGTCTCAACATTCCCATAACACTCTTCACACAATACTTTGAAGTATTTAAACTTAACCTTAATTTTTTGCAATTATTTGTAAGCCGCTCCCTTCTCCCACTGCCACTGTATTGTGGGGGCCGTGAATGCAGAAAACCATTCTTGTTTCTCTTTGTATTTCCAAAGGGTGGGCACTACTTGACAAACCGAAAGTCTAACAAACGTCTGTTGAATAAATGCATGAATTAATAAATGAATAAATTAGATTATGTCTGATATCCCTTATAAGGGTAAGTTAATTACTTTATGACTTACATACTTATTAATTTAGTAGTTGCCTCAGCTGGTTAAAGCATGGAATTAAGGAGAAGCAATAGATTTCAACGTTCCATGGGCCAATTCCTTTCATAGAAAATGAAGAGTAATAATCTGTATTCCTAAAAATAGCCAGTCAAGGTACCTCAGTACAAATCAATCTCCCCAAATGCAAAAGCCCACAAAGTTCATATCCTACTCCTGGAGGGCCAACTGAATTATCTTCCTATATTAAGGAAAACACCTATATAAAAATGGATTATCTTCTAAAAAGAGTAACACCCTTATGTTATTACAGACCCTAGAAATGTAAGTATCATCTTGCCTAAGTTGTCAGCTGATAAATGACAGAGGTGGGATTTGAACTCATGACTGAATGCAGAGATTATATTCTTAACAGTGCTTAGAACATCGTTGCCACCTAAAAACATTAGGTATTCTATAGAACTCCCATACAAAAAAAAAAAAGACTCAAGAGCTGCATTCTTCATATTGAATAAAGTTAAAGAAAAACTGACTTAAGTCTAATTCAGTTTTGAGTATATTATTCTAATTTTCTTGACAACAGCCTGACAAATACATCTTTATTCATGATACCGCATTTATTCTACTCCCCAAACCTCATCTCTACTTGCCGAACTCTCACAATTTAAAATTCAGTTCAAATATGACTTCACTTATGATGCCCTCCTAGATCATCACAGATTTAGTGATTTGGTTCATGACTTTCTTCTTATATGTTTGTTTTACCCAGTAGTATCTTTCCCATAGACTTTAAGTTTCTCCAGGATAGGAGTGGTCTTTTAATTCTCCCAAAGCCTGAATTATTGTCCTGCACACAGCTGTTCAGAATAAATGTTTAATGAACAATGAATGACTTCAGTAGTAGACTACCTCGTGGGAGTTGTTGGATTCTTTATTCTTTCTCTCACTGCCTGCTGGTGTTGACAGTCACTGACATATTAGTATTTTTATTAGCAAGGGTATTAAAGTAGCCTTTAGCATTTGTTAATCACCTAGTAAATTTTGCTTTGTTTGTGAAATTGACTGGTTTTACCTGCTCCCCATCATCCTGAAGCAGCTGGTTTGATAGAAAGGTAGAATGGCCTTTTGAAGACTCCATTACACTGCCAGGTAGGTGCCTTGCAGGGCTAGGGGAAGGTTCTCCAGAAAGCTGTATATGCTCTGAATCAGTGTCTAATATATTGTAGCATGGTTTCTCCCATAGCCAGTATGCACAGGTCCAGGGATCAAGGAATGGAAATGGGAGTGGCATCACCCACCATTACCCCCTAGTGATCTATTAGCAACAGTTTTGCTTCCTGTTCCTGTGAACTTATGTTTGGCTGGCCTAGAGGTCTTCGTCTAAGAGAGAGGAACACTTCCACCAGGAGATACAACAGCAACTTTGAACTCCTCATGCCTTTGAATCAACAAAGAAGACAGCTACTGTGATGGCTGGGTGACTGATCCTGACTACCAAGGGGAAGCTGGAGTATTGCTTCACAGTGGAGGTGTAAGAAAGAGGAGGTCTGAAACACATGAAATCCCTTAGGGACCTCTTTGCATCATCATGCCTTGTGATGAAAATCAATGGAAAACTATAACAATTCAATCCAGGCAGAACTACCAGTCTCCCAAGACCCTTCAGGACTGTGGATTTGGGTCACCAAATAAAGAATTACAACCAGCTGAGGTGTTGTCTGATGGGAAAGGGAATATGGGATAGACAGGGGAAGAAGGTACTTATAAATACCAGCTGTGACCACACGACAGGTGGCAAAAATGAGGACTGTAATTATCACAAGTATTTCCTTAATTTGTTGTGAATATGCTTGTGCATCTCTATCTATATAGAAGTAGATATATAGAGATATATGCCTATGTATAAGGTATATATGCACATCTTGCCGTTTCTGTTTCCTTGGAGGGCCCTAATATACATATTTATCTATTATTTTCAATCTTTTCTGCCATAAAATCATTACCCTAGATATTAAGCAGTATAGTTCCACGTCTTTTCCTTGTCCCCATATCACTAAAGTGATAAGAAGTATGCTATCAAGACAAAGAGAAAAGTAGGTATAATCCATGTAATACGAAAAATAGACCATGACACCATTTATAGTTACCACAATGCATCAAAGGTTACATTTTATACTTGAGAGATTGTAATAGCTTCTCTACTTTTATTTTACTTTTATTTAAACTGCCTACTTTTAGCTAATCCATCTCCCCCTTCTGCTTTTAAAAACTATCTGTTCTATTAGTGTTTTTCCCTATATTTCTACTTCCTATTACAGATAAAACAATGAAAATAAATGAGGATTCAGAAACATGTGGAGACTTATATCACATCTTATAAACATAGTAATTATTATCTGGTACTATAAATGCTAATCCTAGTACATAGTAGGCCCTAAATAACTAAGTTACTTGAATAAGAACTTAATTTGGTAGCTGAAATTCTAAACTCCTGTAACACTCTATTTTTATCTTTCTTAGGGTATATACCACTTTTAATACATTTAAGTTACTTGAATTTATTTATTTATTGAGGGTTAAGTCTACGTTTTATTTTTCTAGGTATCTACACATTAAAAAATTTAAACAAGATCTTAGGTCATTTCTTCTTTGATTCAAATGGCTGTATTTTATAAGACTCTTACCGTGATACATATCCAGAGTTTTTTATGTCATTCCAGTTACTGTCATTGGCTTCACCACTTACAGAATCATATTTATTTTCAGTTTGACACTGAGTTTCAGACTCCTTCCTTTGCTGATAAGGTGAAAAACAAAATCACTACCAGTACAAAGCTGAACTGAAGTTAGCTAACGATTTTGGTTATAAAATAAACAACACTGAAAGATACACAAGTAGCATCAAGAAAAATAAAAGCATTATGAAAACAAAATGCAGCATTTTGCTTTATTACAAAAGAAAAAAACTTTATCTTCCCATTGCTATCCCTCCAGTATTTGAGGGAATTTTGTTTCTTTATAATGTGGGTATGTCATATGTACAGCATGATATATAACTAGATATAAAGAGAAAGACAGTGCACACATGTAAGCATAAACGCAAACTCCTGGGCAAGACTAGAGTGATTTCTTTTGACAAAATGAGGTAGGAAAAAAAGCAAACAAACAAAAAACCCAATAACAATAACAACAAAAAAAAACGGCCGGGCGCGGTGGCTCAAGCCTGTAATCCCAGCACTTTGGGAGGCCGAGACGGGTGGATCACAAGGTCAGGAGATCGAGACCATCCTGGCTAACCCGGTGAAACCCCGTCTCTACTAAAAAATACAAAAAACTAGCCGGGCGAGGTGGCGGGCGCCTGTAGTCCCAGCTACTCGGGAGGCTGAGGCAGGAGAATGGCGTGAACCCGGGAGGCGGAGCTTGCAGTGAGCTGAGATCCGGCCACTGCACTCCAGCCTGGGTGACAGAGTGAGACCCCGTCTCAAAAAAATAATAATAATAAAAATAAAAAATAAAAAAAAAACAAAAAAAAACTAGAGTGATTTCTTTCCCAACCAATTTCACAAATTGCATTAAAAATGCTTTTAATAACAGGAAATTAAATTAGGCAATGTTTCTTTACCAACATCTCCTAAAATATTTTTTAGAGGATATTAATAATTATTATGGTCAAATGGGGGCACTGTGGGCCACCTGTTTAGTCACTGATTCTTTCAACATATCTTTACTGAGCTCCAATTATGTGCCAGGCACTGTGTAAGGGGCTAAGGAGATGGTGGTAAACAGTGTAGACTAGTCCTTGTCCTTAAGAATGTTCAGTCTAGGCCAGGTGTGGTGGCCCATGCCTGTAATCCCAACACTGTGGGAAGCGGAGGCGAGCAGATTACTTGAGGCCAGGAGTTTGAGACCAGCCTGACCAACATGACAAAACCCCCATCTCTACAAAAAATACAAAAATTAGCGAGGTGTGGTGGCACATGCCAATAGTTTCAGCTACTTGGGAGGCTGAAGCACAAGAATTGCTTGAACCTGGGAGGCGGAGGTTGCAGTGAGCCAAAATTGTGCCACTGCACTCCAGCTTCACTGACAGAGTGAGAAGAGTGAGACCCTGTCTCTGAAAAAAAAAAAAAAAAAAAAAAAAGAATGTACAGTCTAGAGGTAGAGAGAGAAATTAGGAATTACCTATTAAATATTTTAGTAAATACTCTAGTAAGGGGAGTACAGAGCGTAAACACAGGCAGGAAATCTAACTCAGAAATAGGAGGTTAAAGATGACTTCCCAGGGGGGCGTGTCAACTAATTTCAAACTAAAAGATATTACCCGGGAGTTAATTATTTGAGAGGGAAGGGAGAGGAGGTAGGGAACAAGGTTCCAAGGCAAGGTTAGACAGATGAGCACTACCAGGCTCAGCGAGAGCATGGTCTACAGGGAAGACTGAAAGAAGCTCAGTCTAGTGGCTGAGCATGGCGGAGGGGAGGAAGGGATTAGGGTACCAGTGAAGGACGGGACATGAGCAGCCAGGGTATGAATCATTCAGAATCTTGCATGTTCTAAGGAGGTTGGACTTGAGCCTAACAACAATGGGGAGAAAGGTCAGGTATTAGAGGTTTTTCAGCCCAGAAATGCAGCTAGAGTTAGGGTGTAGAGAACGGACTGCAGAAAGCCTCAGGGCTAGGGGCACAGAGGCCAGTTAGAGGCTATTTCAGTGATTCAGGAGAGGTGTGATGATGGTATTTGTGCTGGGGAAATGAAAACTGACACATAGAAGAAGAAAAATATGAAGATATCTAGGAGGAAGGATTTGACAGAACTTGGTGACTGACAAGGGAGAGAAAAATGATTCACGGCTTTGGTGACTGCATATGGCAGTACATTTCTCTGAGAGAGAAAAATGCTAGAATAGGCTGGGGAGGGGAATGGGAGTGGAAATCAGGACAGTCTGAGATATGGCTCATTTGAAGTGCCTGTGTAGCACTTACTAGATAGCTGTTCCAGAGAAACAGATTTGGGAACCATTAGTATATAAGAAGATTGGAGCTGGGAAAGTAGGGAAGACCATCCAAGGAGAGTTTGTGGGATGAACAGTGAAAAGAGGGAGCCCTGAGGAATACCAACAATACTGAGAGGATGAGAAAGATCAGGTCCTGAAGCATCCACATCACACCCAAGGAGACCAGGAGAGCATGGTGTCAAGGAAGTCAGGCAAGAAAGGTCAAAGGGAGATGCTCAACAGTGTCAAATACAAAGAGGTTCAGTTAGATAAGGACTGAAAAATGTCCATTACATTTAACACAAGGAAGATCACTGAGACCTTTGGCAAGAGTAGCTTTGGTGGAGCAGTAGGGATGGAAGCCAGACTGCCATGGTTGAGAAGCAAATGGGAGGTGGGGAAGTGGAAACCAGAGAGTAAGCAACCATGATTCTTACTTACCCTGTGAGGATGAGGGTGGAAAAGCCTGCGCACAATAAACGTTGTTGCTATGATACAAAACAAAATCGTCGCCACTATTTCTTTCCACCAGTGTAAGAGGAGAACAGGATCCTTTTTGCGGATATTCTTGTTGTAATTTGGGTTGTCGAGGAATCTGACTGTAATCTGTGTGCTTCGTTTGTTCCTTTCCCTCTTGTAGTACGGTAGATAATAACCATTATCTTCAAATAGAAACATTAAAATGGTTTTTTTTAAAAGGCAATCGAAAATAGGCCCATCTTTAACTATTACAATTTATCTATTTTCCTATGACTGATCACACTAATTCCTTTTGTCTGTCTTCTTTAACATATTTTAAACATCATAATTTGTCTCATTTTTCTCCAGTAAATAGACATTTTCCTTTATCCTATAAGCATACTAAATTTTCTTTATATTAAGTAATAATATCAGAAACAATCTTAAGGGCTACTCCATTCATAACCTCATTAATAATTCAATTACTTAAATACAAGAATTAATACTCAATCTTCCTTCAGGGTATTTTTAGCTTTCCTTTTGCTTGGTTATCAATAAAATACCAAATTTTTTTTTTTTTTGGAGACGGAGTCTCACTCTGTTGCCCAGGCTGGAGTGCAGTGGCCGGATCTCAGCTCACTGCAAGCTCCGCCTCCCGGGTCTACGCCATTCTCCTGCCTCAGCCTCCCGAGTAGCTGGGACTACAGGCGCCCGCCACCTCGCCCGGCTAGTTTTTTGTATTTTTTAGTAGAGACGGGGTTTCACTGTGTTAGCCAGGATGGTCTCGATCTCCTGACCTCGTGATCCGCCCGTCTCGGCCTCCCAAAGTGCTGGGATTACAGGCTTGAGCCACCGCGCCCGGCCTAAAATACCAAATTTTACCACCAATCATTCTTCACAAAATGAAAGGAAAACATCCATGCTGTTTGGTTCACTTTAGGCTGCCAAAATGAGTCTGCCCCAGAAAAATAGCCTGTCTTTTTTTGTCTTCCATTTTGTACTATGTGCTCAGATTACACAATTCTCTTTTACCTTGTCTTTTTTTATTTTTTTTTTTTGAGACAGGGTTTTGCTCTGTTGCCCAGGCTGGAGTGCAGTGATCTTGCCTCACTGCAACCTCCATCTCCTGGACTCAGGTGATCCTCCTGCCTCAGCCTCCTGAGTAGCTGGGACTACAGACGTGTACCATAATGCCTGGCTAATTTTTGTATTTTTAGTAAAGACGGGGTTTCACCATGTTGGCCAGGCTGGTCTTGAACTCCTGACCTCAAGTGATCCGCCAGCCTCGGCCTCCCAAAGGGCTGGGATTACAGGCATGAGCCACTGCGCCCAGCCTACCTTGTCTTTTGATCAATTTCAAGATAAAGGGGCTGGGCGCGGTGGCTCACACCTGTAATCCAGGCACTTTGAGAGGCCGAGTCGGGTGGATCATGAGGTCAGGAATTTGAGACCAGCCTAGCCAATATGGTGAAACCCCGTCTCTACTAAAAATACAAAAATTAGCTGGGCATGGTGGCGGGCGCCTGTAGTCCCAGCTACTGGGGAGAATGAGGTAAAAGAATCGCTTGAACCCAGGAGGCGGAGGTTGTAGTGAGCCGAGATCGTGCCACCGCACTCCAGCCTGGGTGACAGAGCGAGACTCCGTCTCAAAAAAAAAAAAAAAAAAAAAAAAGAAAAAGATAAAGGCTGCTGTTTCTAGTTCAGAGGTGTTTTTTCATTTGTTTTTTAATCAATTTAACTTATATAATAACTTTCCAGTGCTAACATCTAGGGTAACTGATGAGGAGTCTGTGTGTTTACCTGATACAAATTTGAGGACTTGTTAATTACACAACTTTTTAAAAGGCTTTCATACCTGAATATATCCTAACTTCAAAAAATTGCTTACTAAATAGAAATGTATTTCATGCCAAATTTCACCTATTCTTGACTTTTGCATTAATTTCTCTTGTCTGAGTAAGAAATTAAAATAACCTACTTGTGCATCATTTTCATGTGGTTTTATGAAAAACACATTTTCTTCATTATACAGGCTACTATACAGCCTACATAATATAGGCTGATAAAGAAGAGCTAATAACGAGAACCAATGTTTTTTTTGTTTTTTTTTTTGTTTTTTTTTTTTTTTTTGAGACGGAGTCTCGCTCTGTCGCCCAGGCTGGAGTGCAGTGGCCGGATCTCAGCTCACTGCAAGCTCCGCCTCTCGGGTTCGGGCCATTCTCCTGTCTCAGCCTCCTGAGTAGCTGGGACTACAGGCGCCCGCCATCTCGCCCGGCTAGTTTCTTGTATTTTTTAGTAGAGACGGGGTTTCACCGTGTTAGCCAGGATGGTCTCGGCCTCCCAAAGTGCTGGGATTACAGGCTTGAGCCACCGCGCCCGGCCGAGAACCAATGTTTATTGACACTATGTGACACGCATGATGTTAACTGAGACTTTGCATGCATTATCTCATTTAGGCCTCACAACAACTTAATACATAGATATTAGGATTATTATTCTAATTTTACAGATAAAGAAAGTGAGACACAGGGAGTTAGATGTGCCCAATCTAGTATGTGGCAAACATGGGATCTGAACCCCGGCAACCTGACTTTGAAGTTTGTATACTTAGTAATAATTCATGAAATTGTCTCCCAAGATATTTTATTTTCTATATTCTAATCGACTTTTCTTCATTTGAATTCTATTAATTAATTTCAAATTAAAAAATAAAATAAATCTCAGTATTTTCACTTACCATATGGATACTGCAAGATTGAAAGTGCGCCATTACTATATTCTTCATGAGAAAACTTATCATTACTAAGACATTTGTCAAATTCATCAGATCCTACCAAGACAGGAGTTCTGGAAGGAGAATCTAAAATAAAATAATTATTTTATTAATAATAATATTTCTTAAATCTTATCTGTTATGACTTGAATAAAAAGGCATGTGCTCATTAATTGAATAAACTGATATTCAACCATAATTCAGTTCAAACATATAAGTTAAACAAATGGCCCAGGACTCTTGCCTTTGAAAAGCACACAGTCTTACAGAGAATCTGAGTCATTTAAATAAACAATTAAAATATGACATGATATATGTAGTAAAAAACACGTACAAGGTATAGAAAGATAATGAAAGAAGTAGGTGCCCAGTATTTGATTTCTATTCATTCATGTCTCAAAGAATATGATGTGCTAGCCAGAGAACTTTTGCCTAAATGGTCTTAATATAAATACATTAAGAGTTAAATGTTACTTTGGCATGGTCAGCGAATGATTAAGAGTTTTTCTAAGTTGTATAGAGAAATATTTTATTAACACTTTTATAGAAGCAACTGCTGCTTCCAAGAAATAATGCCCTAAATGATAATAAAAATTCATTATTAACATCTGAAATACCATGATGGTTTACCAATAAAAGTATATAACAGTTCTTATCTCTGCAGTATTCAAAACTAGGGCAAAGACAGTCAGGATTAGGTCTCTGAACGCTAATGGTATTTAGAAAAGTTTACAATTCACTTACGAATTAAGGGTTTCCATTTGATTGTTGGCAAAGGAATAATTGCGTTTTCATTATTGACAGATTCCAAAGCCTTGGGACTTGTAGGAAACTTTTCCGAAATTCTGACTGATGACTGCAGATAAAGCTGGCCTCTATACATTCCTGAATCAACCAGAACATTGTCAATTATGCATTGATTTTTTAAAAAAGGTTTTTAATTAAATAAAATTCATTAATTCCAGTTATTTCTACATATACTACAGAACTCTTGTCAAAGAAGAAACATGCTTGAAGCATTCAAAGATAAACTCAACAGATATTCAACAAAAACAGGGAGGGAAAGTTACACACAAGGTCCATATGATATTTCTCACTGAATAATAGCACCTTTTCAGTAACACAGGAAAACTGTTCCAGTAGAAAAATTCAAAGACAGGAAGTCACTGTACTCTCACAAAACAAACAGCTTAGGCTAAGTAACTTTCCCAAGAAAGTTTACCTAAATTCTAGAAATATTGCTAACAATTCAGTTAAATACTATCAAAATACACATGACAATTAACAACATACAAATTCAACATACAAATAACAAATACAGGCCGGGCGCGGTGGCTCAAGCCTGTAATCCCAGCACTTTGGGAGGCCGAGACGGGCGGATCACAAGGTCAGGAGATCGAGACCATCCTGGCTAACACGGTGAAACCCCGTCTCTACTAAAAAATACAAAAAAAAAAACTAGCCGGGTGAGGTGGCGGGTGCCTGTGGTCCCAGCTACTCCGGAGGCTGAGGCAGGAGAATGGCGTAAACCCGGGAGGCGGAGCTTGCAGTGAGCTGAGATCCGGCCACTGCACTCCAGCCTGGGCGACAGAGCCAGACTCAGTCTCAAAAAAAAAAAAAAAAAAAAAAACAAATAACAAATACAAATAACAACATACAAATTCTTGCTTTGCTTTGCATTCAAACCGACAGGTGGGTGGCACATTGTCAGAGCTTAAAGAATTTTATAAGTATTTGATGACAGACTAATTCAAATAATTAGATTCAAGAGTTTTCAAAATTTATAATATTAAAGGCTTTCAATTGCCCAGAAGCACACCAGAATTTTATTTTTTAGATCAGTTGTATAGATGCACTGATAAAAAAGAAATAAACCTAATCTTAAAGAGGGGAGGGACACAAACTAATAAGGATGCAAATACAAATATAGGTAATTATAGACTTTGAGGATATATAACTAGCTATATAAGTATATTTTATATGTAATTACATATAAATAATTATATATGTAATACATATATGTAATTACATATAAACAATTATATATATATAAACAGATAGAGTGTTGTCCTGTCACCCAGGCAGGAGTGCAGTGACATGATTATAGTTTGGGGTAGCCTCTAACTCCAGAGGTCAAGCGATCCTCATATATAAACAGATAGAGTGTTGTCCTGTCACCCAGGCAGGAGTGCAGTGACATGATTATAGTTTGGGGTAGCCTCTAACTCCAGGGGTCAAGAGATCCTCCCATCTCAGCCTCTGGAGTAGCTAGGATTACAGGTGCATGGCACCATTCTTGGGCTAATGAGTAATTTGAAATCATGTTATATAATGAGAATATTTCTAAGCCTTTCTAATATAGATCTCAGAGAAAAAGAATATGTGACAGTAATTAAAAATTTCAGAATTGGGCTGGGTGCGGTGGCTCACGCCTGTAATCCCAGCACTTTGGGAGGCTGAGGTGGGCGGATCACCTGAGGTCAGGTGCACTATATTCTGGCCAATGTGGTGAAATCCCATCTCTACTAAAAATACAAAAATTAGCTGGGCATGGTGGCAGGTGCCTGTAATCCCAGCTACTCAGGAGGCTGAAGCAGGAGAATCGCTTGAACCCAGAAGGCAGAGGTTGTGGTGAGCAGAGATCATACCATCGCACTCTAGCCTGGACAACAAGAGTGAAACTCCATCTCCAACAAAACAAAACAAAACAAATTTCAGAATTGGACAAATGGAAAAGTAGCAGGAATGGAAATCAAAGTATAAATCTTAAGGGCAACCTAAATCAGAGATGATATTAGGATTTAAAACTACTACAGGCACTCTTGAAGTAGGAAGGAACAGTGTAAGAAGACAATCTAGATGTCAATGTATACTATCGTTAGATAAGATACATTTACTCACCCAAGTAAACACTGTTTTCTGTGGCTCCTCTGGCAGCTTCTACAATGTCTTCTTCATCTTCTAAAACATCATCATTAGATGTATAACTTGTATCATCAAAAAGACTGATGGGAATGACTTTCCCATCCTTAAGTAACCAGGCAGATGCAATTGGAGTACAAAACTAAACAAAAATGGAAAAAAGGTCTTAAATAATTCAAGCAGTAGTTATGTAGTTCCAACCCATAAAATACCATTTAAAATCACAAATTTCTAAAAGCACAGAGAACAAGCTGAGAGCCCCAAGTAGTAGTAATTTCGTTCCACCCGATCAATAAGTTTGGTCAGACTGGGAGAGGAAGAACCATATTTACAAATCCTCAGTGATGTTAGGTACCTGGTACTCCCATTCCAGATGTCCTCCCTTCTTACTGAATGCCATAACTTTCCAGTCAGCAACCGAAACCTTTATCACTATGTCCATTATGGCAGCTTCCTGTTCTTCCACATCTGAAATAATTTTAGACTCTTCTGTGTTCTCATTGGGCTTAAAGGTGCTTTCAATAAATCCGGCTCTCGTTTCCATGTCTGGAATATACCGAAGTTCAAAGTGGCCAACACTGAAATTCCACCTTAAATTTATAAAGGTGTGTTTTAGAAATTTACATTTAAATAAAGGGACAAAATAATATAGAATTCTTCTAGATTGAAGAAGCAAATACTAAAATTATGTGATGAGAAAAAGAACAAGTCAACGTAACCTTCTGGAAAAGAGTGCTCCGCTGATTCATGCCACAAGAGGGCCCACAAGAACTTTGTTCTGACCCTTCAGATACAATGGTTTTGAGGGTTGTGGACTGACTGATGTGTCCCTTACAACAGCTAAGGGACAGATTTTCTCTCAAAAATTTACAAATGTTTGTACTTCTACATCAGAGTGATTTTCCCAAAACACATCAATGTCACCTTAAAATGAGGTAGCACACAGTCTGCCTTACCTCTTGATTAAAGGCAGGATACATTTCATTTAACTACAGCAAAATTATGCCCTCATAAACCACTGTAAAAGATGAATGAACCAGTCTTAAATTCACACTAAAACATGGCCTCAAAAAGGCAATGTGATCCAGGATACCAAACCTGTGAAGGTCATACCTCCTCAGCCCCAATCTTGGATCTCCACTGAACAAGATGTGGCAAGTCATTTACCCTTTCCTAAGTAAGTTTCAGTAGTTTTATCCATAAAGTGGCAGTAATAAGGTTTCCTCTATAATTAGTAAATTGAAAAATCACTCAACTACTGAGAGTATAGTGTCTCATCACTTAGATATAAAAGGGCATAGTTAAGAATTCTGACATTTATGGAAATAATTATATTTTAAACAATCATGGATCTTAGAAACCCAGATCCTTCCTATTCTGGTAACTCAAAATTCTGTTAAGTTGGACATCTGCTGCTATGGTAGCTGAGCTCCCAGTAAGCACTCAAACACTTAAAAAACAAAATCCAGTCAGGATAAAGAAGGTCAAGTTGTCTGCAAATGCAAAGCCCTATTCATAGTCCAAAGTTGAAAGAATAAATGCATTCTTAACTGAGTTTGAGAAAACAGTTTTCAGGAAAAGAAACTGAATTACGTTGCATTGGATCAGAGAAAACCCTAAAGTCTGGTTCATTTTCAAAAGATAAAGATGGAATCTAAAGTTATTTTTACTATATAGGCAATTTGAAACTTAAATATTAGGTTTAAAAAAAATCAAGCATTTGATGTAGGATCAACATATCCAATCTAGGTATCACATTTTTTAATCACATATTTAAATATAAAAATTACATAAGGGCATTCATTATTTAAAGAAGGGAACAGAAAGGAATTAGGCTAAAGAAATGTTTTAATAGTTCAAGAAAATTGAGTAAAATTATTTTTTTAAAATTGGGATAATCAGACAAACTATGAAACTACCTACTAGACATAATTAGAGAGTCAAATAGGTTCAAGCTCAAAGAAACACATCAATTTTCTCTTAACATCTTTCTGTATTCAAAGAACTTCGAGGGATGAGATTGCTATAAAAAATATCATTAGGCCGGGTGCTGTGGCTCACACCTGAAATCCCAGCACTTTGGGAGGCTGAGGTGGGTGGATCACCTAAGGCTGGGAGTTCGAGACCAGTCTAACCAATGTGGAGAAACCCCATCTCTACTAAAAATACAAAATTAGCCAGGCATGGTGGCACATGCCTATAATCCCAGCTACTTGGGAGGCTAAGGCAGGAGAATCGCTTGAACCTGGTAGGCAGATACTGTGGTGAGCTAAGATCATGCCATTGCACTCCAGCCTAGGCAACAAGAGTGAAACTCTGTCTCAAAAAAAAAAAAAAAAAAAAAAATCATTAACCTGAGACTAAACTAATAAATAGTAGTCATATGAGAACCCCTGTGGTTACCATATCCTGAAGCATATGGTGAGAAGTTCAGTTCAGAATTTGTTAATAAACATGAAATCATTTTTATTTTAGGGCCCACATTGGATCACCTGACGTTGGGAGTTTGACACCAGCCTGGCCAACATGGTGAAATCCCATCTCTACTAAAAATACAAAAATTAGCTGGGTGTGGTGGCACGTGCCTGTAATCCCAGGTACTCGGGAGGCTAAGGCAGGAGAATCGCTTGAACCCAGGAGGCGGAGGCTGCAGTGAGCCAATATCGTGCCACTGCACTCAAGCCTGGGTGACAGAGCAAGACTCCATCTCAAAAAAAAAAGAATAATATGCTTTTAAGGCAACAAACTAGTCAAAAATTTCCAAAAACAGAAGTCTGATAAATTTTGGTATTAGGTGTATTTCTAAACAATACCAACAGCAATACTATCTGAATACACACTTCTCATTGCCACTGCGAGGTCCGACAGCTCTAACAGTTTTTTGGGTACGCTGTACAAGCAGGATGTCTTCCTCTTGTTCCATTTCATCACTATCCCATTGGCGACAACCCAGAGCTGAACAGATATACCTCACCTGAAAAGACAAAATTAGACACAAAATTAGTAAAAGGATAAACTCATAAGAGATCAGAGATATTAAAGGAATCTATAATTTTTAAAAAGTGAAAGGAAACTAAGGAAATGTGTATGAAGTACTCAAGTAATAAGAAGCATCAGTTAGATTACTAACTCCTAAAATGAGTTATTTAGAACAACGACAGTACCAATGAATATTTATTTCAGGGAATGATTTTTAAGGATTTACGTAATTTTAGCCTTACTTTGGAGAATTTCCATGGAATATACAAGAAGAAATGGATAGCTACTTGTGATAGCTTTTCTACAATATCATTAATAAAATTTCAGGTGAGTTTAAAAAAAAAAAAATCAACCTTAGAGTTTCCGTATAACAAAAGTGTTTGGTTTTTAAAAATTTGAAACTTTTCTGAGAGCTTTTTGTATTCAAAAGTAACTCCCTCAAGTTTTCACTAAAAGAAAAAAGGAAGACTTAATATGATCCAAACTAAAATCCTCATGAAAAGAAGCATACCTTCTACAATACCAGAATTATGTAGCAGCACATCAAATCAGAAAACCAGGTGATCGGGTTCAATCCTGTTGTTTACAGATGAGACTACCGAAGTAAACAGAGATTGAAGTGCTTTGCTCAAAAAACGGCCAGATAGGATGGCATGGCCTCCTCAATACAATGCAGATGCAGGTGGGTGGAGAAGGCAGAAAAGCATCTGCAAGAGCAAGAAAGTGCTATGGGCCTAACACTTAGATAAGGAATTGTTAAAGTTGAAAAACTCAAGAGTAAAAAGACCACGTTTCTATTCTTCCTTATTTTAGTCCAAGTCTGTATATAAACCGTTTACATGTCAAGGTGTTAAAGGGTTACAAAGATTTTTATTTTTTACCTTTTTAGAAAGGATGTTTTTATTTATTTATTTATTTATTTTTATTTTATTTATTTATTTTTTTGAGACGGAGTCTTGCTCTGTGGCCCAGGCTGGAGTGCAGTGGCGCGATCTCGGCTCACTGCAAGCTCCACCTCCCGGGTTCACGCCAGTCTCCTGCCTCAGCCTCCCGAGTAGTTGGGACCACAGGCACCCATCACCATGCCTGGCTAATTACTTATTTATTTTTGTTATTTTTTAATGGAGTCTATTATCTATTTATGTCATTATTATTTTTAATGATGTCTCACTCTGTTGCACAGGTTGTAGTACAGTGGTGTGATCTCAGTTCGCTGCAACCTCCACCTCCCAGGTTCAAGTGATTCTCATACCTCAGCTTCCTGAGTAGCTGGGACTACATGCCGCAGGCGTGCGTGTGCCACCATCCCCAGCTAATTTTTTTTATTTTTAGTAGAGATGGGGTTTCCCATGTTGGCCAGGCTGGTCTCAAACTCCTGGCCTCAAGTGATCCACCCACCTTGGCCTCCCAAAGTGGTAGGATTACAAGTGTGAGCCACTGTGCCTGGTTGAAAGGATGTTTTTAATTAGTTACTCTTGATAATGGATTTATAAGACCCAACCTTAGAAGCAGATTATATTACGATTATATCCTAAGAGCTAATGTTGGAGAAAGTCTAGGTTATTAACAGCATGACTTTGTTGTCAGATAGATCTAAGTTAAATGTGACCCTGGAAGTTTCTGAATCTTTTAAAGTCTCAGTTTCTTCATCTGTAAAATGAGTATAAACTTTCCTCTTGGATCACCTTATTATAGGATCAAACCCTATAAATAAGTAGTGTCAATTATTCTTATCATTAGGATTACTATTAATCTTTAGAAGGTTCTTCATCTGTCAAAATGTAAAAAAAAAAAAAAAAATTACACTTAGGAAGACTGTGAGGATTGCAAAATAATGTATAAAAAAAAGCACCTGAGGCTGGGCGCGGTGGCTCCTGCTTATAATCCCAGCACTTTGGGAGGCTGAGGTGGGTAGATCACTTAAGGCCAGAAGCTGGAGACCAGCCTGGCCAACACGGTAAAACCCTGTCTTTACTAAAAATACAAAAATTAGCCAGGCATGGTGGCACATGCCTGTAATCCCAGCTACTCAGGAGGCTGAGGCACAAGAATCACTTGAACCCACTTGAACCTGAGGGGGTGTGAAATGGGGTGGGGGGTGGGGATTGCCATAAACTGAGATCAGCCTGGGCAACAGAGTAAGACTCTGTCTCCAAAAAAAAAAAAAAAAAAAAAAAAATCTGAGACACAGTAGACCATATTTATGAATTCTCTTCCTCCTGCTATTCTATTCCTGGCTCTGCCATTTATTCCGTTACTAGTTTCCCCTTCCTACCTCACAGTTCTCTTATTAAAACAAATGACAACCTCAGGGAATAATTACAATAAATCTCAACTAGTAATAAGTGTCGTTTAATAAATTACTTTTTCTACCCTCATTTATTCTGATTTCCCCAAAGTAAATTCAGTATTTTCACTTACCTTTCCACTACATGCACTGAGTCCATATGTAGTGAGAGATTTTCCTCCAACCAAAACAACATCATCTCCAAATTTATAAGAAGATTCGAGAAGTGATTCAACTGTGAAAGGAACTGTTTCCATGCTCTCACGGTCTCGGTCCCACTGGAAGAGGTCTCCATCCAGGGAAGGAATAATCATCTTATTCCCAAATACCTAAAACAGAAGCTAACTTTTTAAAAGAGCAATAACATTAATTATTATTTTTTTATTTCTCCCAGAAAAATAAAAACGTCATACCTTTAAAAGAATAATAGTAATTAAGAGCTAGAGTCTTGATTCTGATGTACTCCAGCCTCCTTCTGACTAGCACATGAAGCAGCGCAGTCGATCAACCAGAAGTAATTTAAAGGAACTGCCAATCACTCCCAGGCCCTACACATAGTACTCTAGTAAGGTTTTTCTCAAACTCAGTTTACCATGAGCCAAAAGGGTCCCATAATGGTAGGCTGAGTTACCAAAAGAGAGTTTTATGATCAAGTGAGTTCAAGAAGAGGTTACTATAGGAGCTCTTATAGCCATTAGTATGTTAATGTGTAATATGATTTTCTATAGATAACATATGCAGTATTTTCTAGGGCTATTTTTATCAAGGCCAATTACTGTCATAGACTCAGCTCCAAAGAACACAAGTTTAGAGATATTGATTCAAGTAGTATCCCATCCTTTCTTTTATTTGCTTTCTCAAATCTGCAATGAGCTAGAAGCCTGGTAAGTAAGCTTACTGATTTTGTGTTCTCAGTTGCCCTTCCTTCTTTTAACAATGCTTATTAAGGGCCTACCTATGGCCTGGCACATTCTGATGGCTGGGATAGATCAGTGAGCCAAACAAACAAATCACTGCCTTTGTGAAGCTTAAACTCTGGTGTCATGAGACAAACAACTTAATAAATAAGTAAATTACATGGGGTATGTTAGGTGATAAATGCCGTTAAAAAAAAAATGGAACAAGATAAAGGGAGAATGGTAAATATGCATGGGGTGGAGAGGGGATTATCAATAAAGAGCTTAGGGTAGACCCCACTGAGAAAGTAACATTTGGGCAAAGTCTTAAACATGAGATAATTAACCAGGTCAGGCCAGGTTTTGCAAAGGTTCTTAGATGGAAGTGTACCTATCACGTCTGAAAAACCATAAGGAAAGTGAACAGGCTGAGAGGCAAGGGTGGAGGCAGAGAGAGCAGGCGGAAGGTAAGAGATTAGCTGATAAGCAGTTGAGCTGTTTAAGATAGTCAGGTTTGGGATATAATTGAAAGGTAAAGCCAACAGGATTTCATGGTAGATTCTCTTTATGGCATGAGCAAAAGAAAGGAGTCCAGGATAATTCCAAGGTTTCTGGCCAAGAATATCTTATCTCCTCAGTAAGAGTTTTAGTACGTCTTTGTGACATTGACCTTTGGCATTTAAAAAATTCATAATTTGATCTACATCAACTAATGACACAACTATTTTCCTGATTATCCAGGCTCAAAACTTTAGGAAACAGGAATATGAGAGAAGTAAGAGTTAACAAAATTTTTCTACATAGTTTTTTGTTCTTTAAGCAGCAGACTGCTTTCTTTAAAGGGATACTTACTTGAAAACTCGCATACAGTAACTGAGAGTTCTCATTTGGTCTTCAACTCACACATCCACTTTGCCCCAAACCTGGGGTTTTGGAAGATAGATTAAAAGCCACTATTCTAATTCACTTCTTTCTTTCATTTTCCAGTTCAAATCCTTATTATCTCCTGCCTGAACTACTATAATAGCCTCTTTACAGTTCTTAACTGCAAATTTCCTTAATCTTCTATGTATCTTCCAGATTAATCTCTCTGAGTCAGAGTTAAGCTTGTTATGACACTATTCCAAAATCTTCAACAGCTATTATCTTCTTAATAAAGACCCCAAATCCTAAAGATCCAAAATCCTTTAGAGGACATTCAAAGTCCTCTAAATCTGACCTTAAATAAACCTTTCATCCCTGTCTTTTACTTCTCCCCAAATGAGTAGAAATCAGGCATGGTTATTTAAACACAACATTTAATGTTACTGATATTGTTCATTTATGTCATTGTCAATGTCATTTCTTCTTTCTGGAACACCCTTCTGTACCAACTTTGTCGAGAGAAATCCTATCTGGCCTTCAACCTAGCATCACGTATGTTTTTGCTTTGAAATCTAAGAAAATTTTAGCAATGTAAGTTTG
Source organism: Macaca nemestrina (assembly GCF_043159975.1). Taxonomy (NCBI): domain Eukaryota; kingdom Metazoa; phylum Chordata; class Mammalia; order Primates; family Cercopithecidae; genus Macaca; species Macaca nemestrina. Next base: position 103,218,395 of record NC_092137.1, read on the forward strand.
CTGACAAAAATCCTATCATTCCTTTATCTTTCCTTTTTGTTGTAACTATAATCTGAGACACTGTGATATTCTCAAAAATTGTTCACTGAACCTCCAAGAAATACTTACCAGGTCAGCTAATGTTTATATTTATGTTTACACAGTGGCTGTAAAAGTAGTGCACTCATACCCGGTGCCCAAATTGTGTTATCTAATTACATTCTCCACCAAAAGGAACCAGGGCTCCTCAGAGAAATGGCAGATTCCAGGGCTGGGGCAGTGTAGATGCAAGATGAGCCTTTACCATCTTATTCTTTCAAAAAACAAGGATGTGCTTGGAAAGGGTGAGGGCATGCCACTGGTCAAATATGGGACAATTAAGCACCAAAATAGTTAAGTACTGAAGTTTTAAAAATAGAAATTCACATGTTCACACCAATTGCAAGCAGATAAAATAAATAATATATGAGGGAAAAGGAAGGGCTGGAGTTGGAAAAATTAGCATTTTGCCACCATCACAGTAGAGACTGGGTCATACCAGAGTCAGAAATGGTGCTAAATTGAGGTGGAAACTTTGATGAAGAACAGAATATCTACATGGTCTAGAATGTCTCCTTACAGAGTACTTATCGTTACAAGAAATTAAAAAACAAAAGTTATATATTATATAGTGGAGATAACACCTTGATTGGATAACCAAAGTAAAAATCATCAATGAGAGTGAGATGCCCTGAGACTTCATCACCTATGTAGTATTCCAGCCAGGAATGCACAGCCTGAACATCAGGCAAGCACAAAGTAAGGAAAAGTCCATTTTAAAAATAAAATAACAGAGAAACCATATTCTTCAAAAATGTCAATATCTGACAAAGAAAGGTTGTGGGGGAAAAAAAAAAACAACTAGATTAAAAGAGGCTAACGTGACAAATGAATGCAATAGCTGACCCTAGACTAGATGCTGTACTTGGGGTAGAGGATGCTATAAAGGATATTATTAGGTCAATTGACAAAACTCGAATATGGATGGTAAGGCATTGTATTAACATAAATTGGTAACGCTTATAACTTTTGTAATTACATAAGAGAATATCTCTATTAGGAAGTATACATTGATGTATTTAAGAGTAAAGGGCCATGATGCATATTTAACTTATCCTCAAATATTTCAAGAAAAACAAGTGTGTATGAGGGAATGGGGGAGAAGAGTGACAGTGGGTAAGAGGACGTGGGCGAGCATGTAAAGCAGGCAACCTGGTTGGGGTAGGTAAAATCTGAGCATATAAGGGTTTTTGGTTTTTTTTGGTACCACGTTTATTGTGCAACTGTCTGTAGTTTGAAATTATTTCCAAACAAGAGTTTAAAAACAGAAGAAAGGTACTCAAGAGTCTTGTAGGAGCTCTATAATGAAACTCAAGACCATACCATTAAATGAAGGTTTACCATAATTCTAGATACTTAAAGATTCCTAACTGTTACTCTTACTGAAAAAACATTTGATTTTTAGTAAGTTCTCAAGTGACATTGGTATATACCTCACCTAATATTACCTTGGAGTCTTAGCATAACTATTTTATTCTTTGTTTCCTTCTATTTCCTGATAATAGATAACAAATTTTATTCTCAAAAATTAAAACCTTTATTTTTATCTTTTGTAGAATGTCCAACTTGAAGTTGCCATTATAACAAATTTAGGTCACAGTATGCACATACCCTATAATAACAATATGTAGTATTTAGCCTAGATGATCTTCTATTTTGAGTTACTTATCAGATAGAAAATCAAGTATTTACTGTTATCTACCTCCATATTATGTTAAATATTCTAGATTTATTTACCAGAACACTAGATTCAAATGATAATAAAGTTAAAAATAGATATTTTAATTGGTCATCTCAACAGTAGTATTAGGTTAAAGTATAAACAGAGAAAGCAGGTGTGCATGACTAAAAGAGGAAGAGGAGTAAGTGCGTCTGCAGTAAACAGATAGCATTTCTTTTGACTTATTTCCTCTTCCATTAAAAACCTCTTTTCCTCTAAAGCAGTAGCGGGTCCTCAGGGAATACAATGTCTCCTAAGTGCAAAAATCAATTGCCAAACCAATATGGAATAAAATCCATTTTTGCCCTCTCCAAAAGTAAAACCAACCAATCAACCAACAGACTGACCAACCAACCTTATCTTCAATTAAAAATATAGTTTAAAGAACCAAGACTTGGTATGATTGACCATACTGAGAAAACTGCCTTATTTTAAAAGTTAAATGCTCAACAGCATTAACTCAATAAGTGCAAAACACAAACAAGGCATTATGATTCAATAATGAATCATCATGTCATATTTCTGGATTATGATTTTAAAAGTTCACTTTTACATAGCTGCTCTTCACTAATTGGTTGCTTATGAGTCATACACATGGCTGTTGACCTTTGTGCCAATCTTGTCAAGTCTTTCAGGCTGCATATGTGAAAGCAGATGGAGCTTTTCCTTGAGAGCCACAGAAGCAATATATGCATGCAGTTCAGGTACAGAGATGACATCACCCTTCACAATAGCATTACCTCACCCCCTAAGCATAGGAATGAGTCACCCGATAGTCAGCTGCAAATCTCTCGGTAGAAAAAAATGTAGGTTACGGTGATGCATTTTCACATCCCACTGATTTGTTCATGTAAGCAGCTATTTGTTCTGATCCGCTGCTTTGCATCTCAAACTCATTGTGTGACTTGCTTCTCCCTTAAGTCATTTTAAAAAGTCTAAATTTTTGTATTTATTTTCTTTGTTTTTTCCCTGTTTATAATTTAAAATAAAAGGTGCTAGCAAACTCCCAGAGTCTATCTGTGTAATCACAAAGCAGTTTAGTAAAGTAATCCCGTTTCTGTTTCTTAACAAAATCTAAGTGGTACAATGAATACCAGTGGCACTTGCAATCAGGGACTTCCATCTGAAATTAAAATGTGAAAATAAGAACGTTAGTTTTAAAGTGGAGGAAGGAATTTCATGTGAGAAAATAAAGGAAGTACTACTACTAAAATGAGCACTACCAGTAATAAAAAACAAAAATTCCTCCAACTATAAGAAAAAATGTTTGCCACTTGATTCTTCCCTATTTTTCTATGCAGCCAACCCCTCTCCCTGACTGACTCACACACTTTTTGGGGTATATTCAACTTTATTTTAACTTGTTATAAAAAATTTCAAGCATATAGAATGTAGAGAGATTAATAAATTCCCATGTATCTACCATCCAGTTTCAACAATTATCAACATTTTGCCAACTGTTCCATCTATCTCCACTCACCTACTCTATACTTGTTTATTGGAGTAAAATCATCAAATTTTAAAATTTCCCCTATTATCTCAAAGATCTATTTTATGATGAGGAATTCCAAGTCTACATATTACATCTGATTCTTTTCCCTCCACAAAGGAGCTTCTTTCACCCCCTTTGTTATTCACTGATTTACTTGAGAAACCAGCTTATCTGTCCTATAGAATGTCCCACAGTCAGGATTGTACATGTCATTTAACTTGTTCCTTTATATCCTGAAAAGTATGATTAGACTTGGAGCTTTGATCTGATGCAGGTTCAATTATTTTGACAAGAAGACTTCATATCTGGTGCTGTGCACTTCCTATTATAATAGGGGTCTACAAACTAGAGCCCATGGGCCAAATCCAGCCTAATGCCTGTTTTGTAAGTAAAGTTTTATTGGAACACAGCCACACATTCATTCATTTATGTATCTGTCTATGACTGCTTTCTAGCTGCAACTAAAGGCCACATGGTTCCCAAAGCCTAAGATAAGTACCATCTGGCCCTTTACAGGAAAAGTTTGCTGGCCCCTGTGCTATACCATATTAGGAGGCATATAGTGTTTGCATGCCCCACTTTTAATGATGTTACTGTCAATCACTTGAGTTTGGGGGAGTCAGTCTGATCCCTCCATTTAAAGTGTCCCATCAACTTTTTACCATTTTAGTATTGCTTGATGGCCTATTTCAATAAAAGAACTAGAACAGCAATTTCTAATTTTATCATTCTTTCTGCATTTATTAGTTAGGATTTTTCTTTTTTCTTGCTTTTTTTTTTTGAGATGGAGTCTTGCTCTGTCACCCAGGCTGGAGTGCAGTGGCGCCATCTCGGCTCACTGCAACCTCCGCCTCCTGGGTTCAAGCGATTCTCCTGCCTCAGCCTCCCGAGTAGCTGGGACTACAGGCACCCGCCACTATGCCTGGCTAATTTTTTTGTATTTTTAGTAGAAACAGGGTTTCACTGTGTTAGCCAGGGTGGTCTCAATCTCCTGACCTCGTGATCCACCTGCCTCAGCCTCCCAAAGTGCTGAGATTACAGGCTTGAGCCACCACACCCGGCCTAGTTAGGATTTTTCTATAAAGAACTTTCCCTCATTCGGTTTTGGAAGCCAGATTTGCACACACTAGCATTCTGATTAGTGACTCAGGCATTAAACACTCTCAAATCCCAAAAATTGTATCCAGAAGTAACTCACCCACTATAAGACTGAAAATTGAAAAGGGTTCAGGAGACTTAGTGAGACCGGTGTGTTCGCTAACCAGGAAAGAGGGAAAAGGAACACACTGATAGTTAGTGCCCTGATAGTTAACAAAAGCCAAGTTCTGTGTATAAGGTAAGAAGCAACAAGGTTTAAAAAGGAGAAGAGAGGGTAAGAAAAAGTGTGGCAAGATGCAGATGCACCGAGTGTAGAGATAAGGAAGAATGAACATAGGCCATGAAGAAAGAGCGTGTAAAACACCAATTGTCCTAGAATATTTATTAAAGGGGCACACATCACTATCCCACCTAAGAACCCCAAGGAACATTTCTAGGATAATACAGTAACATGCTTACAACAATGATCCCAAGGAATAAATAAAAAGATACAACTCATTAAGATTGGGAAGATGTGAAATACATGAATACACCATTAATGTCCTCACTTGTAAGTGGGAGTTGAACAATGAGATCACATGGACACAATGAGATCACATGGGAAACAACACATACTGAGGCCTGTCGGGGTTGGGGGTTATGGGGAGGAAAAGCATTAAGACAAACACCTAATGCATGTGGGGTGTAAAACCTAGATGATGGGTTGATCGGTGCAGCAAACCACCATGGCACATGTATACCTATGTAACAAACCCGCACGTTCTGCTATATCCTGGAACTTAAAGTTAAAAAAAAAAAAAAAAGAAAGAAAGAAAGAAAAGAAAAAGAAAACTATGCCATTAAAAATGCTCAATTGTTTACTTTTTTATTATCTGGAAGTCTCCATCTAGAACAATTACTTTCTTAGCCATACTAGTTGTTTTGCAAACCACGGTGGTAGGGCAACAGCACACATCCAAAATACAAAATCAAGATGTATCCACACCAACCAGAGCAGCTGACTGCACCTCATCCAACCCCATCCCCTGGGTCCCTGACTCTACTACTCATTCACTATGTGACGTCGGATAAAAACGAACAATTCACTGTTTTACAGAATGTCTCACGTTCTCTTATTTCACTTGATTCTCAAAGTCACTCTCCACGACTAACTTAAAAGGGATTCCTTTTTGGTCTCCAACCATTGACTAATGCTTTTAACACTTTGGGCATCCACAGGCTTCCTGCTTTTTCCCACTGCTTTCCAAGTTCCCCCAATTGAGAGTGGAAAGGGTTTTCTGATGTTCTGTTTTGCTGAAAACTTTCAATAAGACTAACAAATCAAGGAGTTGTTTGAAGAGGCATCTGCATTATAAGCCAGTTATCTCTAATTATGGAAGTATTTATAAATATTCATAAAGTCTTCACACCAAGTAGCAGATGGGAAAATCTGAAGGAAAGCAGGATAATCCCTAAAATCCTACTGAAACAAATCTATCATTGAAACACTTTTTCTCTCAATTTTCTCTGACTCATCAGTCTCTCTCAATTTTAAAATGTTGGACTTTAAAACTTGGTCATAGGTCTTCTCACCCTACTTTCTTTCAAGGTGATTGATCTTCTCAGTTCTCATGACACAAGTGTTTCTAATTTTAATTTCAGCCCAGACTTTCCCTCTGTCAGCACAAGACCCATAAAGTCAAATGCCTTCTTTAGCATCTCTGCTTGGAGAGCTCTCATGGTCTCTCCGAACTCATATCTAGAAAACGCATGTTCTTCCTTTCTATACCTGTTCTTAATTTACTACTAAATCCTCCTTTGCTCTTGTATCTTCATAAAGATCTTCCTTGTTAAACATCCTTTGAATCCATCACTTTACTTCACTCATTTCCACTGTCACCATCCAGTCTATCATCCCCATCTGGATGACTACCATGCAGTCTCTTAACTAGCGTGGGAGACTAGAAATAGTCTCCCAATTTCTGCTGTTGTTCCAGTCCATTTTCTACAGTCAGAGTGATCACTTCCACTTAAACCTTCAATGGTTTCTCATGGCTCAGGATAAAATCTGAAATGCCAAACATAGCTTACTAGACCCTGTATAACCTGGTCCTGGCCTGGCCTACCTCAATGGGCTCATTTCGGCTACTCTCTCTCAACCCTCATTCCTGTTGCCATCCTCAACTTCTCTTAGTTCCCTGAAAATGCCATGGTAACTCTCACCTCAAGGCCTTGAGATAGGCTATTTCCTCTCCCAGAGCAATCCTCCCCTTCCTCTCTACCCATCTCTTGCCTCAGTAACTCCTGATCATACAAGAAAGGCCTTCTTTGACCATCAGGCTAGGTAAGCACTTAAGCTTGTTGGAGTCTTTCTTTGTGCTCTATCCTGCCTTGCGCCAGTTACCACACTCAATTGCATTATTTACACTATAATTATTTCATATTTGCCTCCCTAGCTGGCTCCACACAGTACCTTGTAAGTTCTAGGAAGGCAGGAATCACATCTGTCCTGGGCAGTGCACAATTCTGCATGCCTCCCTCCTGCAATCCAACAATGTTGAATTCAGTTTTGGATGTGTTAAGTTTTGGTGCCTGTGACTATCCCACTAGGATTGTCCTAGAAGCAGTTTAGGTGCTCAAAATGTGCTGAGTTATGTGCTAAGTGTGCCCTACGCAGGATGTCTCTGAGTAATTAATCTCCATAAAGCACATGAAGAATTATTAGTAGAGAAAATACAAATAAATTGGTAAGCATTAAGGTATTTTAAAAAACATTAAATTTGGGCCGGGAGCGGTGGCTCAAGCCTGTAATCCCAGCACTTTGGGAGGCCGAGGCGGGCGGATCACAAGGTCAGGAGATCGAGACCACAGTGAAACCCCGTCTCTACTAAAAATACAAAAAATTAGCCGGGCGCGGTGGCGGGCGCCTGTAGTCCCAGCTACTCAGGAGGCTGAGGCAGGAGAATGGCGGGAACCCGGGAGGCGGAGCTTGCAGTGAGCCGAGATCGCGCCACTGCACTCCAGCCTGGGCAACAGCGTGAGACTCCGTCTCAAAAACAAACAAACAAACAAACAAACAAAAACAACAAAACAAAACAAAAAAAACATTAAATTTGGAAAGAGGGAAGACGTAAGTACAAATATCTAGGGTTGAGTCTCAGCTTTACTACATCAGACAAATCTCTGAACCGTTTTGATCTCCAATTTTATCATCCAAAAAATTACGGTTAATAAGAATATTTACTTCACAGGGCTATGTAAATGACTAAGTAAGAATAGATATCACTTTACAAACTATAAAGTGCTACTCAAACAACAGTTATGATCCAGGGCTGCTTACTTTGAACTTCTAAGGTAACTTGTGTGTGTTTATGTATATATATACATGTATACTTAGTTAAAAGCAAAAATATAAACTCAATCTAGCTCATGTGACTACTTATAATTCATTATGAACTTTATTTTATTCTCTATTGGAAACTTCAGGAGAGAACTATTATTCATTAATACAAAATTTCAAAAATAACAAAAGCTTTTTGAATTCTAGAGAATACCTGTTCCAGAAGTAAATTAAAGGGGAAAGCAGACAGAAAGCTTAATTATGCAAAGTCAGTTATTTCTTTCTCAAACATAGATTCACATCTGTTTAAAAACAAGGCCTCAAAACCAAATAAAGATTAATTCAATGTAGAATTAAATATCTCAAACTGCTGCAGTTTTTATCAGAAAGCTCTACCAGGCCTAAAATTCTTTGACTGTAACATAAAAACTCTAATGGATTGAAAGAACTTTATTAATCAATAAGGACAATCAATGCTAAAGAAAAATTAACACATATATGTTTGTATATTTTAACTCTTCAAAAATGGTACACTTGAATGGAACATAAACAGTAAATCTTAATTAACCAAAATGAGCAACTGACTACATTACTAGACGTCAGAATTGACTATTTGTGACTTAAAAAAAAGAGATGCTTCAATATTATTGTATTACAGAAACATATATTTTTACACCTCCCTGGAAACATTGGGGAAAGTAAAAGGAAGACTGTTTGATAAAAGTAAAGGGTCTCCAGGAATGGTACCTGAAAGACAAGGGAAGGGGTATCACCATTAGATGATGATGCCCTAAAGGGAGGGGTAATGAGATCGTTCAGCAGATCCGTGTATTAGTCAGAATGCATCCCAAGTGACATGCTATATGCTTAAATGTTGAGAAAAACTCTGCAATGATTTAGTATTTATTATCTTCAAAAACTGTAAATTAGTATTCAAGAGCAGAGAAATACCAAGTAGATAACTGTTTAATTCTTTTTTTCACTAATTTAGTCAACCTACAAAACAAACTGCCTCAAGGAAAACTACCAGACTAAGCATACTTCTCACAGTCATGATAAAAGAACACTGATTTTAGTAACTATCTCTGCCTTCACCTAGATTAATATATATTCACGACATAAACAATGTACATGAAGAGCCAATTTCCTAAAAAAATTAAAAAAAAAAAACAGGACCAAATAAGTTTCTCCTTTGGTGACGTGCAATGCTGGGATAAATTAGCTTAGTTCACAGCACTACTTTCAGCCATGCTAAGGGATTAATACAACAAAATTAAATTAAAGCACTGTTTCATTTCTATAATTAAAAGAAAAGCAATTAACCCAGGCAATTATTTAAATATTGGCTTGCTACATGATTGACAGCTACGCTTCAAAATAAACTGCCATCTTAGATGACACAGACTCAAAATGTGCTAGTTTGCGTACAAATGAAAAACTGCAAAACAACTTGGACAGCTTTCAGTATAAGTAAGAGAGGCTTTAAAAGAGATTACAGATCCTCTTTTAATAAACACTTAAAAGGGTCTACTAGTAGACTCTTTCTGAACAAATCAGTAACCAGTAAAGCTGTACCCTTTTCAAAGGCAGTCCCACTTTTCAAAGCCCTTATATTAGTGGAATGCATGCAGTCTGATGTGGGGAGGGGGAGGAGGCTGGAGAGCACCAGCATCAGAGCTGTCTGTTTCTGCACCTGTCTGAAACAGAAAGGCGGTGTCCCTTGGGGAGAAACATGCCCAAAATAAAGCAAAACCCCAAACCTTATCTAAGTTTAGACGTTAGAGTTGTTTGTTCTTCTTAAGAGGAAAAAAAGGGCATCTTTAACAGAAAAGCAAAACAGAAAACAAATATGGTATCTCTAAATAAAGAAAAGATAAAGGTATTCATCTAAGTACAAATTAGTTATATATACACAATAACAATATGCTTTCTGAATAACAATAAGGAAGGTCTTCATATTTAAAAAGGAGTTCCAAGACATAAAGAAGTAGATAGTTCAATCTACTTAGATTTGGTGAAGTGATCCAAATGTAGCCCAGAGATCCTAAAGAAAAAATGATGCTCATGTGTTACAAAATTTTAAGACAATCAGTGGGGAACCACAGACAAATTTCCTTAGTGCTTTGTTCCAAGGTTGAATCTGAATATAAATTACTAGAGGAAAGCAAATCAGATTTCATGTCAGGTGGTCCTTCTGAAAATTAAAAAGTTCTTAGCTACCATTAACTGGCAAAAATATTATGCTTAGAACCTAAGCATATCTGTTAAAGCTAATACAGTGAACTTTAGGTGCATCATTTATTCTAAGACACACAAACATGCACCCTAACGGTTTTAGCTTATGTATCCAGACACTTTTCAGGAGATAATGGCAAATGAGATGTGTGTCCCAAGGTACACAATTCATACAATTCATTCTAAATATAATGTAAAACATCCTGTTCTTAATGGAACTGTCAATTTCCCTTATCTTCCAGGAGCTTATTTTTTTCATTGACATAATCAAAACCCCACTAAAGCAACAAAATACACTATTTTATAAGCCTTTTGGATCAGAAAAGGTTAAGAACAACATCAGAGCAAGCCAGGAGGCAAGTATGTACCTAATGGTAATTCCTAGTGAATTTGTTCTTTGTTTTCAGAAGAATCCTTAAATGTAGTAAAAGCGAAAGTTCAAAAATTTCTCCAGATAATTTACTTGGGTGTTTCATGCATGTGACTGTACCTGATGCATGAAGTTAGATTATCTTTAGAAATGTAGTCCAATCCTATAATCTTACAGAGGAGGAAATTAAAGCTCTACTGATTAAATAATTTAGCCAGTTCACACAGTAAGTTAATGGAAGAATTATGACTAAAACTGAAGCTCCTGAATCCTAGGCCCTCCTCCACAATACCACACGGTCTAAAAAGTTCCTGTGTGGCTTTATTATTCCAGCAAAAGTACATGGGATCCACAATCAATTCCTTTATCAATAACTTAAAAATTGTTATACAGTCTATCAAATCCTTTATCCTTCAGCTTCTCAGATTAATAAGTAACTCTGATAGTTGCAGAGAATACATCTTCTCTGGTCTTCTGAGTTGAATCTGTTTCCTCTTCATAAGACAGGGTTGTGCTTTGTGGCCCAGGCTGGCCCCAAACTCCTGGGCTCAACTGGGCTCAGCCTCCTGAGTAGCTGGGACGACTACTCAGGAGGCAGGTGCCACTGCACCCAACTTTCATACCACTCTTGATGAAAGCTTGGAGGAACTGACATTCTAATACAGGAGTCCCCACAGGAAGCCATGAACCTATTTATTGTTACCTGGAGGTGACACCTGCTATATATCCATGCCAGCTCTTTCTGCTTGCTACAACTGGCCCTCTTCCCTACACCAGCCTTTACAACCAAACACACTGGGTTTCTGAGAGAAGAAGTTAACTACTTCTCACAAAGTTAACCATTATGAAGGTTAAGGACTTTAAGAAAACACTGCACTGGATGCATTTTGAAGGTAGTATTACTCTATGCATCCAATTCACAGCATTTCAAATGGAAGTTTTTGATTTTTTTTTTTTTTAGACAGGGTCTCACTCTGTCACCCAGGCTGGAGGGCAGTGGTGTGATCTGACCCACTGCAACCTCCGCCTCCCAGGCCCAAGCAATCCTCCCACCTCAGCCTCCCGAGTAGCTGGAACTACTGGTGCATGTCACCACACTCAGTTAATTTTTGTAATTCTTTTTGTATTTTGTATGTTTTGTAGAGATGGGGTTTCGCCATGTTGCCCAGGCTGGTCTTGATCTCCTGAGCTCAAGCAATCCACCTGCCTTGGCTTCCCAAAGTGCTGGGATTACAGATGTAAGCCACCGTGCCCGGCCTTGATGATCCTTTTGTGGTGTTTTGTCCAACTTTTTTTTTTTTCTAAATCTGAACTGAACAAATGTTCAACTTTTGAACATAACTTCTAGATGCTGAGCAGCACACACCTTGCTGAATAACAGATGACTCACGCTCACAATACATTCTTCTCTCCTTGCTAATATGTTTATAATTTCACAAATATTCTTATATTTCTATCATAAACCAAATAAGTAATTTTCAAAGTATGGTTTGTGGACTCTTTCAGGGGTGCAAAATAGCAAACAGTTTTCAAGCAAGGTGTGATTTGCCTTTTCACTGGGTTATTTGCCCTGAAGGTATAAAAGCAATGCTGACTAAAACTGAAGGTGCCTTGGCACAATTCAGGAACCAAACTAAGAATACAATGGTATTCTTCACTGTCATACACCTGAAGTAAAAGGAAAAAAACAGAGACAGTTGCACTTAAGAATGTTCTTGATGAAGCAATAAAAAAGGCTGATTTCATTAAATCTTGACCCTGAGTACATATCTTTTCATTATTCTGCATGACTAATTATGAAGTATGTAACAAGCCTTTCTTCACATGCTAAAGCATGTCTTGAGGAAAAGCACTTCTGGAACTGAGTTGTGAGCTGAACTAGCAGCTTTGTTCATTGAGCTCCAATTTTACTCAAAAGTCAACTGAGAAAAATCATGATTATAGGACTTGGGTATCTGGTAGACACTTTCTAAAAAATGAACAAAGTGAACTTTTGACTTCAAAGAACATATCTGACAGTATTTGTGATAAAATTTACATTTTCAGGTGAATTCTAGAATACTGGAAAACTTGGGCCAGGCGTGGTGGCTCACACCTGTAATTCCAGCACTTCAGGAGGCTGAGGCAGGAGGACAGCTTGAGCCCAGCAGCTCAAGATCAGCCTGGGCAACATAAGAAAACTCCATCTCTACAAAAAATAAAAAAAAGTAGCTGAGCTTGGTGGCAAGCGCCTATAGTCTTAGCTACTTAGGAGGCTGAGGTGGAAGGATTGCTTGAGCCCAGGAGTTGGAGGCTACTGTGAGCTATGATCACACCACTGCACTCCAGCCTGGGCAACAGAGCAAGACCCTGTCTCTAAAAGACAAAAAACAAAACAAAACAAAACAAAAAACTTGCATCTGCCAATTTTCTCTTGACAGCTTCCCAGTACTTACAGACTTTTCTGACGAGATCAGTGGTTAACAGCAACAAATTTGATTTTTAAAAAATATTCCATAAGGAAATATGCCAATATTTAAAAGATCTGTGTAACTCAGTCAATATTTTCCAAGTTATAAAATCATGCGTGAGTAAAAGGCAAGACAGACCAATGGATGTTAGTGTTCAGAGTATAAAATGTTCATTGATATGTTTTCTGATTCCACACTGCAACTAACCTTTAAAAAACTTCCACTTGTTTTGGCAGAGTATTAAAAAAGAATGGCCTCAACTATTTGAAAAGGCTACTAGAATATTCCTCCCTTTTCCAACTACATTTGTATGTGACTAAATTTTCTTCTTTATGTAGTTAAATCAAAACAACAATGCAATATTTTTAAGGCAGAAGCGGATACAACTGTCTTCTATTAAACCAGAAATTTAAGAGACTTGCAAAAATGTAAAATGCCACTTTTCTCATTAAATTTTTTGTATTAAAGAATATAGTTATTATTCGTAAAAATGTTATGCTATTGTGGAGTGGGTTTACTGTTATTTCTTTAATAAAATAAATGTTTTTCAAACATTTGTTTTAGGCTGGTCGTGGTGGCTTATGCCTGTAATCCCAGCACTTTGAGAGGCCAAGGTGGGAAGATCACTTGAGCCCAGGGGTTCGAGACCAGCCTGGGCAATATTGAGACACTCTCTCTACCAAAAAAAAAAAAAAAAAAATTAGCTGGGCATGGTGGTGCATGTCTATAGTCCCAGCTACTCAGGAGGCTGAGGCAGGAGGATTACTTCAGCCCAGGATTCAAGGCTGCAAAGAGATATGACCACACCATTATACTCCAGCCGGAAAAAAAAGCTCTTTGGAGCCCTCAATAATTTTTTAGAGTATAAACAGGTTCTGAAACCAAACAGTCTGAGAACCACTGTACTCTATGAATAGCCTGAGTTTGTAAAGAAAGGGAGGTATATACAAGGTGGCAAAGGGGCTTCAGAGCAGGCAGAATGGAGTACAGTTAGGCAAGCCTGGGCTCAGTTCCAACCTCATCATATATATATATAGCCAGTCAGCAACCTCAAGCAAATTTATCTGAGCTGCCATTTCCTCTTTACAAAATGGGACCAACGTAGTAACCTCAGAAGGGTTACTATGAGGATTACACTGTGTAAGGAGCATTGAGTATATGTTACAATGCTGGGAACAACGTTATATCATCAGTATCTCTACATATTAAACATCCACTCTCAAGAAATGGTCCAAGAATTTGGGGCAGCAGTAAAATCTAGTTAATCTATCATGTTATCACAGCTGTTTCAATGCCTTCAGATTTTTTTTTTCTATGAAGTAGAAAAATAAAACCTAGATAATGCAAAGAGGTATCAGGATTCTTTTCTTTTCTTTTTTTTTTTTGAGATGGAGTCTTGCTCTGTGGCCCAGGCTGGAGTGTGGTGGCGCGATTTCGGCTCACTGCAGGCTCCTCCTCCCGGGTTCCCGCCATTCTCTTGCCTCAGCCTCCCGAGTAGCTGGGACTACAGGCACCCGGCTAATTTTGTGTATTTTTAGTAGAGACGGGGTTTCACCGTGTTAGCCAGGATGGTCTCAATCTCCTGACCTCGTGATCCACCCGCCTCGGCCTCCCAAAGTGCTGGGATTACAGGCATGAGCCACCTGCCTGGCCCAGGATTCTTTTCTTGCATGAAAAGCAACCCGTGAGCTTTCTGAATAGGCTTTCGATTCAACGTTTCTCTTGTTGTTGTTGTTGTTGTTTGAGATGGAGTCTTGCACTGTCACCTGGGCTGATATGCAGTGGCACAATCTGGGCTCGCTGCAACCTCCGCCTCCCAGGTTCAAGAGATTCTCCTGCCTCAGCCTCCCGAGTAGCTAGGATTACAGGCACCCGCCACCACACCTAGCTAAGTTTTTGTATTTTTAGTAGAGATGGGGTTTCACTATGTTGGCCAGGCTGGTCTCAAACTCCTGACCTTGTGATCAGTCCTCCTCAGCCTCCCAAAGTGCTGGGATTACAGGCATAAGCCACCACGCCCAGCCTACGATTCAACATTTCAAAGCATTCTATCCAAAAGATCTAGGATTGGGGGTGGGTGGGTGTGAGAGAGGACACTAAAAACAAGGGAGCCCTAATAAACCACAGAAAATGGTGCAAACTAAGGACAGTAAGAAAGTTGAACTGTAGTTTTAAAAACAGCTAATATAACTGCTATCTCTAAAAAAATCTTCAAATCCAACTAGCTGCTTATAACTCAAACACTCTTACTAGCACTCAGGTTATTACAACTATTTGCACTCTACTTTGCCATACCATGCAACTTATCTTTTTGTACCTATGTATACTTCAGTTTGCAAACACACACATGCTTTGAACCACTACAACACACTGATATTACCTCAGATGTAAGCAGCTTACAATCTTCTTATTTTGCTGATCGTCTATGTCTAGTTTAAAAATAAAGTAAAACATGCATACCCAAGCATAATCCCAACAGAAGAAAAATAAACAAGTTTATCTTAAGTAGTAATTCACTTGAATACCATACTCAATTATAAACAATGTAATTTACAATCAAATTGCTATTTGCATTAATAACTCATAATACAATAGAAGTTCTCTATTCTCAAAATATATTTTCAGTATACTGAGAAAGAGTAGCCACGTATAAAGTCTACTCGGGGTTTAGCACACAGCAAATGTGGAAATTTGGCAGTGTTGTTTCCTTAAGTATCAGTTTGGGTGCACCAGAAAAGGTTCGGGCTGGGTTTACTGGAAAGCACAGGAAAGTGTGTTATTATAGATGGGTCACTGATAAAAGTTTCCCATTGGAAAGTTTGGTCACCAATAATCAGGTCATTGTCAAACCCCTCATGTAAGATTTTGTCTTTTCCATACTTAATATCAGCTAGGAAGCTTTTTAAAGAAAAAGACTGATGACAAAACAGAAAAAAGACTACCCTAGGGAGTGTCCTACAGGAACAACTCGATATAAAAGAAGGCCACGGGCATTCTGGAAAACAGAGGTGACTGCTTCAATGTTAGTAGTCACCACTCAAAAGATGGACTCATTCTTAAATAATTTAAACAACAGACTAAAGCTCCACAAAAGGAGAGAGACTTCATCCACCAGAATTGAAACTAAAGGTGAGGAAAATCAGCTTCTCTTATTTAATCTCCCCCATCTATACCCCATGAAGGCAGGCTGTGTCCTCACTTTATCGATGAGAGCAACTAAAACTCTGAGGGGCTTGAAGTCACGTGCCAGAGTAATTTTGGAAGTGAGGTCTCTTTGAATCTATGCTCTTTCCCCTCTACTATTCTAGAGCTCCAAATTATTAAGTATAGATTTTCTGCAAATAATCAAATTTGCCTAGAATTACATTACAAAAAAATTTCAGATGAATTCTGTTTATAATTAGGGAATAATAATTTATGGGATTTTGCAGCACAGATTTCTAAGTAGTAAAATTCAATAAAGTTTTTATTTATATTTATCTTATTATTTCTAGAGACCTTGTGATGATAATAAACAATCATTTATAGCTCAGATAATGTGCTATGCTGATATGGCAGATAGGATCCTCAGCTGCTCACTTAGAGGATTAACTCATTTAATGCCCCAAGTAATCCTAAGAAGATGTTATTATCCATCTCATTTCACAAGAGGGGAACTGAGGAATAGAAAAGTTAAGTAATTGCCCTAAAGGGACACAACCTATAAGAGGCAGATAGGCCTCAAACCTGGGCAATAGGGCCCCAAACTTCTTAATATCAGCAATTACTCATTAGAATTAAGTTTTCCAGTCAACACTTAACAGAAAATTCTTACCTCTGGTTTGCTAAGGCTGGATGACACCAAGGAACCGGATCCCACGTCCAAATCCCACTGCTTTTTACCATGATTTTCAGGATCCAAGGCAGCAATTCTCCCATCTAAAGTGCTGATAATTACTAGTGGCCTGTAAATATTAAAAATATTTTTAAAATTAAACAGGTATCTAAGATATTGGGCACTTATCCCACATACTCAAAAGAAAACCAGCCCATGTCCAGGCCTCTATTAGTAGAAAGGAAGAGGGGGCCTTCTACCACTCTTGCCACCACTGTCTTTGGACCAAGACAATTTCAATATGCCCTTTATCTGTTTATGTCACTTATGAAAAGCCCCTGACTCATAGGTCATCCTTCATTCCACACTCTAATTCCCCTAAGGAACACAATGTCCCCTGGTATGTCCTCTTCTACCTGCCTACCTCCTGAAAGCCCTTCCCCTGAAACACTGTCTTCCCTGAACGTTCACTTATCTTCTTGCTCTCATAGAAACCGGGCTTTCCCTGAGGACATCGCTGCCCTACAGAAGCATAACCCTTGCTCAGAATGGGGTAAGTGGACTCCATGTATCTTGTTGCCATTTCCAGACTCCTCTCTGAAAATCCTCAGGATCAGACTTTTTTGTCCATTACCCCTCCCAGTAGACATCTAATTTACCCTTTGGTAACTAGCCCCATCCTGGAAAATTTCAGCTGCTGGTTTACTGTCACTACCTAACATATTTAACATACTTCTGTCTCAATTCTTTGGGTTTTCATTATCTGTCTACCTTGCTTCAGCTGCTCCTGTGGTCAAACACTAGACCTTGTCATTACAAATCACCGCAACCCCCTAACCACCAATCCCTCTCTTCAGCTCACTTCCTCTACTTCCCTGACTGCAACAAACTTCTGACCCCACCAGAACCTACAAGCCTGATACTACAACCTTCACTACCACCATGCCCTCACTTCTTTCTTAACCAGTTAAAATCCTACAGTCCTTCATCTTAAGCACTACTTTGCACACACCTCAACTCCCTACCCTGCCTCTCACATGTCACACTCTGGAAGAACTGGTTAAAGTCAGTCTTCTCCCCTTTCTCACTCCTACATCTGTACAGTTGAATGTATCTCAAGAGAAACATACCAGGTTGACTATCCTCACTTTAATTAATGACCACCAACCTCAAAAAGGCTACTAACAATGCTCAGTAATCATAACACCCTTCCCTAATCTATTCATTATGCCACTAAACCATGTTAACCATTTCATGTCTCCCCGCTCCTCAAACTTCTGATACCAGCTCTTTCAAGCTCACACATCTTGGTGACTGTGCTTCCTATTTCATGGAGAAAAACAGGAGAAATCAGCTTGTTTTCCCCCACCACCTCTATCTATTCATCAGTACCTGGACCATGAGTTCCAACTTCCCTCCTGTTAGTGCAAGTGAACTGTCCACACTCCCATCTACCACCAACACCTCCAAGTAAGCAACAGAGCTCCCCCTTAGGCATTCGTGAGGTCTTGCTCCTGCAAATGTCTCCTGTCCCTCCCATACCATCAATCATTCCCTCTCTACTAGAATATTCCCATCAGCATTTGCTATAAACTGAACTTTTGTGTCACCGCCAAAAATTCACAAGTTGAAACCTAATCCCCAAGGTGATCGTACCAGGAGGTGGGGCTTTGGGAGGTGATTAGTTCATGAAGGTGGGGTCCTCTTATGAGTAAAGTAAAAGCAGCCCCAGAGACTCCCTCACCCCTTCCACCATGTGGGGAATTAGTGAGGAATCAGTCTTCACCAGATACTGAATCTGCCGGTACCGTGATCTTGAACTTCCCAGTCTCTAGAACTATAAGAAATAAATGTCTGTTGTCTATAAACCACCCAGTCTACAGTATTTTGTTATAGCAGCATTCAAACCTGCTACTATTTTCCCCAACTTAAAAACCAAACCAGATCAAACAAAATGAATCCTTCTCCCACCTCGAGCATCCAATCTATTTCTTGCCCCTCTGCAACAAAACTCCTTGAAAGAGTTGTTATATACTGTCTCTAAATCTCCTCTTCCCCTTCTATGTTGAACTATTTCTAATCAAGTTCTTGCCCCTGTCATCTTACTGAAATGGTTTTGGTCAGAGTCAATAATGATCTTCACACTGATAAATCCCATGGTCAGGTCTTGCTTCACTTGACCACCCAGCAGCACCTGACCAGCCATTCCTGCCCTCCAAGAAACACACTCTATATGGCTTCCAAGACACCACGCCTTTTTTTTTTTTGGACTCAGTTCTATGCTATTCTCTCTCAGTTTCATTTTCTGGTTCCTTCTTATCTTTCCTATCTCTTAAAATAGTCTCTACCTACATGTGATTTTTTTGGTGATCTCATCCAGTCTCATAGCTTTAAATACCATCTATATCCTGGCAACTCCCAAATTTATATCTGGTTTCAGGCCTCTCCCCTGAACTGCAGACATACATATCTAACCACCTACCTGATTTAGATTGTCTAACAGGCTTCTCAGAGTTCGCATATCCACAGACAGACTCCCCCAACTCTTCAAATACATCATGCAAAATTTTTGCTTAAGGCCTTTGAATCTACTGTTCCTTCTGCCTGGAACATACACCTCCAGCTACAGAGCAGACTCTCCATAAATTTTTTATTTATTTTTATCTATTTATTTTTTGAGACATAGTTGCACTCTTGTCGCCCAGGCTGGAGTGCAATGGCGTAATCTCAGCTCATTGCAACCTCTGCCTCCTGGGTTTAAGCAAGTCTCCAGCTTCAGCCTCCCAAGTAGCTGGGATTCCAGGTGCCCGCCACCACACCCAGCTAATTTTTATATTTTTAGTAGAGACGGGGTTTCACCATGTTGGCCAGGCTGGTCTCGAACTCCTGACCTGAGGTGATCCACCCACCTTGGCCTCCCAAAGTGCTGGGATTACAGGTGTGAGCCACCGTGCCTGGCCTAAATAGTTGTTTAAAGGATGACTTGTACAGTTGTTCTAGGAATTCATTAGGTGTATTTATCAGCTTTAAAGACCATGCGCGCTGTAAGCATGTATAGTTATATTCCTGGTTGGGAGGACAAGATGCCACTTTATCTCTTCTATATCACTTGATGCACAATGTATATAAATTCAAAGTAAAGCCGCAAGTTGACCAAGACAGACATGTTCAAGTAAATCCATCTGAAACCCTTCAAAGAGCAATTAATTTAGTTTCCAAACTCTACACTCATTCTAATTTCGAATTTTTTGAATGGTAACTTAGTCTGATTTGTGAAAGGAAAGACCTTGCCATCCTACAAACTCAAGTAATTTTAGATAACAAACCAAAAGAGAACTATCCAACTTCTTGCCCTCCATGTCATCCTTCTGCTTTCTAAAGAAATTAGGAGTTGGTAGGCCGGGCACGGTGGCTCAAGCCTGTAATCCCAGCACTTTGGGAGGCCGAGACGGGTGGATCACGAGGTCAGGAGATCAAGACCCTCCTGGTGAACACAGTGAAACCCCGTCTCTACTAAAACTACAAAAAACTAGCCGGGCGAGGTGGCGGGTGCCTGTAGTCCCAGCTACTCGGGAGGCTGAGGCAGGAGAATGGCGTGAACCCGGGAGGCGGAGCTTGCAATGAGCTGAGATCCGGCCACTGCACTCCAGCCTGGGCGACAGAGCAAGACTCCGTCTCAAAAAAAAAAAAAAAAAAAAAAAAAAAGAAATTAGGAGTTGGTAAAGCAAAAGGATACTTTGAGTAAGAAAATTATTTTATAACAAAGAGTATAAAAATTCACACCTTGGATATACCACTTTATAAAACAACGCAATCTAATTAATTTAGAGATCAACAGTTAACAGCCAAGTTAACTCTTTCCTAGTCCCATTGTAGAGATGTTTCATTTTTCTATTCAAGAATCATTAACCACAAATAAATGGCTGAATGAAAAAAAATCAAATTGAAACAAAATTTAGTGTAAGCAAACAGTGTTGACCCATGAAAAATCAAGGAGACCATCAGAACACTTCAAATACGATTTTTCTTTTAAATTCAGGACAAACTCTTTTTTTCCCACTTAGACATTCTATTTACAACAGCCAGAAAAAGCGATACTTTTTCTGAATATGTTGCTAGTTGTGTGCTAGAGGTATATTCAGAGAATAAAATACTAGCTCTCATCTTCAAAACAAAAATTCAACAATAAAATCTGGATATGTGTGTCGTGTGTATGAGAACACGTTTTAATAAGTAATCGGGGATTTAATATTTAACTATTCTTTCACTGAAAACCTGTCATGAGAGTATACTTAAATGAGTCAAACATTCTGTTTTTTGGCCCATGTGTTTTGCTTTTAAAAGTAAAATATTGGCCGGGCACGGTGGCTCACGCCTGTAATCCCAGCACTTTGGGAGGCCGAGGCGGGCGGATCACAAGGTCAGGAGATCGAGACCACGGTGAAACCCCGTCTCTACTAAAAATACAAAAAATGAGCCGGGCGCAGTGGCGGGCGCCTGTAGTCCCAGCTACTCGGGAGGCTGGGGCAGGAGAATGGCGTGAACCCAGGAGGCGGAGCTTGCAGTGAGCCAGGATCGCGCCACTGCACTCCAGCTTGGGCGACAGAGCGAGACTCCGTCTCAAAAAAAAAAAAAAAAAAAAAAAAAATTTTCATTAACTATTATGTTTAGGCAGTATGTGACTATTTCAGCAATATTTAAAAATACAAACATGGGCAGGAACAATTAAGTATCTCACTTTTGGCTGGGTATAGTGGCTCACACCTGCAATTCCAAAACTTTGAGAGGCCCAGGCAGGAGGACTGCTTGAGCCTAGGCGTTTAAGACCAACCTATGTAACATAGTAAGACCACATTTCTATTAAAAAAAAAAAAAAAGTTTTTAAAAAATTAGCTGGGCACGGTGGCGCAGGGCTGGAGTCCCAGTGAGTTGGGAAGCTGAGGTGGGATGATCACTTGAGCCCAGGAGTTCGAGGCTGCAGTGAGCTATGACTGCACCACTGTGCTCTAGCCTGGAGGACAGAGTGAGACCCTGTCACGAAAACAAAATAAAAAGTATCTCCCTTTCCTTCTTAATGGCGATTGATACTTAATCTAGTTCTTAGATTTGAGTCAGGTATCCTTAATTATTTTAACCCCTTGAAATGGGGATAATAGCATATCCCCTAACAATTCTGTCAGGTATCAAAAAAAAGGTATTCCTCCTCTCTTGCGTTACAAGCTAGCTGTAGTATTCATTATGGGCTCCTCCCCACAAGCATGTCTCTGGAATGGAGGCTCCCCTTCTGCTGTGGCTGGAATTAAGAAACACCACCAGAGCAATGAAGATTTGCTACTATACCTAATCACAGTCTAAGAGAGAGGTGCTCATTAGAGAGAGGTGCTCATCAAGAAAAACACCAAGTAGATACATATTGCTGAAAAACAAAGTCCTCAGGCTGAATGCAGAGATGACCAGAGGATAGCAACAAGATACAGCATTTAGTGCACTATTCACAAGAGCAAAGACGTGGAATCAGCCTAGTGCCCATCAGCAGTAAACTGGATAAAGAAAATGTGGTACATACATACCATAGAATACTAAGCAGCCATAAAACGATGAAATCATGTCCTTTGCAGCAACATGGAGAGAGCTAGAAGCCACAATCCTAAGCGAATTAACACAGGAACAGAAAATCAAATACTGCGTGTTCTCACTTGTAAGTGGAAGTTAAATATTGAGCACATATGGACATAAACATGGGAGCAACAGACACTGCAGACTACTGGCAGGGGATGAACTGAAAAACTACCATTGGGGCCAGATGTGGTGGCTCATGCCTATAATCCTAGCACTTTAGGAGGTCAAGGCAGGCAGATCACGAGGTCAGAAGATTGAGACCACCCTGGCCAACATGGTGAAACCCCATCTCTACTAAAATACAAAAAAAAAAATTAGCTGGGCTAGGTGGTGCATGCCTGTAGTCCCACCTATTCAGGAGGCTAAGGCAGGGGAATCACTTGAACCCGGGAGGCAGAGGTTCAGTGAGCTGAGATCGTGCCACTGCACTCCAGCCTGGCGACACAGCGACACTTCACCTCAAAAGAAAAAGAAAAACTACCATTGGGTACTATGCTCACTACCTAGGTGTAATATACTATGTAACAAACAGCACATGTACTTCCTGTATCTGAAACAAAAGTTGAACTTAAATAAAGATATGGCATTTATAACAAACACAGCCAGGTGTAGTGGCTTTCCTTTGCAAACCCAACACTCAGGGAGACTGACGCAGAACTGCTTGGAGGGCCAGGAGTTTGAGACCAGCCTGTGCAACATAGTGAGACTCCAAATGTACTCAAAAATACTTTAAAAATTAGCCAGGTATGGTGGCGTACACCTGTAGTCCCAGCTACTCAGAATCTGAGGTGGGAGGATAGCTTGTGCCCAGGAGGTCGAGGCTGCAGTGAACTGTGATTGCACCACTGCAGTCCAGCCTAAGCGTTAGAGCGAAATGCTATCTTCAGAAAGAAGAAGAAACATAAACAGAGATAAAAAGTGAAAAATGGGGGCCGGGCGCAGTGGCTCAAGCCTGTAATCCCAGCACTTCGGGAGGCCGAGACGGGCGGATCACGAGGTCAGGAGATCGAGAGACGATCCCGGCTAACACGGTGAAACCCCGTCTCTACTAAAAAATACAAAAAAATAGCCGGGCGAGGTGGCGGGCGCCTGTAGTCCCAGCTACTCGGGAGGCTGAGGCAGGAGAATGGCGTAAACCCGGGAGGCGGAGCTTGCAGTGAGCTGAGATCACGCCACTGCACTCCAGCCTGGGTGACAGAGCAAGACTCCGTCTCACACACACAAAAAAAAAAAAGTGAAAAATGAACACCTCCCAATACAGGAAGAATATAAGGTTGTTTATCTCCCCAAGACCAACTTGCCCTATTTTGAGGGTTCCATGATCAAGATGAAAAACTCTTAACTTATTCAAGAACTGAAGGAACTGCAGAGACAGTTTTTCCAGTGGAAAGAATCATAGCCTAAGTCAGACGTGGGTGTACATCCCAATGGCTCTGCTCTTATTCTCCTCATGGCTTCATTTGAGTTATTTTTTCATAGGCAAAATATGGCTATTTCACCTATCTCAGTGTAACCCAAGTGTACCTGATCATAAAAATAATCTGGAGTGCTTATTAAAAACCATTAAAGGTTCACACGTCTCATCCTAACAGGGAGACTGGGAGAATGTAGCCTAACAAGCACCGCAGGTGAGTCTCATAAGACCAGTTGTATAAACACTGTTTTACCTTAGCCATTTCCATAGAGAAAAATTAAATTTATGACCTGGATGAAGAAGGCATATTGAACATCTCTGTCAGTAAACACTTCGGAGACTTCTATCTCTCACTTACATTTGGCTGTAGCTTACAAAGGCATTTATTTAGATGATTCCTCAGTAAGCCCCGATCTCTTGCCCATGATCCAACTCTTGGAAGCTACTCTCAAGAAAGATTTTCAATGGTTTCCTAACTGCCAGATTCATTCCCCTCATCAGGTCTTTCCTCACAAAAGCCACCGTTGTGGCCAGCTCCTCATTCTGGACATTATTCTTTCCTGGTTTCTACAGGACAAGTCCTTCCTAGGTCCTCATCTATCACTAATTTTTTTTTTTTTTTTTTGAGATGGAGTCTTGCTTTGTCACCCAGGCTGGAGTGCAATGGCGCAATCTCGGCTCAACAGCAACCTCCACCTCTCTGGTTCAAGCAATTCTCCTGCCTCAGCCTCCCAAGTAGCTGGGATTCCAGGCACCCACCACCACACCTGGCTAATTTTTGTATTTTTAGCAGAGGCGGGGTTTCACCATGTTGGCCAGGCTAGTCTCAAACTCCTGACCTCAGGTGATCTGCCCGCTTCAGCCTCCCAAAGTGCTGGGATTATAGGCGTGAGCCACCATGCCCAGCCTCACCTATCATTCTTATAGCTTTCTATCTATAGAGCAGGCACTTTCCCATTTGTACTACATGTTCTCCTAGATGGTCAATGTCCACAGCTTCACCTCCATCTGTAGTATGACAGCCCCCAAACCTGTACAGGATTTACAGTTCACCATCTCTCCCTATCCTAGTTCTGCATCTTCAGCAGGATCTACTTGTTATCACCATAACAGGCTCAGGAAACTTCTTTCCCACAATCTATTCCTGCCACTTAAAAGCGTAGCCATCCATCCTATTACCTAACATTTAAATCAGACATCAACTCTTTGTGCTCCCTCCCCCTCTACATTTAAACAACAGCCATGTATTCTTTTTTTTTTTTTTTTTTTTGAGACGAAGTCTTGCTCTGTCGCCCAGGCTGGAGTGCAGTGGCGTGATCTCGGCTCACTGCAAGCTCCACCTCCCGGGTTCACGCCATTCTCCTGCCTCAGCCTCCGGAGTAGCTGGGACTACAGGCGCCCGCCACCTGGCCCGGCTAGTTTTTTGTATTTTTTAGTAGAGACGGGGTTTCACCGTGTTAGCCAGGATGGTCTTGATCTCCTGACCTCGTGATCCGCCCGTCTCGGCCTCCCAAAGTGCTGGGATTACAGGCTTGAGCCACCGCGCCCGGCCAACAGCCATGTACTCTTTTTTTTTTTTTTTTTTTTTTTTTGAGAGGGAGTCTCGCTCTGCCGCCCAGGCTGGAGTGCAGTGGCCGGATCTCAGCTCACTGCAAGCTCCGCCTCCCGGGTTTACGCCATTCTCCTGCCTCAGCCTCCCGAGTAGCTGGGACTACAGGCGCCCGCCACCTCGCCCGGCTAGTTTTTTTTTGTATTTTTTAGTAGAGATGGGGTTTCACCGTGTTAGCCAGGATGGTCTTGATCTCCTGACCTCGTGATCTGCCTGTCTCGGCCTCCCAAAGTGCTGGGATTACAGGCTTGAGCCACCGCGCCCGGCCTAGCCATGTACTCTTAATTCTATTTCTGAAGCTTCTCTTAAATCTTTTCCGGCCGGGCTTGGTGACTCACGCCTGTAATCCCAGCACTTGGGGAGGCCAAGGCGGGTGGATCACCTGAGATCAGGAGTTCAAGACAAGCCTGGCCAACATGGTGAAACCCCATCTCTACTAAAAATACAAAAGTAAGCCGGGTGTGGTGGCATGCGCCTGTAATCCCAGCTACTTGGGAGGCTGAGACAGGAGAATTGCTCGAACCTGGAAGGCAGAGGTTGCAGCGAGCTAAGATTGCACCACTGCACTCTAGCCTGCACAACAGAGTAAGATTCTGTCTCAAAAAATAAAATAAAACAAAATTTAAAAAACCCTTTTCCTTCTTTATTACTACAGCTCTTGCTCTAGAAGATTCTCACTTCTCATCAGAACACCTTAAAATGCTTTCTAACACGTTTTCCTGCCTCAGGTTTCTTTCCCCTCTCTTCTTCCCGCAGTTTTGTTTCTGTAATAGAGATCTGATAACCTTCCAAGGTTCCCTGTGCCCACTGAAGAAGAAAGGTCACACTGCTTGGTGTGGCACATAAAGCTTTGCACAATCTGGCTTCAGTGTACTTTCCTAATCTCATTTTTCTGCCTGTTCTGCCAGCCCAACACCCTCTCCCCTCTCCTTCCCAGCTCCACGCTCCCCACTTTCCATGGGGTGAGGTTTTCAAAAGTTCTCATCTATATTTTTCCCCACGTCTTAAAGTATTCCATTTGCCAAATGAACGCTGTGTATAATAAATTCTCCCATCTTTAGAGGAAATACTTAAGAAACAATCAAAATATTCAACATTTCTTGAAAGAACTATAATTCCTATATAAGGTTTTATATAATTCTAGTTCAAAGCAAAGGAACTTGACTTTTTAATGTACCTTCTATTACATATTTAATTTCCATTAGGTTATTTTAAAATACTGGCATCTCATGGATCCCCATTTTTATCTTTGCAGTTCCGTAGGGGTCCTAGAGCCCTGGCTTAGGAATCACTGCTCTGTACTCACTTGTACAAACTCCCTGCTCTGTGCCCTTGCTCACACTATTCTGTTGCCTACACTGTCCTTGATATTTTTCTCATTCTGGGACTCAATAACTTGCCACTTCCATTCTTTTCACTCTAACACTACTTTTATGTCACTTATCATCCATTCGAGGACAGTTAATTCTTTAACACAATGATCTGTCAGGCTTGGAGCTTCCTAAGGAAAAGACATCTACTCTCAGGGCCTAACAGTACCTGGGCCCCAGTAAAACTAAATAAATGTTTGTTGAATGAATAAACCTTGGTAGGACAAACATATTACCTACATAAAACAATCACCACCAAAAAGGCTGAGAAGATGGGAAAAGATGTGATTTACCTCAGGTTATGCACCAAATACGAAATTTTGAACAGGAGCAGAAATTCAGGTTAACTCTGTTATTGTGTTAACTGTAAGTCTGCATAAGTGGCAACTACTATATTACTACAATGTGCAGTTTTTTATTCCTCTCAGAAATCTCATAGACGTTGTTCATCCTGTAATTGCTCTGATTACGTCCTCGATCCAGGAGAAATGACTTTATGTCACAATGAATATGCAGTAAAAAAAGAAAAACTGGCTGACTTAAGTTACCCAGAACACCTGCCTATTTAAAGTTTATCAAATTCTGATAAGTGTATGCTAAATTTCTTCATAAAATCATTTTAAAGGAACCTTACTTCCTGCGGAATATTGTATAGATTGAATAGTTTCTACATTAACAACTGCTTATTTTAAAATTTCAAATTTCCTTTCTGGGGGTTGAGGGGAGGGCCGTACTTCACAAAACTACAAATGTGATTTGGTTGAACCTGTTTTTTTGGTGTAGGTGAGAATCCTTTACCCAAACTTGTGCTCTCACTAAAGGAGGCATATGTTCTTGTTTATAAACAAACTAGCACTGATTGGACTATACTTCCTGGTCCTCACCTATGAAGTAAATCTTCAAGTCAAATCTCCTTTACTTAAACATATGACAAGATTAGCCATGCCCCAAATCATAACAAATATATCAAAAATTACCAGCTATACTTTATAATTTTGGCATATCAGCTAGACCTTAAAGACATACAATCTAAGTTTTCAGTGATACACATTTAACATGAGCGTAACAGATATCCTTTTCCTGTTACATTAAAACATTTTTGAAAGTATCTTTTCTACTTTATTCCATAATTTTTTTTTTTTTTTTTTTTTTTTTTTAAGGCAGAGTCTCACTCTGTCACCCAGGCTGGAGTGCAGTGGCATGATCTCGGCTCACAGCAAACTCTGCATCCCGGATTCAATTGATTCTCCTGCCTTGGCCTCCTGAGTAGCTGGGACTACAGGCGCGTGCCACCATGCCTGGCTAATTTTTGTATTTTTAGTAGAGACAGGGTTTTACCATGTTGGCCAGGCTGGTCTTGAACTCCTGACCTCAGGTGATCCGCCTGCCTTGGCCTCCCAAAGTGCTGTGATTACAGGCATGAGTCACCACGCCCGGCCCTATGAAACATTTTTAATCAAAATGGTCATTTACAAATAGAATGAAATTAAACATACACACACATTTATCTCCTCCCCTCACATTTAGCTCTGCAACTTACAAGTTTTCTCCTTTGTATTTTAAAACAATTTGTAATAAAAATGTATTAGAAGTTCCCCTCTTACAATAAAGGACAAAAGCAAATGGAGTTATCAGGCAGTGTTTAGGGAGTAAAGAGACACGGTGAAGCTACAGTTCACAGCAACTGATAAGGACAGGTCCTCTCTGCAATCTGGAAGATGCCTATGAACGCAGGGACCTGAGATCAGATAAAAAGCAATCTCCCATCCCTGTCCACATAGTCTAAGCACAGTCCTGGCATCAATTAAGCTAAAGACAATTGTAGACACAAAAGATAGTTCATTACTTGCCTGAAGTATATTTATTTTAGCTTATTACTTGCTTTGAAAGTTCTGTGTAAATTCTTCTTTAAAGGTGACAGTTAACCATAAAAGTCTGGAGTTGGGTGGATGAATAAGAACAAGACTATATGACTGAGCTTCCTTTCAACATGGTATTGTGATATGCTACTATTCAAGGGTCCTAGTAGTTAAAAAAAACCAAACAGAAAAATGATTATAAATCTGAAAGTCTGAGGAAGACCAGATTTCTGTATCTTTGTTTCACATCAGATCACTTTGTAAAAGGACAGGAAAAAAAAAGAAAGTATTCCATCTTATATTTAGAAATATTTTCATGTTATCTCATTTAATTAAAAAAAAAATCAGTTTACAGATGCACAAATTGAAGAAGCACCAGAGATTAATGTCAAATTTAGAAATACTTTTTTAAGAGAGGAATTAGAATCAGAGGAAAAAGGAACATGTACTTTGCAAATTAGTGACAGTTAAGATAAAACTAGTTCTTTAGAACTTCTGAGATTGTCAGAATGACTTCCCAACCCATCCCAAGAACCCCAAGTAACACTTTGCAATTTGCTACTTGTGTTGAAGTCAGAAGACTGGTAGCTCACAAAATTCCATAAACATATGTAAAATCTAACAGTGAGGTGATAAGACTTTCTTCCCAACTTTCTGCAACGACCATCCCACTTAAATATCAACTAATGTAATGTTTAACAGAAGAAACATGGACAATGAGATGGGTACCAGAAAAACAAGTTTATTTTAGCTAACTTTTAAAGAAAATAAGTAGCTTATTTACTCATTCACATGCTTGATATGCAGAGTAATCATTTAGAATGAAACTTGAAAATTCCATCAAGAGGAAAAAAATTAATGAACTGGTGAATCTCAGATTGCTCCTTGAGTATCAAAAGACAACATGCAAAAATAAAGAT
Source organism: Macaca nemestrina (assembly GCF_043159975.1). Lineage (NCBI taxonomy): Eukaryota > Metazoa > Chordata > Mammalia > Primates > Cercopithecidae > Macaca > Macaca nemestrina. Next base: position 103,247,762 of record NC_092137.1, read on the forward strand.
AATTCCGCACCTCCCTCTTTTTAAAAGTCTTGCCAGTACTGCAGTTCTTCACAGCTGTTCATAATAAAAGGCCTGGTTAATTCAAATCTGTTCCCCTAATACTCCTTGAAACAAACAGAATTACTGGTCTATTATTACTGAACTAATTAATATTGTCTGGGTTTTTATCTTTTTTTAAAGAGCATTTAGAAAAAACTTTTATAAACTTTACGCAGTTATCTCCTGTTGACCATCGACTTATTCAAGGTTTCTCAAACATTCCACACTATCTGAAGTACACACTACAAGTCAGACCCCAAAACTGGGTCTTATCTCTTCCTAGCCAATTCTGTTTGGTGATCATGTATGCTCTTCAAGCCAAAATACCTATTTTCACTGCAATTTATGAGAAAGAAATGATCCTCCTTCTTGCTAAGTGGATCTTCTCCAACTACCTTCACCTCCTCATCTGTTCCTTTCATTTTCCTTTTTTTATTCTTTTTCAAGACGGAGTTTCGGTCTTGTTGCCCAGGCTGGAATGCAGTGTCATGATCTCAGCTCACTGCAACCTCCGCCTTCCGGGTTCAAGCAATTCTCCTGACTCAGCCTCCCAAGTGGCTGGGATTACAGGCACCCGCCACCACGCCTGGCTAATTTTTTGTATTTTTAGTAGAGATGGGGTCTCATCGTGTTGGCCAGGCTGGTCTCAAACTCCTGACCTCAGGTGATCCACCCACCTTGGCCTTCCAAAGTGCTGGGATTAGAGGCATGAGCCAATGCGTCCAGTCCCTTTATTTTCATTCTGTCTACACAGGTTCCCTCTTTTCAGCACATAAATAAGTTCAGAGGTTCCTTCTCTAAAAATTACCTCATCAGTGAAGAAAGGAGGAAGTGGGGCAGAAAAGCCTGAATCTTTAACCTCTTGCAATTTGAGTACTGCCTCTGCTGCTTCATTTAACTTCTTTCAGTGTGCTCATCACCAATCTCTTTTTTCCCAGTCCTCCTCCTGTACCTCCAACCTAGCCAGCTGTATTTCTGTCTCCTTTGCTGGCTCATCTTCCTTCCTAAAATAAAAGGCATTTCCTGAGGTTTTCTCATGAGCCTTCCCTTTCCCACAACTTCAACTATTCATATTTACACTGCCCTCTCACTGGGTCTAGTCACTCATTTCCACCCGCCTACCTAACGTCTCCCTCTGGATGTCCTGCCTGCACCTCCGAGTCACATGTCCAACACCAAACCCCTTACCTTTTCTTCCCTGCTCCCTAAACCTCTTTTCTCAGCTTCTGGCCACAGTCTCCATCTCTGGACAAGGGTACCAAGAAAGGAAGAATGAATTCACTTGCCAAGAACCTAGGTTTTGCATCAAATATCTCAACTCTGTCCCCTCTGTCCTACACCACTTTACACTAAACCTCTCATCTGAACTGCTATAACACTCTCCTTTTGTTATTCTTAAGTTTTCAGTACACGCTATTGCTAGAGAAACATTCCTTAGGCGTAATTTTGATCAAGCCTGGCACCCAGGATACTCTACCCAACATTTCTCAAACTTTAACGTGCATGTGAATCACACGGTGATCTTGTTAAAATGCAGACACTCTCATTCAGGGAGTGTGGGGTGGTGCCCGACTCCGGATTTTTAACATACTCCCAAGTGACCATGATGCTATTAGCATCAGGCTGTATACATATACACAGTCAGCTCTAACCTATTTTTCTAGCCTCATCTACTTCTCCCTGCCTAGCATACATACGTGCATGTCAATATCTCTTACGTACATACACACACACACAAATAAACATATACATAGACAAAATGTTTTCCAAACATAATCTCCAGCCTCTGTGCCTCTTGCTGTTTCCTCAAGTCCAGTGACTGTCCATTACAATTTTCCCATTTTTCAGGAACCAATACATTCTGCCACAACCTTCTCTTATCTTCTTACCTATCCCCAATCCCATACCTCACCTAGTAGAATACCACAAAAACCCTGGGACATCCCTGACACTGGCACTGTTTCTGGTCTGTAATGCTGTTATAGATCTTCTCGTTTCATCCTTACTGTTAGACTGCACACTCTCCTGGAAGGCAGGATCTACCTGCCTGACCTCCGTCACCCAGGGCATCCTTGGGCTCTTGTTAACCAGTAAGTACCTGTTGAAGTGGATTTGAATTCTAAGAAAAACAAAACTCTACTTCATGTAATTCATTTTGAGCAGGAGCTTCAGAAATTTCTTTATGATAAACAAAAACACTCTTCCAGGAAAATTGAGTCATTAGCAAACCTAAGAAAACTTTGTTTTTTATATATATATATATACACACATATATATACACACACATATACATATATATACACACACTTTTTTTTTTTTTACAAATGTTTATATATTCAAATGGTGCCTAGAGAATTTTGGTACCTATCTTATTTATAGTAGTCTGTAGATATATAGATCAAAGTTCTAATATTAATTTAAAATTAAATCTAACTTGTTATGATCTAGTAATGACTATATTATAAGTCTAAAATATGTTCCAATCCAGAGCCCAGCCTTCCCTGGTTTAATTTACTTAATGCTCCCTTTAACACTCCATTTATAAAATGGGACATCACTTTCTCCACGGGTGTGATAAGATTGGCTGTCCCAGAAATTTACTGTTAACATGCCTTACATTGTGTCTAGACTTTGAAAAGTGCTTTAAAACAATCACCTTGAAGCAATATTTTTTGAATGCTGAGAAACTCAAAGAAAACCCTATATTAAATGTTTATACAGTAAACCCCCCTTATTCAAGAACCCAACTACGGCTCTTAGGTTCAAGAATCAATATTCAAGAATCTGACTACAGCTCTTAAACTTTAGCGTGCAAGAATTACCCGGAGTGCTTGTTAAACATGCAGATGTCAGGCTCTTACCCAGGGAATGTCTGATTCAGTAAAACTGGGGTGGGCCCTAGAAAACTGCAGATTTCACCAGCACCCCCAGGTGATTCGGCTGCAGGTGTTCCGCAGATCTCAATTAGAGAGACACTGATCTCAATCCTTGCCTGGGTGCACTACATAGTTGTGTTTGAAGGAAAATGCAGACGTCTTTTGCTAAAGTCCTTTCTCAAAACAGCTGTTACGCCAGCACAGACAGGAGGCGATGTGAGTAAGGAAAAAGAGGGAAAGGTTCCTTGGAAGATAATCAATGCTCGAAAACAATGAAAGAGGGGAAGTGGCGTTTCTTTGCAACCCTGGAATTCCATTCTCCCGCACATGCGAGGATGCTGCTCTCACCCGTCGGCCAGGACCAGGCGCTCGGGAGCCGAGCCCAGGCAGGTCGCTGGCCGGGGGATGGGAGGGCGTCGTGGCCCCGCGCTCGTCCCCAAGTCGCCAGGTGCCCTCGCAGCCGAAGGAAGACGCCCGCCCGGGTACCGGATCTCCGCCCCCTGACACCGCATCCTCCGCAGCTCGCGCGCGTAAACAAGTTGCCTCCCCAGGGTCGGCAGCCCCTCACCTGCCGCGCGGTGGCAACTCTGCCTCATCGTCTGGTTCCGGACCCCGCAGCTCCTGCTCGCCCGCGGCCGCCGGCAGCGCCTCAGCGTCCTCCACAGTCACCTCGGCCGCAGCCACGGCGCCCGCCGCCGGTACTCGCGTCGCTGAAGTGGGAGCAGCGGCCGCCCCGAGGCCGAACGCCGCCTCCGCCGTCGGCGCTGGGAGGCCACGGGCGCGCCCCGCGGCCACAGTCCATGCCGCGAGCCCCAGCAGCAGCGGCAGCAGCAGCGCCAGTACCAGCAGCCCCGGGCGGGTGGCGCGCTCCATCAGCGGCCCGCCCCGCGCGCAGGCATGGAGGCGCAGCCACTGGCGTCTGCCTTTCCCGCCGCTCGGAGCTCTCACCAAGGCAAAGACGCGCTAGGGACCCTACCGCCGCCCCGACGGCCTGGACAGCCAGCCGTGTTCCCCTGGCCACGTCTCAGCCCGGCCTCTGCCGCTGCCACCTGAGTGACAGCCTCTCTCGGACATCACCCATTGAGCAAACTTTCCGCGCTTCTGCTCTCTCATTGGCTGCGGCCGCTGCCACTCTATGTTCCCAGGCTGGCCTTGTTGGGGAAGGCGGGCTTTCCCTGGTTGTCAACATCGCACCAACCAATCAAATCGTAATTGCGTCGTTCGAGGCCCGTCCCTCTTCCGGGCGCAATTACCAATGAGAAATGCCCCTCCCCGACGTCTTTTTACCTGATTGGTGTACTCATCAGTTCCCGGAATACCTTTCCTGCAACAGATTGGCCATCGCGGTGGTTGGCCTCGCCCCACAAAGCAAGGCGCTGGAGAAAACTTCAAGATCATTGGTGGAAGTGGATATCCCTCAAAGGTCTGCGCTAACTGCCTCTTGATTGGTTGGAAGCGGCACTTACTACGTGGCGGATTCTGACTGTGAAGAGGACGGTCCCAAGTGTAGGGACGGTCCCAAGTGAAGAGTGGGAGGCAAGTCCCTTATGACCGGCAGGAGGTCGACCTTAAAGGAGCTGGCATTGTAGCTCTTCTAAAGCCTAGTACTACTTAGGAAGGCAAAAGCGAAGTAGGAAGAAGTGGCCATAGAAGTCGTGTGGCCCCTAGAAGTGGAAGGGTAAGGAGGGTGCAGGAGATGGGCCTACTTGTGGCCGCAACTGTGCTCAGAAGTCCGCTTGTTAGAGATGACAGTGACTTGCGACAATCCAGTCTACCCGACACGCCTCCCGCCTCCTTAGGAACGGGAAGGAGCCCCGGCCCGGTGCACTGATATATTTTGCCTAAGATCACATAGCTGGTTGGTCACAGAATCATGACTTTAATTCATGTCTTCTGACTCTGACCTGGCACGCTTTGTACCTCACCAAAGACAGTGATGAAACTGCAAAAGGGCAGAGTGGAGAAGATTGGAATGTTCAGCCAAGGCATTTGAACTTTTAATACTGCAAGTCAAGGCTTCCTGAAGATTTTTGAGCAGATGAATGAAGTGATAAGAAAATGCATCTTCAGCAGTGACAGCATCAATGATGAGGAAACTAGCCGGGAGGCTATTACCCGCATCAAAACCAGTGAACATTAAAAAAAAATTTTTTTAGAGAGAGGGTCTTGCTCTTTTGCCCAGGCTGGAGTGCAGTGGCTTGATCATAGCTCACTGTAACCTTGAATTCCTGCGTTCAAGCGATCTTCCTGCCTCAGCTTCTGGAGCAGCTGGGACTATAGATGTGTGCCACCATGCTAGGCCAATTTTTAATTTTGTTTTGTAAAGATGGGGTTTCTGTGTTGCCCAGGTTGGCCTCAAGCCATCCTCCTGCCTCAGCCTCCCAAAGTTCTGGGATTACAGGCATTACCCACTGCACCTGGTCCAAAACCAGTGAAGATGTGTTAAAGTGTTGGCAATATGGGTATACTAGATTATCCTTCACCTGCTAAAAACATGCTCTAATCTCTCCCCAGCCCAAAACAAACAAGAAACCCCATTTCCCCTTCCAGCTCCTACCACATGTCTTGGCTCCTCTGTATGGCAAAACTCGAGTGTTCAGAATTCCTTATCTTCAATTCCTCTTCTCCCATTCCCAAGTACACCACAGTCAGGCATTCACACCCTCAACTCCACCACGACTGCTCTCGCTGAGGCCACCAGTGCTGTATTCAAAGGATAATCTTTGTTTTGTCAGCTGTATTTGATCCAGCAACTCAAGTCTTTCCTGTTCACCGGTCTTCTTGCTTCTCCATAATGCTGGTCGTAACCCTCAAAAGGTCCCCCAGTTCACTCAGGAGAAAAGCCAAGTCCTTACAATAAACCATAGGATGCTACAACATCTGATTCCTATGGCTTTTCTGATTTCATTTCATACTGCCTTTGCTCACTCCATTGGGCCAATCAAGTCCCATCTTGGGGGTTTTCCTTTGTTGTTTTGCCTGCCTAGGGAACTCTTCCCAGATATATTAGTTTCCTAGAGTTGCCCTAACAAATACCACAGACCAGGTGGCCTGAACAAAAATAGTTTATTTTCTCGAAGTTCTGGAGGCTAGAAGTCCAAGGTTGGATTCTGAGGCCTCTCTCCTTGGCTTGCCGATGGAAGCCCTCTTACTGCCTTTTCCCTTGCTGATGGCAGCCCCCTTACTGCCTCTTCTCTCTGATGTCTCTTCCTATTCTTCTAACACCAGTCAGATTGGAGTATGGGATACCTTTAACAGCCTCATTTTAACTTCATCACTGCTTTAAAGATCTTATCTCCAAATACAGTATAGTTATATTCTGAAGCACTAAGGGTTGGGACTTCAACATATAAATTTTGGATGGACACAATTTAGCACATAATACCCAGGTACCCACAAGATGTGTTCCCTCACTTTATTTGAGGCTTTGCTAATCCCAATGAAGTCCCTCCTCACTATCTTATTTAAAATTAAAACCTCCACCACCTTCCTTCTCTCCTGCTTTATTTCTGCTTAGCCCTCAAATACTGTAATTTACATATTTGTTTTGTTTATTGTCTGCTCTTTCCCTCCACTTGCATGTAAATTCTGTGAAGATTTGCTCATTGATGTATTCAACGATATAAAACAGTGCAAAGTGTTTAGCAAGCATTTAATAAATGTTTGTTGAATGAATGAATGAATACCTGAGGACAGAAGGAAAGAGAACTGGAAAGGAAGAGACTGCAGTTGCTGCAGAGGGGGTTGATTGCGAGAACAAGATTCCAGAGTATCTGGAGAAAAGGGGGCAGCTCTGCCTTCCATGTTGAAAGTAGAGCTTAGGAGGTACTCCTAGAGAGTAAGTTATTTTGAAAAGTAGAGAAAATAGATGAGCGAACTCAAACCAATTCATTATCTACTCAACAAAATAGGAGATAAAAAAGGGATTATACCAGTTGGTATGAGGAAGGTGTCAGAAAATTAACACAAGATGAAAAATGATTGTTAACTACCTGTTTGAAATTAGTGTATATATTTTAGTGGGCCTGGTCTTCATGGTTTTGTAATTTTTTCAAAAAATGATCATGGCATGAACAAGGCTGTTAATCTGAGCTAATGAATTAGGAGTCTGATTACTACCTGTAAATACTGTGGAAGTTTTGTTTATTCATTTAACATTCAGGGATTCCACGTGACTACCTGCAAATAATGAGAATAAAGATAAGCACAAAATAGATGTGGTTCCTGCCCTTCTGAAGGTTAACACCTCTCTGGTTAGGGAGATAGACATTAACAATCACACATGTATTATTAAAACTAAGATCAGTGCTATGATGAAAAAGACACAGGCAGAAGAGCACAGTGGTGGAAAATGCCAGTAAGGAGAGTCAAGCTTTATACTTGAGAACAAAACACAAATTTTCTAGTTTGGAAAAAAAAGCCTGAGTCAAAGTGTGCTGACTGGGAAAATAAATTAAGGAGAGAAAAGAGAGTTTACCTGCTTTAGGACAGCATGGAGCTTCACAGTGACTTTGTGGGAACTCTGGAACCTGGTTGTCTCAGGGAAATGTAAGAAAGTGGGGACCGGGCATGAGAGCGCGCCAGTGAGGCTGGGCCAGGAAAAGAAGCTGGTGCTTTGGTTGCCCAAAACAACCAAGATTCTACAACTGAGTGTGGCCCAGAAAATCAGCAAAATAGGTCTGAGATTTAGAAACAGTGAGTTCAATCCCTTAACAGAGAGAGACTGCATCTGTTGAAATGATATTTGATTGTAAGTAGCAAAAACCCTGCCCTATAGTGGCTGAAGCAAGAAGTGGGTTTATTTTTCTTACTGACACCACAGCTCTACAGTGACGTTTTATTTAAACTTACGCTCCTTCTATTTCTCCATGCTTCATGGGTGAGTTTGTTCCTTTTGCCTGTTGTCTCACTGTCTTGGGATGGCAACTCCAGCATCATTTCTTTATTATAGGTAGGGCAAAGAGGAATGACAAAAGGCATGTAACCACCTGAATTTGCCCCTATCAAAGAGCTCTCCAGGAAGCACCACCAAGGAATTTTCACTGACATTTCCCAGGCCGGACCATGTCAAATAGCCACTCAGAGCTACAAAGAAAGCCTGCTGCCGCTAAACAAAATGAGGATTCTGCTAGCGAGGATGAAAGGAAGAATGTGTAATCAGTTTTCTTGAAGTATAATACTTGTACAATTAACTGAACCTATTGGAAATATACATTTGGATGAGTTTTGACAAATGTATATACCACAGTCAAGATACAGAACATTCCCATCACTCCAAGAGAGTTCCTTGTGTCCCTTTGTGGTCAATCCCTCCTTCTACCCGAGACCCCTAGGTAACCACTGATCTGTTTTTCATCACAATAGATTAGTCTGCATATTCTAGCATCTTTAATAAATGCGGTCATACAGTATGTACTTTTGTGTCTCACTTTTTTCACTCTATATAATGTTTTTAAATGTATTCACATTGTTGAATGTAGCAATACTTAGTTCCTTTTTACTGCTGAGTAGTATTCTGTCTTATATGTTCCACGTTTGTTTATCCATTCACTTGTTGGTGTACATTTGGTATATTTTCAATTTTTGGCCATTACACATAAAGCTACTATGAGAATATTTATGTAGGTACAGGTCTTTTTGTAGATGTAGGTTTTTATTTCTCTTGGGTAAATACCTAGATGTGGAATAACTAGCTCATATAGTAGATGGATGTTTAACTTTATAAGAATCTGCCAAGCATTTTCACAAAGTGATGTACCATTTTATACCCCCACCAGTGATGCACGAGAGTTCAAGTTCTTCTGTATCCTCACCAACATTTGGTAATTGTCTTTTTAATTTTAACTATTCTAGTAGGTATGTGATGGCATTCCAGTGTAGCTTTGGTTTGCATATCCCTGATGACTAATGATTTTGAACATCTTTTAATGTGCTTGTTGGACATTATATATCATCTTTTATAAAATGTCTATTATAGGTGTTTATAAAGAGAGGAATGTTTTTGGGTAGGCACACTGAAGAGTTTGCCACACAGTGAAATTTGTTGTGTTGTACCAGTTAGCTATTGGTATAACAATGCTGTGTAAGCAACCACACCAAAATTAAGTGGCTTAAAACAGCAAAAATGTATACTCTCACACCCTTCACCTGGAGTTGCCTGATCTAGCAGAACATGATTTTCTTATGGTAATGGAAGAAACACAATTAAGATGGGTGGAAACTTACATGGCCTCTTAAAACTAGTATCAGAACTGGAGCACTTATTACTGGAGCACTATGGACTAAAGCAAGGCATATGGATAGGCCTGCCATCAAAGAGGCAGGAAGACATGCCCTGCCTCTAGTGAAAGAAACTGCAAAGTCATGTGACAAAGGGCATGGAACTAAAATATAACTGTTGCAAGGAATTAGCTTATCAATGTTTCTTATAGTGTGGCCCTAGACTGACTTCAGCAGAAGTTCGAGGAATGGGGTCCAGGAATCTGCAGTTTTTCCTTTTTTTTTTTGAAATGGAGTTTCACTCTTGTTGCCCAGGCTGGAGTACAATGGTGCAATCTTGGCTCACTGCAACTTCTGCCTCCTGGGTTCAAGTGATTCTCCTGTCTCAGCCTCCTGAGTAGCTGGGATTACAGGAAGGTGCTACCATACCTGGCTAATTTTGTATTTTTAGTAGATACAGGGTTTCTCCATGTTGGTCAGGCTGGTCTCGAACACCCAACCTCAGGTGATCCACCCACCTCAGCCTCCCAAAGTGCTGGGATTACAGGCGTGAGCCACCGTGCCTGGCCTGAATCTGCAGTTTTAACAAACACCCTAGGAGACTCTACCACAAGTACTATGGGAGTAATCAGTTATATCTGTTCCTGAACCTAGCATGAACAATTGTGAAGCAATTTGCTTCACATGTATTTGCTCCATATATATTAGAATAGCTATTTTTAAAAATGCAATATCAAGTGCTGGCAAGGATATATGAGCAATTTCTCATACAATGCTGGCCTGAAGGTAAAATGGTACAACTACTATCTTGGAAACAGCTTGGCAATTTCTATAACAATTAAACATATACTTACCATATGACGTGGTTTGACTCTGTCCCCACCCAAATCTCATCTCAAATTGTAATCCCCACATATTGAGGGAAGGACCTGTTCGGAGGTGATTAAATCATGGGAATGGTCCCCCCATCCTGTTCTTGTGATGGTGAGTGAGTTCTCAGAAGAGCTGATGATTTTAAAGTGTGGCACTTCCTTGTGCTTTCTCTCTCCTGCCACCTTGCTTCTCCTTTGACTTCCACCATGACTGTAAGTCTCCCGAGGCCTCCCCAGCCATGCGGGGCTATGAGTCAATTAAACCTCTTTCCTTTATCAATTACCTATCTCAGGTAGTATCTTTTTTTTTTTTTTTTTTTTTTTTTGAGACAGAGTCTCACTTTATCTCCCAGGCTGGAGTGCAGCGGCATGATCTCGGCTAACTGCAACCTCCACCTCCAAGGTTCAAGTGATTCTCTTGCCTCAGCCTCCCAAGTAGCTGGGATTCTAGGTTTGTGTCACCACACCTGGCTAATTTTTGTATTTGTAGTAGAGATGGGGTTTCGCCATGTGGGCCAGGCTGGTCTTGAACTCCTGACCTCAAGTGATCCACCCGCGTTGGTCTCCCAAAGTGCTGGGATTACAGACGTGAGCCACTGTGCCCTGCCCTCAGGTACTGTCTTTACAGCAGTGTGAAAACAGACTAATACACCATGTGACTCCACAATCCCACTCCTAAGTTTTTACCTAAGAGGTAAAAACATATATTTATACAAAGGCCTGTACGCAAATGTTTATAGAAGCTTTTTTACATAATTGCCCCAAACTGGAAATGTCACAATGTCTATCCACTAGTTAATGGGTAAACAAATTATGGTGCATTCATATGCTAGAATACTACTCAGCAGTAAAAAGGGACAACCTACTGATGATATGAATGACAAGGGTGCATTTCAAAAGCATTGAACCAAGTAAAAGAAGCCAGATACAGAAGATTATATACTGTATGATTCCATGTGTATGACATCTGCAACAGATAAAACTATAGTGACAAAGGAGATGAGATTGACTAAAAGGGCACAAGGAAACTCTTTTAGGGTGATGGAAATATCCCAAGTCTTACTGGTGATGGTGGTGATGTCAGTATATAAGTTTGTCAAACTCGTAGAAGTGTGTACCTAAGAAGGGTGAATTTTACTGTGTATAAATCATACATTAATAGACCTAACTTAAAACAAACAAAAAGCAATACAGACTTTTTCTCCTCCACCTTGCCCTGAAAAAGGCAGAAGGATGTGAAAACAGATTTTATTTGCTTAAAAACTGAAATTTCAAAGATTTTAGCCCGTGAAGTGACAAATCAAACACAAAAAATTAAATGTAGTTTGGTTTGATGTGACACATGACATATCAATAAGGAGTTTTGGGGTGCATTTTAAGCACTAGAAGTTGTTTGATTAACAAGGATAGAAAGAGGAATTCAGGAGGTTCTGCTTTAAATATGCAGAGCACATAGCAATAAGCCTGGTCTTCTGGTGGCTATTTCAACCTTTTAAAGGACAATTATAGTTGGATCTTGTGTAAAATGGGCCTGAAATACCCAAATTCCTACATGAAAGACAAGGGGTTGTTGTAACCATAGCAAGGAAGCAGCTTATCAATGTTTCTTAAAGTGTGGCCCTGGACTGACTGAATCAAAAGTTGAGGGAATGGGGTCGAGGAATCTCCAGTTTTAATAAACACCCTAGGAGACTCTTATGTATACTAAAATTGGAGGAACATGGCACTTTGGACTTAATATATTTGATAAATTGTGGATTTTGTGAAATTCATAATTTTTCTATATGCCTGTAATTTATTTACATGTGCATAGTTTACGTCAGAGATTCTTTACATTGAAGTGCTACTTGAGAGTCCATTATCGTTCCCAGCAATCCCCCGCCACTTCAGAGACCTTGAATTTCTCCTTTATGATGTACTAGAAAATTCTTCCTGGCCATAGCAAACTCATCTCAGATGTTTGCAACTTGACTGTGGGGCATGGCCACTTCACTGTAGTCACTGCATGGAACTCCTAGACACAGCCCCTAAGTAGGAGGCTCCTCTTCACCCACAACTTCCAACCAGGCTTTATTCTCTATATCCACCACAGAAGATTGCATGTGCAGATCGAACTTTGCTGAAAGGATGGGCTAATTAAAGCAGAAACTCCAAAAATTAATGCTGCCTTCGGGGGTCTCCTCATATGCATGCTTCTGTTCCTAACCCGGCTTTCTGTTGTCTATTTTTCTGTCTTGGATACATTTATTTTCACTTCTTTTCACCTTCTTACCCACAGAAATTGGTCTCAGTCCAGGACTCACTGCCTCCCCCATTGTATTTGTCAGCTATTGTGGCAATAATTCTTTGTAACAAACTACCCTCAAACTTAGTGGTTTAACAATAGTCATGTATTCATCTTCATAAGTCTCCATGGCATTTGGGGCTTGGCTCCAAACTAAGCTGGACCCAGGTCTACTCCACTGGTCTCTCATTCTCCTTGGAAGAATGGTCTACCTGGAGCATGTTCTTCTCATGGCAATAATAGAAATGCAAGAGGGCAAGGTCTGCCACACATACATATTTCAAGTCTCTGCCCTCCTATGTCTATGAACAGCTCTGTAGCCAAAGTATGTCACATGGCCAAGTTCGAAGTGCAAGGATTGGAAAGCACACTTCACATACCATGAGGTCACAGCTGGAGTGTGGATGTGTATGCTACCACAGGAGAGAGAAGCATTGTGACCATACATTCAGTCGGCCATACCCGTCATGAGTATTTCTTTCCTGTCTGAGTAACTAAGTCTAGAGAAATGCCTTGGTGCTTCACAAGGACAGTAATTGATCATTATAAACCCTTGAATTTATATAGTCTGGTCCAGTCCTGGGCCAATATGGATGATCCATTCTGTTCCTTTTGGTGAGTGATCCAAAAGGGGGATTTGCAAACCTGTATGCATAAATGCAGAAACAGATGCTAGCACACGTGCCTGTGCACACTTATGTACATGAGTATGTGTACATGTGAACTCTTAAGTACAAAGAAGAGGATTTTCCTAACCACTTTAGAAATTGCAAAGAATTCTATTTCCTAACTATTTCAGGACTTCACATTGTACTGAGAAATGTCAGTGCCTTTTCTTCAAACTTGCCTCTGCCTTCTTCATAACCAAACTCCAGGAGCCAGATCTCTGAACCTCTAAATAGCAAATTCTCTTACATGCACAAAGCCCCTTGCAAAGCTTTGAGAATGCTGTTGTAAAATTCTTACCCAAAGTCTTCATTACTTTCATTTTCTGTCTAGGGGGAAGAGAGGGAGTAATTTTGTTTTTCCAGTTGTCTGTAATTCTTCTAATTCAGGAAGAAATAGAGGCAATGTAGAGCATAGCACTGACCCTGGAACTGCCAAGTAACTTGCTGTGTGCTCTGAAACAATCTGCTTCTCCTCTCTAAGTCTCACAGTGTTTTAGGTGGCATCTTGGACCAGGCACTGCTTTGGTTACTTACACCAGGGACTCTCAGTGGCCATTTGTACCAGGTGGACACTGAAGTCACTTTCTTCTTGTGTTCTCAGTGGGCACTTACACCAAGGGTTGTCTTCAGTCACTTCATTTCCATTTTCTATAATGTTCTGCCTCTTTTCTCTGTAGAGAATGTTTACACAATTTTATAATCAGAACAATCTAAACAACTAGGTGGCAATAGTAAGCACAAATGCGAAGTATCACTTTGTATCACTAACAATAGATAAAATTATTTCACATGGTGGACACCAGCATATTCTTAATGGTCAGCAAGTATAGAATAAGATTTCGGATTTCTTATGTTTTTATTTGGATGATAATTTTTTAATATAATGTAATTATAAGATAATCTGGCTAACCCCCTTTGGCATTTCAGGGCCTACACTTGCATTTGTGTCTATCAAACCACCACCCAGTAACGCTATCTTAATTGTTACAGGCAACTGAGAAAAAGTAAGATGCATATTTGTATATAAATGATTCATTGCTACCAAATAAATGCCAAACGACTAGTATCCTCTTAAAGCAAATGTTACACAGTGGTTCGAATAAAGAAAAGTTATGGGAGAATTTAGTCCTCACATAGAATGTAGTTTTGTCAATGAACCAGATTGAGAACAACCTGTCTTAGCTGTCAGTATTGTATTTGTTTTCAGGGTAGTGCTGTAGTTTCATTAAATTATCATCTGTTGGGCATCACCTACCAGTACTGACATGGTCGCTGGTTTTAGACCACATATCTCACTGAGCTTGACTGTTAAGTTAGATTAAAAAAAAAAATCTTTGAAGGTATCAGAAAGCAACCACAGCATCCAAGACTTGAGGGGCTAAGAATGAGAAAGAAATAAAAAGCAATTAGATCAGGGTACCACTCCTTATCATTTTCTCTCTTGAGACATTTAATGAATTATAAGCAAAAAATTATAAGCAAAAAGCACAGGGTCTAGGACCATGCAGGAAAGTACAGCTTAAGAGAGCTTGTAGGAGTCTTATAAGGCTAGAGAAACAAAATGTGGAGTTCAGGGCTAGCAAGACAACCCGGATTAAAAGGTTTAAGATTCCAGAGGAGGCCGGGCGCGGTGGCTCACGCCTGTAATCCCAGCACTTTGGGAGGCCGAGGCGGGCGGATCACAAGGTCAGGAGATCGAGACCATCCTGGCTAACACTGTGAAACCCCGTCTCTACTAAAAATGCAAAAAATTAGCCGGGCGAGGCGGCGGGCGCCTGTAGTCCCAGCTACTCGGGAGGCTGAGGCAGGAGGATGGCGTGAACCCGGGAGGCGGAGCTTGCAGTGAGCCGAGATCGCGCCACTGCACTCCAGCCTGGGCGACTAAGCGAGACTCTGTCTCAAAAAAAAAAAAAAAAAAAAAAGATTCCAGAGGAAATAGAATGGCTGAAAAGTGAGACTGATAGTTTTTTTTTTTTTCTTTTTTTTCCATTAAGGCAGTTGCTGCTTCCTAAGTCATTCAAATCAGAGAAATTAAAAAACAAAAAACAAAAACTACATAGTGAGAGACAGGTAAGAAGCTAAAAAGTGAAAGTCTCATTGTGCTGAGGAGTCAAAAATCGGAGGTCAGGCTTAGCAAAGAGTTGGAGCTTTGAAAAATACCTCCAGGCTTTCAGTTGAGACTTCTGACAGACTGCAGATAGGAGTAACGGCAAAGCAGAAATAAACTAGCTTCAAAAAACCTAAAACCCAGCCTCAAAGTATCACATTACCTATTGGATTAGGGTGATCTGCCCCAATCTGTCTGCCAGAAGAAAATTAAATGATCTTTGAAGAAGGAAAACATCACACAGAGCTTCTATAATTTTTCATATACAATGTCTAGCATCTGAGTAAAAATCTCTAGGTCATGTCAATAAATAGAACCAAGTGACAGAAAATAAAAAATGAAAAACAGAAACAGATTAGACCTACAGAAGATTGAGATATTGGTGTTATCAGACACAGGTTATAAATTAATTGTGGTTATTTTATAATCTTCCTTAAAAAATGATAATCATCCTTAAAAAAGATGACAAAATGGAGAATTTCATCAAAGACCTGGAATCTGTTAGAAACTTTAGAACTTAAAGACAAACTAATTGACATACAAATGGTTTATAAGCACATAAAAACGCTCAACATCATTAGTCATTGGGGAAATGCAAACCAAAACCACAACGAAACACCACTTCACACCCACCAATATGCCTAAAATAAAAAAGGCAGTAACAAAGTTCGGCCAGGATGTGGAAAAATGTAAACCCTCGTACCTTGCTGGGGGTGCAAAATTGTGCTGAAACGTTGAAAAACAGTTTGGCAGTTTATCAAAATGTTCAACGTGGTTACTATACGACCCAGAAGTTCCACTCCTTGGTGCATACCCACGAGAATTGAAAACATATATCTACACATATACTTGTACAGCAATGTTTATAGCAATATTATTCACAATGGCCAAAAAGTACAAACCACCAAAATGTTCATCAACTTATAAATGAATAAGCAAAATGTGATGTATCTCTATATGGGAATACTATTCTGCCATAAAAAGGAATGAAGTACCGACACATGCTGCAACATGATTGAGCCTTGATAACAAAGGCCAAGTGAAAGAAGCCCGTCATGAAAGGCTACCTATTGTATGATTCCATTTATACGAAATGTCTAGAATAGGCAACTCATACAGACAGAAAGTAGTGGTTAGTGGTTGCCAGGGTCTGGGAAGAGGAGGGAATAGGGGATGACTGCTAATGTACTTGGAGTTTCTTTTTGGGATGATGAAAATGTTTTGAAATTAGATTGTGGTGATGGTTGTGCGACTCTAGGACTATACTAAAAAACTACGAATTATACACTGTAAAAGATTTTATGGTATGTGGATTTAGTTCCCAAAAGCTATTATTTAATTAAAAGAAAAAATTAATTAATTAAAATTAATAATTCAGTACATGGGTTTAACAACTGCTGAGAGAATTAGTGAACTGGAAAACTTCTCTGGAAAAAAATACTACAATTGAATCACAAAGAAAAAATATAATGGAAAATGTAGGGAAAAAACCTAAAAGATACAGGGAACATTATGAAATGGTTTACATATGTGTAATTGGAGTCTTCAAGAAAGAGAGATGGCAGAAGAAATATTTAAAGAAATACTAACAATTTACAAATATCAGTTTTAAAAAAACCACAAATTCAAAAGTTTCTTTGAACCCCAAGCAGTTTAAATACAAAGCAAAACCACATGTTGATCCATCTAGGAAAACTGCTGAAAAACAAAGATCAAAGAGACACTCTTAAAAGAAGCTCTGGGGAAAAAATACACATTGCCTTCAAAGGAGCAATAGAAGGATTGACAGATGCCTTTCTAATAGACAAAGAAGTGACATTGTGAAGTGCTGAAAAAAATAAACTGACCAATTATACTACTATACTCAGTGAAAATATCTTTTAAAATAGAAAGCAAGAAAAAGACATTAAAAAATAAACCAAAGGAACTTGTTTCTAATCGGCTTACAGTAAAATAAATACTAAAGGGAGATTTTTAAATGGAGGGAAAATGGCCCAAGATGAAAATTTGAAAATAAAGGGGAGGAGAACTGAAGATTATTATGGGAAAGGGTCAATTTAGGAGTAAAGTGGGGGAGAGAAGATGGTCCACTAGACACAGCCAGGTAAAATAGCTCCCACCAAGGCATTGAGACAACTGGCATGCTCCTAACAGAGCTTCAGAGGGAAGGCACTGAGAGTGGATGAGGGAAGACACAGAAGTTGGGCTGAAGCGGGAGGAAGCTGGGAACCCTACATAAGGCTATTGCACACCGGGACTTGCTCCTGACCCCCAGTGGCTCTGGGAAAATGAGTGAATTGAACTGGCAAGGAGGAACCTGTTCTTGCCATGACACTCGAGTTGGCAGGGAGAGCTGCTTAGAGCAGCGGTAGGGGCAGTACACCAGCTGATGTGGAGCCTGGAGGGTTTGATATGGGAGCGCTTGTAGTGGAGCACAGCTAGGGATGGCAATCTCCCTAGGCTCTCCTTGCTCCCATAGGAGACTTTAGTTCTAGGGGAGCTGTAGAAACTGAACTCTGCAGGGTGGTCTTGCAGATCAGATGGAGCCAGTCCGACCTGAGCACTAATTGGTATGCCGGCCTCTCCCGGGACCCCAGCCTGTTCACACCTGCTTGCAGGGCAGTCTAGGGTGCCCTGGGGGGTATCATACCTTCTGTACTCGTGGACCATGCTTGACCGGTGGAGAGCTACAATGGAGTGGCCCGTATGGCCACACACCAGCCCACACACTCCCTCCCCATACTGTAGCTCCCCCTGGGCCCACCACAGCTCCCCACATAGCTTTGCTGGTGCATGTCTGCACAGGCAGATTTTGCTTTCCTTGCCCCACCAGCATGGGGGAGTGCAGTCTCCCACCCCCCACCCCCGCCCGTCGCCAACCATCATTGCAGATGGAGCCTTGGTGGGCACAAAGCCAGCCAGCGCCACCTCTGTCAGTGCACCACCCTTATGCTAGCATTGCACAGAGAACAGTGGGTTCTCCCCAGCCCTGAGCAACCACTCCTAATTATGGAGCATAGAGAAGGCACCCAGACCTGCACCCACCGGCGTCCTGCCCCCAGCAAACACCACCTCCAGTGTAACTGCCCACAGTCACCAGCACAACCACCCCACACCCTGCCCTCTTGCCCCAGCTGCATTGCCTCTGCCAATGTGGTGAACACCCACAGAGGGGCAGGCAACCTGGCACCTGCTAGCACTCTGACACAGCTGCCACTATGAGGTCAAATCTCACTGTCATCCCACTATGAAACACTTCGGCTGACACCCCCTATTGGAGTGTAGTGACCAGTGGTCCGGGGGTACCATGGCCCCTTAACACAGTGAATCCTTAACCCCAAGGAGCCAGAGAACAAAGCCAGGGCCCAATACAAGTCCCCCAGAGTTACAGCACACAGTCCAGGAGCTGGGAGCCGAGCATTGACCCTCTAAAATCTTCCAAAAATGAAGCCAGGCTGGGTGCGGTGGCTCACGCCTGTAATCCCAGCACTTTGGGAGGCTGAGGCGGGCAGATCACTTGAGGTCAGGAGTTCGAAACCAGCCTGGCCCACATGGTGAAACCCCGTCTCTACTAAAAATACAAAAAAACAGTTAGCTGGGCATGGTGGCAGGGCACGCTTGTAATACCAGCTACTTGGGAGGCTGAGGCAGGAGAACTGCTGGAACTCAGGAGGTGAAGATTGCAGTTAGCTAAGATCATGCCACTGCACTCCAGCCTGGCCAACACAGCAAGACTCTGTCTCAAAAACAAAGACAAAAACAAAAACAAAAACGAAGCCAGTCAGTGGAATCTACCTTATACAACAATCAAACCCTCAAGGTCATCAAATAGGATAAAAGAAAAAAATTTTAAAGGTCAGCAAACTCAAAGATTGAAGGTAGATAAGCCTACAAAGATGAGGAAGAATCAGTGCAAAAACTCTGACAACTCAAAAAGCCAGAGTGCTTTCTTTCCTCCAAACAATCACATTGTCTCTTCAGCAAGGGTTTTGAACTGGGCTGAGATGGCTGAAATGTCAGAAATAGAATTCAGAATATGGGTAGGAATGAAGGTCATTGAGCAACAGGAATATATTGAAACCCAATATAAGGAAGATAAAAACCATGATAAAACAATGCAGGAGCTGACAGAGAAAAGAGCCAGTACAGAAAAGAACGTAATCGACCTAATAGAGTTGAAAAAGACACTACGAGAATTTCATAATGCAATCACAAGTATTAATAGCAAGAACAGACCAAATGGAGGAAAGAATCTCAGAGTCTGATGACTGGCTTTCTGAAATATGACAGTCAGATAAGAATGGAGAAAAAAGAATAAAAAGAAATGAACAAAACCTCCAAAAAATATGGAATTATGTAAATAGACCAAATCTGTAACTCATTGGTGTACTTGAAAGAGATGCGAAGAATGGAACCAACTTGGAAAACATATTTCAGAATGTCATCCATGAGAACTTCCCCAACCTTGCTAGAGAGACCAGCATTCAAATTCAAAAAATCCAGAGAACCCCAGTAAGACACTTCATAAGAAGATCATCCCCAAGACACTTGATCATCAGATTATCTAAGGTCAACATAAAAGAAAAAATTTCAAAGACAGCTAGAGAGGAAGGTCAGGTCACCTACAAGGGAATCCTATCAGACTAACAGCAATCCTCTCAGCAAAAACCCTACAAGCCAGAAGAGATTGGAGGCCAATATTACATTCTTGAAGAAAAGAAATTCCAGCCCAGAATTTCATATCTGGCCACACTAAGCTTCATAAGTGAAGGACAAATAAAATCCTTTTCAGACAGGCAAATGCTGACAGAATTTGTTACCATGAGACTTGCCTTACAAGAGATCCTGAAGAAAGCACTAATTATGGAAAGGAAAGACGATTACTGACCACTACAAAAACACACTGAAGTACACAGACCAGTGACACTATAAAGCAACCACATAAACAAGTCTGCAAAATAACCCACTTACATCATGAGGACAGGATCAAATTCACACATATCAATACTAACCTTCAAAGTAAATGTGCTAAATGCCCCAATTAAAAGACACAGAGGTCAGGTGCAGTGAGCCACAAAATTCTGTAATCCCAGAATTTTGGGAGGCCAAGGCAGGCAGATTGCTTAAGGCCAGCAGTGTGAGACCAGCCTGGCCAACACAGTGAAACCCCGTGTCTACTAAAATTACAAAAATTAGCTGGGTGTGGTGGTGCACACCTGTAATCCCAGCTACTTGGGAGACTGAGGCATGAGAATTGCTTGAAGACAGGAGGTGGAGGTCACAGTCAACCATGATCATGCCACTGCACTCCAGCCTGGGTGGCAAAGCAAGACTCTGTCTCAGAAAAATAAAAAAAGACACAGAGTGGAAAGGTGGATAAAGAATCAAACCTGGCTGGGCGCGGCGGCTCACGCCTGTAATCCCAGCAATTTGGGAGACTGAGGCAGGAGGATCACTTGAGGTCACGAGTTTGGGACCAGCCTGGCCAACATGGTGAAACCCTGTGTCTACTAAAAATACAAAAGTTGGCTGGGTGTAGTGGCATGCACCTGTAGTCCCAGCTACTTGGGAGGCTGAGGCAGGAGAATGGCTTGAACCCAGGAGGTGGAGGTTGCAGTGAGCTGAGATCATGCCATTGCCCTCCAGCTTGGGCCACAGAGTGACAGAGTGAGACTCTGTATCAAAAAAAAAGCAAACAAACAAACAAAAAAGAAACAAGACCCTTTGAGATGCTGTCTTCAAAAGACCCATCTCACATGCAACAACACGCACAGGCTTAAAATTAAGGGATGGAGAAAAATTTACCAAGCAAATGGAAAACAGAAAAAAGCAGAGGTTGCAACCCTAGTTTCAGACAAAACAGACTTTAAACCAACAAAGACTGAAAAAGACAAAGAAGGGCATTATATAGTGGTAAAGGGTTCAATTCAACAAGAAGATCTAACTATCCCAAATATATATGCACCCAACACTGGAGCACCCAGATTCATAAAGCAAGTTCTTAGAGACCTACAAAGAGACTTAGACTCCCACACAATAGTAGTGTGAGACTTTAATACCCCACTGACAATATTAGGCAGATCAAGACAGAAAATTAATAAAGATATTCAGGATGTGAACTAAGCACGGGATCAAATGGACCTGATAAATATCTGCAGGACTCCTCTCTGAGAAAAAACAGAATATACAATCTTCTCTTTGCCACATGGCACATCTTCTAAAACTGATCACATAATCAGAAGTAAAACACTCCTCAGCAAATGCAAAATAACTGAAATCATAACAATCTCTCAGACCCTAGTGCAATCAAATTAAAAATCAAGATTAAGAAATTTACTCAAAACTATACAATTACATGGAAATTGAATGCCCTGCTCCTGAATGACATTTGGGTAAATAATGAAATTAAGGCAAAAATCAGAAGTTCTTTTACACGAATGAGAACAAAGATACAACATACCAGAATATCTAGGACACAGCTAAGTCAGGGTTAAAAGAAAATTCACAGCACTAAATGTCCACATCAAAAAGTTAGAAAGCTCTCAAGTCAACAACCTCACATCACAACTAAAAGAACTAAAGAACCAAGAGCAAACAAATTCCAAAGCTAGCAGAAGACAGGAAATAACCAAAACCATAGCTGAACTAAAGGAAATTGAGACACAAAATACCAGTCAAAAGATCAGTGAATCCAGGAGCTGGTTTTTTAAAAAGATTTATAACATAGACCACTAGCTAAGTCTAGTGAAGAAGAAAAGAGAGAAGATTCAAATAAACAGAATCAGAAACAACAAGGGGGATATTACCACTGACCCCACAGAAATACAAACAACCATCAGAGAGTATTATGAACACCTGTATGCACATAAACTAGAAAAACAAAGAAGGACAAATTCCTATGAACATACACCCTCCCAAGACTGAACCAGGAAGAAATTGAATCCCCGAACAGACCAATAACAAGCTCTGAAATTGAGTCAGGAATAAATAGCCTAACAACAACAACAGCAAAAAAAAGCCAAGGACATGATAGATTCACAGCTGAATTCTACCAGATGTACAAAAGGAGCTGGTACCATCCCTGCTTAAACTATTCCAAGAAATTGAGGAGGGGGAGGAACTCCTCCCTTACTCATTCTATGAGGCTTAGATCATCCTAATACCAAAATCTGGCAGAGACACAACAAAAAAAGAAAACTTCAGGTCAATATGCTTGATAAACATCAATGCAAAAATTCTCAACAAAATACTGGCAAACTGAATCCAGCATCACATCAAAAAGCTTATCCACCATGATCAAGTAGACTTTATTCCTGGGATGCAAGGTTGGTTCAACATGCGCAAATCAGTAAATGTGATTTATCACATAAACAGAACTAAAGACAAAAAATACATGATAATCTCAATAGATGCTGTAAAGGCTTTTGATAAAATTCAATCCTCCTTCATACTAAAAAATCTGAGTAAACTAGGTATTGAGGGAACATACTTCAAAATAATAAGAGCCATCTATGACAAACCCACAGACGACATGATACTGAATGGGCAAAAGCTGGAAGCATTCCCCTTGAAAACTGGTGCAAGACAAGGATGCCCTCTTCCACCACTCCTATTCAACATAGTATTGGAAGTTCTGGCCAGGACAATCAGGCAAGAGAAAGAAATAAAGGGCATCCAAATAGGAAAAGAGGAAGTCAACCTATCCCTGTTTGCAGAGACGTGATTCTACATCTAGAAAACCATATAGTCTCAGCTCAAAACCTTCTTCTTCTTCTTTTTTTTTTTTTTTTAAACGGAGTCCCGCTCTGTTGCCCAGGCTGGAGTGCAGTGGCACAATCTCAGCTTGCTGCAACCTCCACCTCCTGGGTTCACGCCATTCTCCTGCCCCAGCCTCCCGAGTAGCTGGGACTACAGGTACCCACCAACACGCCCAGCGAATTTTTTGTATTTTTAGTAGAGATAGGGTTTCACCATGTTAGCAAGGATGGTCTCGATCTCCTGACCTCGTGATCCGTCCGCCTCGGCCTCCCAAAGTGCTGGGATTACAGGCATGAGCCACCGTGCCAGACCCAAAACCTTCTTAAGCTGATGAACAACTTTAGCAACGTCTCAGAATACAAAATCAGTGTACGAAAATCACTAACCTTTCTGTACACCAACAACAGTCAAGCCGAGAGTCAAATCAGGAATGCAATCCCATTCACAATTCCCACCTAAAAAATAAAATACATAAGAATACAGCTAACCAGGAAGGTGAAAGATCTCTACAAGGAGAGCTACCAAATCTTGCTCAAAGAAATCAGAGACGACACAAACAATTGGAAAAACATTCCATGCCCATGGACAGGAAAAACCAATATTGTTAAAATGGCCATACTGCTCAAAACAGTATATAAATTCAATGCTGTTCCTATCAAACTACCAGTGAAATTTTTAGAACGAGAAAAAACTATTTAAAAAATAATGTTGAACCAAAAAATAGCCCACATAATCAAAGCAATCCTAAGCAAAAGGAACAAAGCTGGAGGCATCACAATACGTGACTTCAAACTATACTACAGTAACCAAAACAGCATGGTACTGGTACAAAAACAGACACAGAGACAAATGGAACAGAATAGAGAACCCAGAAATAAAGAGAAATCCCATTCTGTACATAGGAACAGGCAAAGATTTCATGAGGAAGACACCAACAGCAATTGCAACAAAAGCAGAAATAGACAAACTGGATCTAATTAAACTAAAGAGCTTCTGCACAGCAAAGGAAACTATCAACAGAGTAAACAGACAACCTACAGAACGAGAGAAAACTTTTGCGAACTATGCATCTGACAAATGCATCTGACAAAGGTCTAACATCCAGCATCTATAAGGGACTTAAGCAAATGTATAAGAAAAATACAAACAACCCCATTAAAAAGTGGGCAAAAGACATAAACAGACACTTTTTTAGAAAGGACATACATGAGGCTAACAAGCATATGAAAAAAAGCTCAACATTACTGATCATTAGATAAATGCAAATCAAAGCCACAGTGAGATACTATCTCACACCGGTCGGCTTGGCTACTATTAAAAAATCAAAAAATAACAGATGCTGGCAAGGTTGGGGAGAAAAGGAATGCTTATATACTGTTGGTGGGAGTGTAAATTAGTTCAGCCATGTGGAAGACAGTGTGGTGGTTCCTCAAAGACCTAAAATCAGAAATACCAAATCAGAAATATCAGACATTTGGGTAATTACTGGTTATATACCCCCAAAATATCAATCATTTTATTTTAAGACACATGTACACATATGTTCACTGCAGCACTATTCACAATAGCAAAGACATGGAATCAACCTAACTGTCCATCAGTGGTAGACTGGATAAAGAAAATGTGGTATATATACATTATGGAATACTTGCAGCCATAAAAAAACTAGATCACGTCCTTTGCAGGAACATGGATGGAACTGGAGTCCGTCACTTTTAGTGAACTAACACAGGAACAGAAATCAAATTCCGCATGTTCTTACTTATAAGTGGGAGCTAAATGATGAGAACACATGAACACATAGAGGAGAACAACACACACTGGGACCTATCAGAGGGTGGAGGGTGGGAGGAGGGAGAGGATCGGGAAAAATAACGAATGGGTATTAGGCTTAATACTTGAGTCACGAAATAATCTGTACAATAAATCCCCATGACACAGGTTTAGCTATAGAACAAACCTGCACATGTACCCTTGAACCTAAAATAAAAGTTAAATTTAAAAAAATTTAGGAGTAAATATAAGGAAAATTTATTGTACTAATGTCTTTGGGAATTTTAAATATGCATAATATTGAATGTATATAATATTAAAATATATAACTACATGCCTGTAATTCCAGCACTTTGGGATGCCAGAGTGGGTGTTTCACTCAATCACTGGAGATCGAGACCCGTTTGGCCAACATGGCAAAATCCCATCTCTACTAAAAATACAAAAATTAGGTGGGCATGGTGGTATGTGCTTGTCATCCTAGCTACTTTGGAGACTGAGGTGAGAGGATCACTTGAACTTGGGAAGTAGCGGTTGCAGTGAGCTGAGATCTCGCCATTGCACTTCAGCCTGGGGGACAGAGCAAGACTGTGTCTCAAAAAAAAAAAAAAAATTATATATGTAATTATATATATATAAAATCACAACACAAAAGGTGGCAGTAAAGTAGCAAAGATCTTTGTGTTGTCCGGCAAAGTAAAGTACTAATTTATATTATACTGTAACCAGTCAGGAATAGGAACGTTATAATCCTAGGGTAATCACTTAAAGAATTATAAAGATTGACTGGATACGGTGACTCGCTCCTGTAATCCCAGCACTTTGGGAGGTGGAGCCAGAAGGATCACTTGAGTCCCCAAGTTGAAGACCAGCCTGAACCACACAGTGAGACCCCTGTCTCTATATTTTTAATAGATAAAATTAAAGAAAAAAATTATAAAGATTGTATAACTATCAAGCTAGTGGAGTGGAAAAATGGAATAATAAAAAAAAATGTAATGTTACCAAAGCAGGCAAGAAAGGAGAAAAAAAGACAAAAGAGCAGGTGGGATAAGACAAAAAGAATAGTAAACTGTAGTTTTGTTGTTTTTGTTGTTGTTTGAGATACGGTCTCACCGTGATATCCAGGCTGGAGTGCAGTGGCATGATCACGGTTCACTGTAGCCTCAACCTCCCAATCCTCAGGTGATCCTCCTGCCCCAGCACCCCCCAAGTAGCTGCAACTACAGGCATGCATCAACATGTCCAGCTAATTTTTGTATTTTTAGTAGAGATGTGGTTTCACCATGCTGCCCAGGCTGTTCTCAAACTCCTGGGCTCAAGCAATCCACCTGCCATGACCTCCCAAAGTTTTGGGATTACAGGTCTGAGCCAACGCACCCAGCCATATGTAGATTTAAAACCCTAATATATCAGTGATTACATTAAACATATATGGAGTAAGTACTCCTCTTAAAGTCAAAACTTGTCAGACTGGATGAAAGACAAGACATATCTTAATGGTAAGGTGTATTTGCAAAAAGATGTACGTGTAGACAATAGCAAAAAGAAAACTGATGCAAGCCGGACATGGTGGCTCATGCCTGTAATCCCAGCATTTTGGGAAGCTGAGGTGGTTGGATCACCTGAGGTCAGGAGTTCAAGACCAGCCTGGCCAACATGGTAAAACCTCATCTTTACCAAAAATACAAAAATTACCCGAGCATAGTGGCACACACCTGTAATCCCAGCTACTCGGGAGGGTGAGGCAGGAGAATGGCTTGAATCCGGGAGGCGAAGGTTGCAGTGAGCCGAGATAGCACCACTGCACTCCAGCCTGGGCGACAGAGCGAGACCCTGTCTCAAAAATAAATAAATAAGTAAATAAGTAAAAAACAAGAAAAGAAAGAAAGCTGATACAACCATAATAACATCTGTCAAAGTTTTGTTTTGTTTTGTTTTGTCTTTTTTAGGTAACAGAGTCTCCTCCTAGGCTGCAGTGCAGTGGCCCAATCATAGCTCTCTGTAGCCCTGAACTCCTGGGCTCAAGCCATCTTCCCGCCTTGGCCTCTTGAGTAGCTGGGACTACAGGTGTGCACCACCATGCTCGGCTAATTTTTTTTATCTTTAGTAGAGATGAGGTCTTGCTATGTTGTCCAGGCTGGTCTCCAACTCCTGGACTCAAGCTGATTTTCCCACCTCGGCCTCCCAAAGTGCTGGGAATACAGGCAAGAGCCACTGCATCTGGCCCAAAGTTGATGTTTTAAATGACTCTTTAGAATTTTTTAAATAGACTTTATTTTTAGAGCAGTTTTAGGTTTATGGTAAAATCGAGTTGAAAGTGCAAAGATTTTCCACATACTTCTTTTCCCCAGCCACCTCCACTATTAACATCCCACACCAGAGTGGTATATTTGTTACAATTGTGGAACCCACACTGACACATCATTATGGTCCAAAGCCCATAGTTTACAAGAGTTCACCCTTGGTGTTATACATTCTATGGGTCTGGACAAATGTATAATGACATGTATCCACCATTATAGTATCTATCATACAGAATAGTTTCACTCTCCTATTCATCCCTCCCTTTCCCCTAATCCCTGGGATACACTGATCTTTTTAGTATCACCATGGTTTTGTCTTTCCCAGCACGTTCTACAGTTGGAATAATATACTATGCTGCCTTTTCAGACTGGGTTATTTCACTTAATAGTATACGTTAAAGTTTGCTCCATGTCTCTTCATGGCTTGAGAGCTAATTTCCTTTTTTTTCCCCCCCAGACAGGATCTCACTCCTGTTGCCCAGGCTAGAGGACGGTGGTGCAATCATAGTCCAGTGGAGCCTCGACTTCCTGGGCTCAGATGATTCTCCCACCTCAGCCTCCTGAGTAGCTGGGACTACAGGCGCGTGCCACCATTCCTGGCTAATTTTTTGTATTTTTATTAGAGATGGGTTTTTGCCATGTTGCTCAGGCTTGTCTCAAACTCCTGGGCTCAAACGATGTTCCTACCTCAGCCTCCCAGTGATCCACTGCGCCTGGCTCACTTCCTCTTAATGCTGGGTAATATTCCATTATTCAGATATACCATAGTTTATCTATTCACCTACTAAAATACATCTTGGTCTCTTCCAAGTTTGGGGAATGATTAATACAGCACACTGCTCTGGCAGCATCTTCAGGCACTCATTACCAAGCGTGATGTTCCAGAAGAGGATCGTGTACAAGGGAGTGATTACATGTTTAGTCTCATAACTCCCTCCAACTTAGCACAAGTCAGAACATTAAAAAAAATAGAGATGGGTCTTTCCATGTTGCCCAGGCTGGTCTCAGACTCCTGGGCTCAAGCGATCCACCTGCCTCCACTTCCCAAAGTGCTGGGATTACAGATGTGAGCCACCATGCCTCGCCTTTAGAACATTTAAAAAATGTGTTTATGTTCATTTTCAGTGTCTCTTTTCAATTCACTCTAATTTTCTACAATGAACATACATTACCTGTGTATTCTGAAGTTAAAAATAGGCTGGGCGAGGTAGCTCATGCCTGTAATCCCAGCATTTTGGGAGGTCGAGGTGGGAGGATCATTTGAGGTCGGGAGTTCGAGACCAGCCTAACCAACATGGTGAAACCCCATCTCTACTAAAAATACAAAAATTAGCCAGGCATGGCAGCACATGCCTGTAGCCCCAGCTACTTGGGAGGCTGAGACACAAGAATCACTTGTACCTGGGAGAAGGAGGTTGCAGTGAGCTGAGATCGCGCTATTGCACTTCAGCCTGGGTGACAGAGCGAGACTACCTCTCAAATAAGTAAAAAAATAAAAACACAGTATCTGTGGCACCTCCTACAAGAAGTCTTCCTTGACCCTTTCTCCACCTTTTCATGGTAGCTTTGTTCTCTTCTCTTAGTTTCTGTCAAATGCATGCTCACCACTAGCAGAGCACTTACCATAAGGTATTTTATTCACCTGCTTAAATACCTGCCTTCTTCTTAGGCTGTGATTTCCTTAGGGCAGGGGCTGCGTCTTTCAAAATTGGGTCCCTAAGGGTGCAAAGCGGGCCTCGGGCAGGAGCTTCGATCTTTTCATCTCCTCTAAGTTTTCTGACTTTGACACCCAACTTGATCAACAACCAAGCCTGTAAGACCTATTATCAGAGAACACAAAGAAACCTTCTTCTCTTCAGTTAACTTACATGCCTTAATAAGCCCTGAAAACCCAACACCATGAATAGGAGAAAACCAGGGCTCCAAAGGGAATTGATTGGCACAGTCATCTCAGGAATGCTGTAGGTCAAGGCAGGTCTTCAGGCAGGTCTACTTAGGTGAGAGGTATATTTCTCTGAAATGAAATGTAAAGAGTGTTGGCAGGGATCAGGACTGGAACTAGACTTCGAGACCAGGAGGCTGGAAGGCTATGAAGGCATGAATCTCTGCTTCAGAAGACAGATGGATAGAGCGGGGACAGAGCATCACACAAGTGCTGAACTTATACAAATTCAACTAGATATGTCTGGCAGAGAGGAGGGGTGGAGGAGGGGAAAAGTAAAAGTGGGAAGGGTGGAGAAATGAGATCTAAGAGAAATAACCGTTTAATGGGCAAGTGGCTCATGCCTGTAATCCCAGCACCTTGGGAGGCTTAGGCGGGTCGATCACTTGAGTCCAGGAGTTCAAGACCAGCCTGGGCAAAATGGCAAAACTCCATCTCTACGAATAGTACAAAAAATTAGCTGGGCATAGTGGTGTGTACCTGTAGTTCCAGCTGCTCAGGAGGCTGAGGTGGGAGGAGCACTTGGGCCCAGGAAGTGGAGGTGGCAATGAGCTGAGATTGCACTACTGCACTCCAGCCTGAGTGACAGAGTGAGACTCTATCTCAAAAAGTCAGTAAATAGGCCAGGCATAGTGGCTCATGCCTGTAATCCCAGCACTCTGGGAGGCCAAGGTAGGTGGATCACCTGAGATCAGGAGTGTGAGACCAGCCTGGCCAACATGGTTAAACCCCATCTCTACTAAAAAATAAAATAAAATAAAAAAATAGCTGGGAGTGGAGACACACACTTGTGATCCCAGCTACTCGGGAGGGTGAGGCAGGAGAATCATTTGAACCTGGGAGGCGGAGGTTGCACTGAGCTGAGATTGTGCCACTGCACTCCAGTCTGGGTGACAGAGCAAGACTCCCTCTCAAAAAAAAAAAGTAAGTAAATAAAATAGACTTTTAAAAAAGAAATAAGTATGTAAATAATGCAGGTTTCTATATCTTTATTAATATACAGGTTATTCTGCTCAACATTCCACTCAGGGTTGCCCCTGATGAGCTTGAGAAGGAAGAATTAACATCAATTTTACCTTTAGTGTGGTGGGATTCAGCCTTGACTGCACTGGGATGACAAGGTGGGCTTAAAAAAAAAAATGCAGATGCCTAGAACCCACTGCCAGAAATTCTGATATAATAAATTAGTTAGAGGTATGGCCTGAGCACCAGGATTGTAAAAGCTTCCCAGGTAATTCTGAGATGCAGCTAGAGTTGGGAATCTCTGTAGCTGGTCTTGGTGTCTAACTCACTGTTCCTAGTGTGATTTCATACTGTGCCGAGTGTGATTCTAGTGTTTAAAGATACATATTTGTCACGCAAAATGACCCCCAAACTTAAGCTTATAACTTCATCTGGTGTTCATCCGAGGAAAAAGCGATCTGTTTCAACACTGACCATGTCTGACTTATTAAGAGCTTATATTTCTCTATACTGTTTTTGTGGTATTTGAGGGATTTTTCAAAGGTGATTTTTTAATCCAATTTATTGCTCCTTCCTCCTACCTCCATATAGATACTACTTTTATTAGAGTCTTGTTTTTTTGGCAGAGGGCGGGAGACGGCATCTCACTCTGTTGCCCAGGCTGGAGGGCAGTGACTTGGTCTTGGCTCACTGCAACCTCCACCTCCCAGGTTCCAGTGATTCTCCTGTCTCAGCCTCTTGAGTAGCTGGGATTACAAGTGTGCACCACCACAACCAGCTAATTTTTATATTTTCAGTAGAGACAGGATGTCAACATGTTGGCCCAGCTGGTCTTGAACTCGTGACCTTAAGTCATCCACCTGCCTCAGCTTCCCAAAGTTCTTGGATTACAGGCATCAGCCACCACACCCGGTCCCCAGAACTTCTTTATACAAGTCCAGCTAATGAAAACATTTTTAATTTTTTCCACCTTTTTGCACAAATATTAACATACCATGTTCTATTTTGCACCTTCTCTTTTTTTTTAAATGTGAGAATATTTAGGCATCCTAGCACCCAGATGGTAAACACTAAATACCAGTTTTCACTTAAAAGAACCATGAATTCTGGGAAAAACTGCTCATTCCAGATTTGGACAGGAAATACACAAGATGATTCGGGAATAACTTGTCTCCTAAGAAAGGAAGCAAGTTCTCAAAGACCAGTAGAATCATGTGTAAAGGTTTCAGGTTTCAAACTGTAGAGGCTCATCATGGGCAGCAATAGCATAATGCGGACATTGACAGATTGAAAACCATCAACTATGTTTAGTTTTTAATCTTTTGTTTGTTTGTTTGTTTGTTTTGAGACAGAGTCTCACTCTGTCGCCCAGGCTGGAGTGCAATGGGGTGATCTTGGTTCACTGCAGCCTCCACCTCCTGGGTTCAGTTCAAGCGATACTCGTGCCGCAGCCTCCTGAGTAGATGGGACTATAGGCGCATGCTACCATGCTTGGCTAATTTTTGTATTTTTTGTAGAGACGAGGTTTCACCATGTTGCCTAGGTTGGTCTTGAACTCCTGAGCTCAAGAGATCTGCTGGCATGGGCCTCTCAAAGTGGTGGGATTATAGGCGTAAGCCACTGTGTCCGGTGCCCATCAAATATGTGTAAGTCTTTATTTTATAATGATATTCAAAAATATGTCATCTTTGGAGGGATCTAGAGGACATCATTAGTTTTAAAACTGGAAAATAAGAGGGTGAATTTTCTATACAAACTATACAAACTATAGCACTGAGTCATCAAGTATGATGTGGTGAGTTTCTCTTTATAGAAATATTCCAGCTAATGAAGAAGGAATGACAGAATATCACTGCTCTGGACCCTCTTGAATTAATGGACAAAGGACTGAGCCAGTGGCATCACAGCAGAGAGGCCGCCTGATGCAATAGACCTCTCGAAGTATACAACACCACTTATGAAGTTGTCTTACTACCCCCCAAAAAGGAAAAACAGAGAACCCACATTGGATTATATCAGTAGATACAACTACCAGTTCACGGGAAAGATAGAGAACAGAGGAATATTTTAAATGACTCTACAAAAGTGCGTAAGCAAAATCCAGACTATAAGAAACAAGTAATTACAAGGAGGAAAAAAGCGATGGAGAAGAATCCCATAGATTAAAAGAGATTTAAGAGGCCGGGCGCGGTGGCTCAAGCCTGTAATCCCAGCACTTTGGGAGGCCGAGACGGGAGGATCACGAGGTCAGGAGATCGAGACCATCCTGGCTAACACGGTGAAACCCCGTCTCTACTAAAAAATACAAAAAACTAGCCGGGCGCGGTGGCGGGCACCTGTAGTCCCAACTACTCGGGAGGCTGAGGCAGGAGAATGGCGTGAACCCGCGAGGCGGAGCTTGCAGTGAGCTGAGATCCGGCCACTGCACTCCAGCGTGGGCGGCAGAGCGAGACTCCGTCTCAAAAAAAAAAAAAAAAAAAAAAAAGAGATTTAAGAGATCCTAACCAGTTGCAGTGAATGCACCTGTGAAGAAAAAAGTTGACACAGCAGGCCTGAGACTGCTATTCTTGGAAAGGTCTCCTTGTAAGGTTAGCCATTGGCTGGCATATGGAAACTTGGAGTTCATGAAGTTTCCTACCAACCCCTATACGGTAAGAGTGGCTCATTGTGCCTAAACCATTGTGCAGTATGGTTTATGGTGAATGCCTGCTTTCTTTCTGGACACTGAATCACTAATGAGCTTCCCTGGTAGACAACGCTTCACACGGTTGTGATGATTTGATGCTAAAGGAATGAAGTGAATCCACTGTGACTCCTCTAGGAGATGACCCTTGGAAGCTTAAGTCTGGTTTACTCTGGGCTTTACCCCATGCACCTTTTCTCTTTGCTGATTTTATTTTGTATCCTTTCCTTATAATAAATCATAATCACAAGTATAGGTCCTGTGAATGGTTTTAATGACCACCTGAACCTCGGGGTGATCTTGGGGACCCTGGACATAGCACCTTAGTTGGAATTTGAGTCAAACAAATGAAATCTTGGAAATTTGAACTTATTATTAATGATACCAAGGAATTACAATTAATTTTCCAGTGTGATAATAGTATTATGATTGTGTTTAAGAGATACGTATATTGAAATTGTTGTGGGTAAAATAATATGGCTGAGGGGCCAGGTGTTGTGGCTCATGCCTGTAATCCCAGTAGTTTGGGAGGCCAAGGTGGGCAGATTGCTTGAGATCAGGAATTCGAGAACAGCCTTGGCAACATGACAAAGCCCTGTCTCTACAAAAAATACAAAATTTAGCCAAGCATGCTGGCCTGCACCTGTGGTCCCAGGTACTTGGGAGGCTGAGTTGGGAGGATCAGACGAGCCCAGGTGGCCAAGGCTGCAGTGAGTCGTAACTGCACCACTACCCTCCAGCCTGGGCAACAGAATGAGACTCTCTCTCTCTCTGTCTTCCTCTCTTTCTCACACATACAAATATATATCAAAATGCATCATATATATTTTATATATATATATAATGTTAGAGATTTGCTTCAAAATAATCTGAAGAGAAGGGTTGGATGTGGGTAAGGGTATAGATGGAAAAAGATTGGCCATGAGTTAATGGTAGTTGAAGCCGGGAGGTGTGTCTATGGGGCTTCATTGCACTATTTTGTGTTCTTTTGTACATGTTTGGAATTTTCCACAATTAAAATTTTTAAAAAGATAATGTATCTTTGAAATCTTTCAATTCCAGCTCACAGAAATCTTCCTCTTTTTTTTTTCACTGCCATAGGGCATTCCATTGCATAGGGTGGTTTCAGTCCTTCAGTCCTATGTGGGTTTGCCTTAGTTCTGTCTTTAGAATCTTACCCTCATTTCACGTGCAACTCCAGTTGGAACTGATTTTCAGCTGAACTCCTGGAGGCTTGGCCTAAATTGCTAAAATAAACGTTAATCTAAAAGGCCTATGGTATCAGCCATTCCTGACCAGGTAGAATATATGGTGATTCCCAGATGGCATCGTATTTGAGGCAAAATGAGCTGGGACAAGCTGTGGTGTAGAGGGAGATTGTTGTTGTCACAAGAGACCCGGGGGAGTCAGAGCTGTCCAGAAGCATTGGTCTGGAGTGGACTGAATGTGAATGTGAGTCAGCAGCACTATCCTGCCAGGGGCTCCAAGCCTTTGAGAAACTGGAGGAGGTGAATTGCCCAGCCAGGGGACAACAAGGCTGTCTTTCCATGACGTTCTGATTCTGTGGCTGGTCATACTTTGTTCTATCTTAGGATAATTGTCCCTAAGGCTTTGAGGAATATGTCAGTCCAGGCTCTTCTGTGGCAAGCCACAGAAACCAACTCTAACCATTTTAAAGACAATTTTTAAAGATATATTGTTGTTGGGAGGATATGGGATAGCTCACAAAATCAAAGAAAAAGCTAAATAACCAAGCCTCCAAAAGTACAGGAACCCGAGCAGCTTTGGAATCCAGGAAGATAAATCTCTCAAGAGTGAATCACCTCAATTTTCTTTCCTGAGCTACACTCTCAAAGTTTACATTCCCTGGAGAGATGGACTATTGACCTAGCTTGGATTGTGAGTCTATTTCTAGCTAGGGGAGGGCAGGGCCCTTGGTCAATAGTCCCCTCATAACTACACAGAGTGGGTGGGAAGGGGAGTGTTCCTAAGGGAAATTAGGGTTCCTTTATCAGCTAAATAGGGAGATGGATGCTAGGCAGACAGAAACAGCAGATGTCTACTACTTAGAAGAGGAAGAACTCTGGGGCGGGGCCTTAGCATGGGCAGCTATGGAGCTGGAGTTCCAGAAAGACTAGGTAGGCCTTGGAGGGTAACCTGGACCCTTGACTTTCTTGTGGTTGGTGAAGCTTGAGAAGCAAAGGCTACGTTAGAGAAATAGAGGACATTTGACTGGCCGGCCTTTTCTGTTCAACAGAGATAAAACTCCTTGGACATTAAAAAATATACTTGAAACTAATAAAACGGAAGAACATGAAAGGTTTCTGGACAGGAGGATGTGCAGTAACTCACAATACCTCAAGGCAAGAGCTCTGCTACCTGCTCCTGCCAAAGAAGGTTCCATCCCTTGGCCTAGTTACAGAGGACTGTGTTTTTTGCTTTGTTTTGTTTTTTTGTCCTTCCCAATTCACCTGCACCACCAACTCACTATTTGAGAGGCTCATGTTACCTATTGATAATTATTGCATTGTGATGCTGAATTGTGAAAATATAGCATAGTAACCCTCCTGATCATACAACCAGATATATTAGAGAAACATTAGGTGAGTGTTAAGGAAGTTACTAAATATTGGAGTAATTTATCCAGAAAGCCACAGAATTTTCTTCTTGGATATCTTTAAACACACAATAAAATAAATTCTAGCTAAATAGCAACTTCAAGATGACTTGTCTGGGTGCCTCCTATATATTTTCATAATACATACAGCAAAATATAATATACTTATATTTTACTATATTTTTATTTATTTTATATATTATATAAAATATAAGATACTTATATTTTCCTAAGGTCCTTTATTCTCTTAAGAGTCAAAATGTAAAAATAGAAAATATAATGTGCCTTTCATTTACCATTTTGAGGCCACTTTGGGCACTTCGCGTAATTTCTTGTTTTTGCATTGCAAAGCTTGGTTGTCGCGATCTGGAGAATGGATGGCTGTTATTATTACTCATCAGTTTTCAGAAAGATCGAAAACCTTTGGCAGAGTGGTTATGAGAAGCCAAGGAGACAGCATTTTAAAATTCCAATCTTGCTTTATTTGCAATCATCCTGAGTCACTGTGGCAAGATCTTGGCTTTTTTAGAAAGCTCAACTTCTTTATCGGTTTCCTCCCTATCTCTTCTCTTCCTACGACATCTACATTTATTTGAACAAGGCCAGAGCACTAATGTTATCAAGAACATGTGTTTAATCCTTAGCTTTGAATGTTTGCAGTAGGAATGTTTAACCCCCCTTCACTAGTCTGCAGTTACAGAATTTCCATTTAGTGAAATCAAAAAGTAATGCAGTTGGTAAAAATAGTTTAAATCAGTGCTGATATAGAGCTAGAAAAATCATTCAAAGTGGATATGTTATTGCTTATGAGCCAGTCGCGTCATGTTCATGAGTATAATTGAAGGAATACGGGGCTGGGAATCAGAAAATGGAGAAGTTGAGAGATAATCTTGACAGTCCTTTCCGACACAAAGGTCACATGGTTCTACATTTCCACCTACTTGCATTCCTAAGACCGGTACATCTATTCTTTATTGGCAGCATGGTGACTGGTTAATACTGCCAGTTCTAAAGCCCAGTAAGTCAGGGCTGCACCCTGCCAGGGTATGGCCCACATTCCATTCAGGAAGATAAGGGACTTGATGACTTGGGAGTTCCAGGCTCTCTGGGTCACTGCTGTGTCCTCAGTCCTTATGCACCATCTGGCATATGGTAGGCACTCCTTAAATATTTGACAATATAAATGACAAATGAAGAAATGAATGACTGGAACGAAGAGTCTTTGCCTGGACTTGTTCTCGAATCAAGAATATGGGGCCTCCACTCTTCTCCTAGTGCTGATCTAAAGGATTTCCAGGAAAAAAAGGAGTTCAGGAAAGGGCAGTACTATCCCATGCTTTAATGCCTTCCTCTACCAAACACATTCTGAGTGAGATGATCAACAAAGGGCCCAGATGCAGTGGATGGTGGTCAGCTTGCTAAGTTTGCCCCTCGCGTCTCTCTACAGGAACAAGGGCTTCCCCTCTTGCTGCTGTGCTTTAGGTAAGATGTTTCTATTCTCTCCTTTCCCAGCAGTCTGCAGCTTCCTGAAATCCTTCTTTCACTTTGAAAGCAGCTTCCTTGCAGCTCCTGAATCCCAAAAGCAGGAAATGTGTGCTTATAACAAGCTCTTCTTGATTGGCTTGGAAATTGCGTTTTCAGTAGAGTGACAGTCACCTGACCCTTGAGAGAGGCCAGTAGTGACTCTGATGTGTTTTTCTGAAATGCCTAAGGCAGCTGCGGCTGTGGCCTGCTGCTCATGGGTGGGGTTCAGAGGATCAGATGACTTTATTTACCAGTTTATTCTGGGAGAACTGGCATGAGCTGGAAAAGTGAGGTCAGAGGGAGGCTGTGAAGTGGACCCTCCTCCACCTTCTTCCCTTGCTGCCTCTCTCTTTGGGGCCGGGGGTAGGGAGAACTGCCATTTGATAGGAAAAATTCTTTGTTCCGAAAAGAAGGCAGAAAGAAGGGCAGTTTCCATACACAGTTCTGGCTTCCCACATTCCTCAGAATTGTTTTTTGTTTTTTGTTTGTTTGTTTGTTTGTTTGTTTGTTTTTGAGGCGGAGGTTCACTCTTATTGCCCAAGCTGGAATGCAATGGCATGATCTCGGCTTACTGCGACTTCCAGCTCCTGGGTTCAAGCAATCCTCCTGTCTCAGCTTCCCAAGCAGCTGGGATTACAGGCGCATGCCACCACGCCTGGCTAATTTTTGTATTTTTAGTAGAGATGGGGTTTCATCACAGTGGTCAGGCTGGTCTCGAACTCCTGACCTGAGGTGATCCACCGCTTCGGCTTCCCAAAGTGCTGGGATTACAGGTGTGAGCCACCGCGCCTGGCCAGAATTGTTAAAGTCAAAAGGCCACGCACATCATGAACTTGAATGAGCTATAAGCAGCTCAGCAAGGAAGATAGACATAAATCCCCACTAAGACTCTTCGAGGATGTGAGAATAGAAGAGAGAATCTTCTCTTCTGAAGCACAACAACACAGCACCTACTGAATAAGCACCTACTGAATACTCTGTACCAGCCCTGGCCACATTGTACTACTCTGTACAGGCATTTGGGCATCTGGTATCTCAGTGTGTGGCAATACCAGAGATGCTTTGAGTTTTTTTCTTCTCTCTGGTGGCTAAAGGGGGAATCTATAATTGGTCCTCTGAATAACCAAGACACATAAACTACCAAAACCATAAGAGGGAAACTTTTTGGATATAAAATTCAGCTACCACAAGTGGGTCTTAGTTCAGATTACGTTTCTCAAAGGTGTAAAGGCCTCCCAGAAACCGGCAGCTCTACTTATTTCTTTTTAAAACCCAGAAGGCCCTTTGTACACATGCACCAGGACAGGACTTTCGGACATGAGGATTTAAGAACCAGAACAAAGCCAAGAAAGCTTTTAGAAAAGCTGGGCATGGGACTCAGGTTCCGGGAATGGTGAATTTGGCTGCAGAAGTACATCACTAAACAGGAATTGTAGGAGATACAGCTACAGAGGAGAGGGCCTGATCACCAATGGCCTCTCATGTCAGACTAAGGGATTTGTTCTGCAAGCAGAAAGAATGAAAAGGTTTGGAGCTGGTGAATAATAGGAAAAGCATCTTTAAAGGAAGATCACCAGTTTATGTGTTCCATGAAACACGAGTCCCCAAAAAATACCCCTTGAAGAAAGGTTCCATGGGCAAATAAGTTTAGGGAACACAGTTCACACTAGTCCTAGAATATCCTAAAAATTCACAAAGCATCTTTGTTGTCAAGTCTCTGAGAAGTCATAAGATTTTTATTGTACTCTGCTTAAACCAGAGGTGGAGACCAACTGAGAGTGTATCGCTGAGAACACGATTCTATTTTTCTAGCCAGTCTCACAACAAAATAACTATCCTTCTTCAATAGCACAGGCAACTGCATTTCTAAGCAGTTTCTTTACTTGCGTGGACATATTGTCCAATTGATTTAATATCAGGCAAATATAACTAGCATGTCCAAGCCCCAGGAGCAAATGACCTCAAAATAAGTTCCATTGATAGTAATATTATAAAACGTAATACTCACTAGGTCTGACAGAAAGTCATATTTCTAGAGATTCTCATCTGCAAATATTTCTGGAATGCTCACAGGTATAGTTCCAGCGCCTCCAAGGCTTGGCCAGTTTGCAATTTTACTTAAGTTTCCTTTCTTCTATAGTTTAGGGAGCAAAAGAGCTAGAGGGAGAGCTACCTCCCACACTCACATTCACACCCCAGCTCATGTGGTCCTGCCCCAAGGCTGCCGCTGTTCCTCTCTGCCCACTCATGCCTGTCCTTGTTCATGGACACATTCCAGATGACTCTGCACCAAGCTGTCTTCTCTCTGGCCAGCAGGGAAACTCATTTCAGAGAGATTGCTCTTAGGAGAGCCACAGGGCCCCCGTGTCATGGTTTTACTCATTTGTACTATACTTCTTCCCTTCCCAGAGCATACAACACACTGGTAGGCCAGATGAGAGTGATGGAGGATATCTGGACCTGGGGGAGGGTCTCCTCTGGAATTAGGGCTCTCCAGAGAAATGGATCAGAATGTGCATGTATGTGTGTATGCAGGTGGGGGAAGGTGTATGTGTCAGAGAGAGGGAGAGATTTTAAGGGATTGTCACACGTAATTGTTGGGGCTGGTAAGACTGAAATCTGGAGAGCAGGCTGGAAATTGAAGGAAGGGTTGATGTTGCAGTGTCAAGTCCAAAGGCAGTGTGGAGGCAGAATTCCTTCTTCCTAGGGGGACCTCAGTGTTTTCCCTTAAGGCCTTCAACTGATTGGGTGAGGCCCACCCCTATAATGGAGGGTATTCTCATTTACTCAACCTCTAATGTTAATCTCATCTAAAATATATGTACCTTCACAGTAACACATAGACTGGTGCTTGACAAAAAGCTGGGTACAGTGGCTTAGCTGAGTGGACATATAAAATTAACCCTCACACCTCTGCAGATGTACTATAGAGTTGGACCCAATCTGCTAGGCTCCAGGTCACTTGGAGTGACTTTCCTCTCAGGCTGCTTTCCCTTCTCTGTCATCTGACTTCCATGGAGGTAAGGCCCTAACTAAACACTTAACTCAGGTACAACCAAGGTGATATGTAAAGTAGACAGATCCCTTCTGTTAAACCCATTACACCAACCTTAGTTGTCATGAAATTTTGTAGTTTTGTCTCTAAAGTCGTTTTTTCCGAAGTGTTTATTCATGCTTCAAACAATACAAGCTTTAATTCTTAAAAGCTCAATAGAAAGCCAACACGGGAATGGAGAGTGAGTTGCTGGCTGCCAGTCAATTAGCCCAAGGGCAACCACACCATCTAATTACTCCAGACTCTAAAGACTGAATGAAAAGACTCATGGAAGATTTGGAGATGTCGATGTATGCTGGGAAACGCAGGTGGGACAAAAGGCAAGGGGCAACCTGTATCAAACACTGGGGCCATATGGGGGCAGAGAATATTTTCAGCCGTAGTGATTTGGTTAGACCTACCTGTAGGTTCTCAACCTCACGTTCATAAAGACTGTCATTTGGTATATCATAATTTGATCTACCAAATATTCTCCAAATTTTCTTTCTTTCTTCTCTTCCCATTCTGAAATCCTAACCTTTCCAGGCCCCGTCACTAAATGGTGTTTGGTGACCAACACCCAAACTAATTTTGATACTACTTTTTCATTTTACAGGATAAACTAGCTCAGGCATCTTAGCCCATTGTGAAATGTTAACCTTTCTAATTCTGCCTATTAAACACTGTATAAAGAAGATTAGAGCAGTGATGCACTTAATTCTATTGTCTGATCAAAATTGACCTCATTATGAACTGTGGAAGGCCACAGTGATGTAAATGCCAGAGAGGTGGAGGGGACATGTCTGTACACTTTGGGGAATGGATAACACTCATCACCTATGTAGCTGCACCTTTCAGTCTTTGCAGATGCAATCTCACTAGCTTTGAATGAAAAACCAGTCATATCCAAAGCCAGTAAATATTTCTGAGCATCTACACTACAAAAGATATTGTATAGACAAAGATCCTGTAAAACACGCAACACCACATGTTCAATTCAATGAACATTTCTTGGATGTCATTTTGTTAAAAATTTTTGTTATAATATACGTCTGTCTTGGAACTAAACCAAGAGTTGAACTGCTGTAGAATGCAATGGACCACACGTTTACTGTGCCCCATGACATGGAGCCCAAGAGTCTCATCACAATGAAAGTTTGATCTAATCCAGCTTGTAATTGTACAGGGAATACTCTTATGAATCTGACCAGTGTGGAAGCATTTGTACCAATTAAGAAGCACAGTACATTGTCAGTATCCAAAATCACTTCTGTGGCATTTATTTCATTTTATTTTTTTGAGGCGGAATCTTGCTCTGTCACCCAGGCTTGAGTGCGGTGGCACGATCCCAGCTCACTGCAATCTTGACCTCCAGGGTTAAAGCGATTCTCCTACCTCAGCCTCCCAAGTAGGTGGGACTACAGGTGCCTGCCACCACACCCAACTAATTTTTGTATTTTTAATGGAATGGGGTTTTGCCATATCGACCAGGTTGGTCTTGAACTCTTGGCCTCAAGTGATCCTCCCACCTCGATCTCCCAAAGTGCTGGGATTATAGGCATGAGCCACTGTGCCCAGTCTTTTGTGGCATTTAAATGGACATATGTAATGTGCTAGGTATTGTGTTAAATATCCAAGCAGGAGTCTTTAAGAAAAGGGTGTAGTCCTGTTTGCAACTCCTTCATCTTGGAATTTATTTTTCATGGTAGTTTGGAAATTTTAGTTTTCAGCACCTTTCTGATTTCCATGGTCTCTTAAACTAAACAGAAAATTCTGTGAAGAGTAACATAACTCTGTGATTGCTTGAGACCTTTAGCAGGCTGACAGGGTCCTGGCATTCAAACTCCATGAGACAGTGAAGTGCAAGCACGGTGAACACTCAGCTCCAAGGTTAGTGTGCAAAGCCCAAGCAAGGGTTTCTGTTTTCTTAGGCTAGTAGTTCTCTAACTTTGAGCATATCAAAAAAAGCTGATGCTCAGACTACCCCAGACAAGTAAAATTAGATGCTCTGAAGATGGGAAGCAGGCATTGGTAGTTTTTAAACTTTCCCCAGTGAAGTCAAGTTTGAGAGTCAAACTGTTACTCTCAAACATTAACATCGTAAAAATCACCTGAAGATCTTACTAAAATGCAGATTCTAATGAAGTAGGGATGGGGCCCGAGTGTCTGCATTTCTAAAAGCTCTCAGGTGGTGCTTAACTTACTGGTCCACGGATCACACTGGATTAGCAACGTCCCAGAAAATCTGGGTAGGATTCCAAGACCTCCAATCAGGGGTGAAATCAAGATGAAGGGTGTCTACAGGCAGGAAATTCTGTGCTTTGGCGCCCCAACTTCTGTGTGGGCCTCTTCCTGTGTGCTTGCCTGTATTGTAGGGGCAAGAAATCTACAAACATTTCCCCTTGCATGTAGGGCTCTGAATCTCATTCTCATTCCACTAATCCTAAGCATGTATGTGACATTTGAATTCAGAACTGAGTTAAGTGGGAAAGGCGGCAAAATTAGAAGTGCTAGCACTGGCTGGAGGGGGAGGAGGGCTGTGTGACAGCCTCCCAATGTAGTAGAGCCCCTGGTCACCTATTTGATTACTTCACATTTGGGAGTTGTTTCTGAATGCTCCATCTAGACTCTATGTCTTTAAACCTCCTGATACGGTTTGGATATCACATCAGGAGAAAGGTAGTAGAGGAATTCTTGTGGACATGCATGACAATATCTAGGGGTTGTTTGTTTGTTTGTTTTGAGACAGAGTTTCGCTCTTGTTGCCCAGGTTGGAGTGCAATGGCACGATCTCAGCTCACCACAAACTCCACCTGCCGGGTTCAAGTGATTCTCCTGCCTCAGCCTCCTGAGTAGCTGGAATTACAGGCATGTGCCACCACGCTCGGCTAATTTTATATTTTTGGTAGAGATGGGGTTTCTCCATGTTGGTCAGGCTGGTCTCAAGCTCCCCACCTCAGTGATCCGCCCGCCTTGGCCTCCCAAAGTGCTGGGACTACAGTGTGAGCCACTGC
The DNA here is from genome assembly GCF_043159975.1 of Macaca nemestrina. NCBI lineage: Eukaryota > Metazoa > Chordata > Mammalia > Primates > Cercopithecidae > Macaca > Macaca nemestrina. The sequence continues at coordinate 103,290,441 of NC_092137.1, forward strand.
AGCTAGGGATTTTTAAAGAGTGTGGAACTCTCCCCATATGAGAAAGTCCCCATTTTTAATTTCGCTTAGTTTTATTTTATATTAGACAAAATAAGTCTTTTACTAAGACCTTGGGGCTGGCATCTAACCCCTAAGAACTACTGAAGTTATTCAATATGTCTTTGGGGAATCCTGAAAGAACACCTTTCTGGAAGGGTGGGGAGACCCAGGGCTGATACTGAAGAAGGAAGAGTTGAGAAGTGAAGAAGGGAAGCTTCCTGAGTGGTATTATTTTCCTAGAATCTCATATGAATGGGTGTCTCCTGAGTTGGGAGTCAAGCCTTATCTTTTAGGCAAGCTACCTTCCTGAGGGACCACAGAGTCATCAGGACATGAGGTTTGGAGAGGGACAAGGCTTTGGAAAACCCACAGGACCACCAAGCTTTTGGCTATGGGCTGAATAAACAATATATCTCACACATACAGATGACAATCTATCTAATGAATCTAGAAATAGCATGATTAATAAAATGCAAATATGTTTTAAATCATTGGGGAATGTATTAATTTTTCATTATGAATTTTATTAGTCAACAAATACTAGAAGAACAATTACTGGGCTGGGTGCAGTGGCTCACACCTGTAATCCCAGCACTTTGGGAGGCCAAGGGTGGGGGATCACTTGAGGTCAGGAGTCTGAGACCAGCCTGGCCAGTATGGTGAAACACCATGTCTACTAAAAATACAAAAATTAGCCGAGCATGGTGGTGCATACCTGTAATCCCAGCTACTCAGGAGGCTGAGGCAGGAGAATCGCTAGAATCCAGGAGACGGAGGTTGCAGTGAGCCGAGATCGCGCCAGTGCACTCTGGCCTAGGTGACAGAGGGAGACAACAATAACAACAAAGCAATTACTAACAAGTAGATATTGGCAAGTTTTTTTTTTTACATAAATGAATAAAACGTCCTCATAACAAAGTATTGGGTATGATTGTCCAGTCCTTCTTGAAGTTGGGTTTGCATGTTTCAGCTGTGATATAAGGTGTAGTAAGGAGAGCTTGTTCACAGCTGGGCAAGCAGAGGAACTAGACCAAAGGTGCAACCTCATGGCCCACATGCCCCCATCTCACATGGAGATCCTTGGTCTAGTGTCCAAGGACCTGGGTTTTGTTCTTATTAAGAAGGCTCCATCAAGTCTCTGACTCAGGGTTATGAGAGGAGAAAAATAAACTCTCACTTGGAAGCAGTCCATGGTAGGAGCATAAAGGTAAAAAACAGAACGTCCTGGACTAGGATACAGTCATTGACTTATACAACAAACAATCATTTGGTATTTATTATGTGCCAAGCAGAGTGCTAGGTTCCAGAGATGTTTGACACCATCCTTTTGCCCTCAAAAATCTCACATGAGAGCGGGAAGGGAGACATATAAATATATTGGTGATCAAATGTAATGGCAGAAATATCATGATGGGGTGTTATCAGTTGGACCATGTTGGAAGTGACAGTGGCCTATAAATCAAAGGAAGATTCAATAATTTACCTACTATCTTTTACACAAACTTTATGTCAGGCTAACTTCCGCCTCCTGGGTTCAAATGATTCTCATGCCTCAGCTACTCGAGTAACTAGGATTACAGGTGTGTGCCACCATGCCTTGCTAATTTTTGTAGTTTTAGTAGAGACAGCGTTCACTACGTTGGCCAGACTGGTCTCAAACTCCTGGCCTTAAGTGATCTGCCCACCTCGGCCTCCCAAAGTGCTGGTATTACAGGCATGAAGCCACGGTGCCTGGCCAGAAGTCTTATCTTTACAGACCTAAGTATCACAGGTAAGATAACCTTACCCCAGTGAGGGCGGAGGAAAGAATGACGCTGTCCAACAATACCTTGTGATTAGTCCAGTCCAGGTCTAGGTTCTCCAAAGGTGGTTGGGTGGCAGCTCTCCTGCCTTCCCCAGCTGCTGCTCTTCTCAGAGGCCCTCATTCTCAGGTGCCGTCAATAGCAGAGGTATGAGTCATGCTCATGGGATGCTTGTGTCTGTTCCCACCCTGGTCCCTGCCAGATCAAACATACTAGTCACAGATGCAGTTGGCCATGAGTCTTGTTTACCTTGGAACCTTGGCCCAGTTTTTGCAGCAAATCCATTGTTAAGGTACAGACTGTGTGTGGACACACTCCCTGGACCCCATGCTGAGGCCTCATTCCCTCCTCAGCCTCACTGTCCCTGAATTCCCCCACTCCTAGCACTCCTACCAGACATCACCCAGGAGCGCCTCTTGGCGCAGGTGATTCACTTTTTCTCAATCGCCCTAACTCATTCCAAGCATTTATTTGGTGGCAACTCTTAATCAAGCTTAACTCAGCACTCTTCATAGCAGAAAGCAGAGCTGTGTGGTTCACAAACTTCTTGGCCTTGGAGGGGTGGAGTATTGAAGACCAACAATGTGTGTAGTTGAGTGTTTTTATTAACACCAGCTGACCAGCTCATCATCTCTTTCCTCTCACCCACAAATTTCATTGCTGAATCCATGCCTGTGTCCAATCCAAGGGTAAAATGGGGTGTCCAGAAGAGCAGGTGGTATGATCATTTGAGGACCTGCTAAAGATCTCTCTCTGTTTTTCTATCTACCTCTCTCTCTCAGAGATCTTGCCTTTGCCACCAGAATTCTCGCTAATGCCCCCTACCTGGGGCAACCAGTGCCACCATTTTTACACCTCTTTAAAACTTGACACCCCAATAGCCTGGCATGTCAGGATGTGCCCATGCTGCTGCTGGGGGAGGCTGGCTGATCTCGCATTCACATTCCTCTTCATTTCAAGAATGATAGCGGATGCATTCTCAGATCCTGAGAGACACTTCCGATCGTCTTCTGCTCAGCTCCAGCATCAGACGGATGGAAGAGGAAAACTAGTGGGATGAGGCAGTGAGTGTGTATTGCAGGGCATTTCAGGATGAAGAGCACTAGAGAGGGCTCATGCTTTTACAGTTTCTCTCACTTTTGGACCACATCTCCTCACTCTCTCATCTCTCCCTCTTCTGCATGCTCTCAGGGTAAAGATACATAGGTAGTAGTGTCCAAGGACTTCGTGGCTGTCTCTGGGGAGTAATCCCTTGCTCTTGGTGAGGCCTAATGCTGGGTGACTGAGCCGCTTCTCGGCTCTAAGGCAGGGTGTGGGGAAATGGGGAGAGATTCCAGTCGGGTAGCTGTTCTTAGTGGCGGCCCTCTTTCCTTGTTGATACTTATAAGGTTCAGGACACGCTACTACAATATGTGGCACCTTGGCATTTGAGAAAACAGCAAAAGCAGGAAGGCCACTCGTACTTTCCCCTCACCTCTTACCCTCTGAAGCAGACCAGGAAACTAAGCTGAGCTTCTCCTGAAGCAGGTCTTAACATCCCCATGTGACAGGTGCCCATCCTACACTTGGAGAAGAGGAATATTACACAGGAGAGCCGAGAAAAATCTAAACAAACCAACCTTGCTAAGTTTCCCTCAGTTTGTTGCTATCAGCTCATACCCTTTGGTCCTCCAATCATACTTCTGCAAGACTGTTCGTAAAAACAGTGTTTTCTTCATTTCTTTGCATCTTAGTTTCTGAAGTCTCTCATGCAAAACTTATATGAAATACACGTGTGCGCATTTCTCTTGTTAATCTGTCTTTTGTCATGGGAGGATCAATCATGAACCTTGTGACGGGTGAGGAAAAGCTGTTACCTTCTCTCCCCGACAGCAGCATGTCCTCTCAGATGATGGCACAGGGGTTCTCGCCAGTCTGATACCATGAGTTTGATTCCAACAGTGGGTGTCTTTTGAATGGTTTACCTATCCCCACCTTAGCCCCACGGGATATTTTTACAACATAAGCTTGATCATGTCCTTCCCCCTCTTAAGATCTCCAGTGGCTTCTCCTTACCAAGAATAAAATCCAGACTCCTTACCAAGACCCACAATACCTTCCATGGACCAGTTGCCGCCTGCCCTGACAAATTCACCTTCTACCTTCTTCTCCTTCTCACTCTGCTCTAGCCACACTGAGCATTTTGTTTTGTTTTGTTTTGTTTTGGTTCCACAAACATCTTACATTTCTTCCCATTGCATGGCCTTGGCACTTGCTACTTCTTCTGTTTGCAATGCCTTCCCCTACAGAACTTTGGATATCTGTCTCCTTCTCTTTTTTCAGGGCTCAGCTCAAATGTCACTTCCTCAGAGTAGCCTTCTGATGACCCAAACTAAAGCTCTCCCACCCCAATTTATTCTCCACCTTATCACCAGAGTTTTCCAGGCTTTACTGACTCATGTTTGCTCTGGATGCTGTCCCAAGATTCAAAGAACAGCATTAGGTCTGCCTGACATTTAGACATGGTGTCCTGATTGGCAGGTACCGTGACAAGACAGGCTTAGTGAAAGGACAGAACAAGGTCATTCTCAAATCCACTCCCATTTCTCATTCTGATACTCCTTGGAGTGGGAGAAAAAGAGAGGCTATCTTTTGGTAGAGTGACCAACTGGCCCAGATTCCCAGGGTTTTATAGGATATGGGGTTTTCAAATCAAAAACTGGGAAAGTCTCAGGAAAACTAGGACAAGTTGGTTACCCTACGATCTGAGATCTCTTGAGGAAGTTCAACAGTGAAAAATCCAGTTGAATCACCTTTGACCATTCAATTTAATTCTCTTTAGCTTTGTCTAAGTCATGAAAGTTGGATACCAAAGAAAAACAAATACTTTTTGCAATACTTTGGATGACATTATATAGGAGGATTTGTTAAAAAAAAAAATACCTTGCAATACACACACACACACACACACACACACACACACACAAAGCAAACGTGCCACACAGACTGAACATTGAATATGGTTTGACTCCAAATCCTTTGTACAGCACCTGTTGTCTGAGCTTGATAAAGATTCGATAAACTGTTGAGCCGAGTTTAGCTGAGTATATTGTCAGATCACTTTTAAAGCTTCAGGGCCAGGAAAGCTGAAGGAACTGGGCTGTTCCAGAAATTCCTCACAGCAGGAAACACAGAAAGACTTCATAATCTAAGTATAGGTGGTTACCATTACCTCTGTTGACCAAATTGATGGGTCAATAGGGAGGATGGTCTGCCACCTAATGGTAACTCCTAACATTGCTCCCTGGTAAAGCACAATTCCTGTATGGGGTGAATTAATTGGGCATAGAATTATAAGAAGAACTGGAGGCGCCTTAGGTTTTGACTGTATTTTTAAACACTAAAATAAATAAACTTCACAAATGATATTTTAAAATTGTTTGTGAATTATTGTACGTGAGAAATCTCACAATGGGGTAAGGGAAACGGAAAAGAGAACTAAAACCTGCAGAATATTCATGTGAACTAGACATCTACATAAATTTCTCCCACAACCTTGTAACATGGATAATATTACATAAATTTTACAGATGCTAACATGGATACTCAGAGAGGTTAAGGTGTTTCTCTGAGATTAAGCAAGAAAATAAAGGGCACAGTTGATTCAACCTCAGTTCTTTCTGGCACCAAAGTATGATCTCAGGCTGTTACACTGCATTTTGTCACATATTTAACAGATCACTCTATAAGAAATAACTTTGTTGCAGTATAGTTTACATGCAATATGCCTGTATGTTTAAACTTGTTATGTTGAGATAATTATACATTCACAGGAAGTGGCAAAAATGGTTACATCTTATAGAACTAGAGTGTAATACCAAAATCGGACATTGATATTGGCACAGGATAAATATATAGTTCTATGCTATTTTATCACACGGGTAAATCCATATAACTATCACTGTGATCAAGATACAGAACTGGGTCTGGGAGCTGTGCCTTACATCCATAATCTCAGCACTTCAGGAGGCTGAAGCAGGTGGATTGCTTAAATTCAAGTGTTCGAGACCACACTGGGCAACATAGCGAAATCCCTTCTTGACAAAAAATACCAAAATGAGTGCCTGTACTATGCGCATATAGTCCCAGCTACCTGGAAGGCTGAGGTGGTAGGATCCCCTGAGCCCACGAGGTCGAGGTTGCCGTGAGCCAAGATTACACCACTGCTCTCCAGCCTGGGCAAAAGAGCAAGACCCTGTCTCATAAATAAATAAATATGTGATCCATTTTGAGTTAATTTTTGTATAAAGTGTGAGGTTTAAGTGGTTTTTCTGGTTTTTTTTTTTTTTTTGAGACAGAGTTTTGCCCAGGCTGGAGTGCAGTGGTGCAGTCACTGCTCACTGCAGCCTTGATCTTGACCTCCTGACCTCCAGTGATCTGCCCATCTCAGCTTCCCAAAGTGCTAGAATTATAGGCATGAGCCACCGCACCCAAACTTTTGTTTTGTTTAGTTTTGCCTATACTTATCAATGGCAAGCTGAATAATGTCTACATCCTAATGTCTAGAACCTGAGAATGTTACCTTATATGACAAAGGCGCTTTTGCTGGTGTGATTAACTTTAAGATTCTTGAGATGGGGAAGTGATCCTGGATTATCCATGTGGGCTGGGTGTCATCATAAGGACCCTTGTGAGAGGGAACCAAGAGATCAGAGTGAGAGAAGTGACCGTGGAACCAAGATGTTGGAGTGATGCAGAGAAAGAGCCATGAGCCAAGAAATGCAGGCAACCTCTACCAGTTTGTGACCAAGAGAGGACTAAAAATTGGTTCTTCTAACTCAGTTCTTTATTTTCCATTATCTACTATACCATGCACTTTTATACCATTATACTATACAACAATTAAATCATATTTTAATAAACTGTAAGCAATTATACAATTTCTGGATTGTACTGGGATTTTATTTTACTTATTTGTTATTATTTTTTGAGATAGAGTCTCACTCCATTGCCCAGGCTGGAGTGCAGTGGCACGATCTCGGCTCATTGCAACCTTTGCCTCCTGTATTCAAGCGATTCTCGTGCCCCAGCCCCCTGAGCAGCTGGGATTACAGGTATGTACCACCATACCTGGGTAATTTTTGTATTAATATTAAATATTTTTAGTGGAGACGGGGGTTTCACCATGTTGGCCAGGCTGGTCTCGAACTTATGGTTTCAAGCGATCCGCCTGCCTCAGCCTCCCAAAGTGTTGGGATTACAGGAGTGACCCCCTACGCTGTACTGGGATTTTAACATGATGATTTCATCTATTCATCATCTGTCCATCCATCCATGCATTCATCCATCCAATAACCTCATACTGGTGCCAGCGTAAAGCCCTGAGGATGCAGACGTAAAAACCTATAGATGCAGGCTCTGCACTCAAGGAGCTTGCCCTCTAGTGGGCAAAAACAGGCATAGCACTTATTTTTTCCACCTCGTACCCTGGTATAGCAATTACATACATAGATACATACTTACTTGTCTGACCTAGAAGATGGCTTAGCCAGATGAAGATGAAGACTAGGAGGATGGGGTAGGGGGGAGGGTATAACGAGGACATTCTGTGTGGAGGCATTCTGTGTGGAGGCACTGGTTCTTGCAAAGGCATGAAGACATAAAACAAGGTACGCTACAGAAACTTTGAGTGGCTGGCTATAATTGGAGTTTAGGTGGTAAAAGGGGACTGGTGGAGGAGGATGATGCTGAGGGAAAAAGAGGTCAGCTCATGGAAAAGCCCTGCATGCCTTGTTAAGAAGCTTGGACTTTAACCTTAAAACAGATGTATTGTAAGATTTAAACAAGGATAACGTGATCAGATTTTTTTAAAAAAATCGCTCTGATGGCTGAAGAAGGGAGTTGAAATTGGAGGAAAGGAGAAAAATTATGAAGCTGTTGTAATAATCTAGAATTGATGGCTGGGGGTAGTGGCTCACGCCTGTAATCCCAGCACTTTGGGAGGCTGAGGTGGGTGGATCCCTTGAGGTCATGAGTTCAAGACCAGACTGGCCAACATGGTGAAACCCTGTCTCCATTAAAAATACAAAAATTAGCCAGGCATGGGGGTTGTGCGTGTCTGTAATCCCAGCTACTTGGAAGGCTGAGGCAGGAGAATCGCTTGAACCCAGGAGGCAGAGGTTGCAGTGAGCCAAGATTGTGCCACTGCATTCCAGCCTGGGCAAAAGAGTGAGACTTCACCTCAAAAAAAAAAAAAGAAAGAAAAAGAAAAAAGAAAAACGAATAGATAAAATGCCTGCACTGAGCAGCTGGAGTTGGACATAAATACAAGGGCTGGGTCTGAGTGTTACAAAGGAGGTAGATCGTGTAGGTAGAATGTCATTAATGGAATATAGTGAAAGAGAGGACTATTCCTAGAACCCTGGCTTGGAATTTGTACATTCATTTACTGAAAACAGTTTTTGCTTGTGCGTTACCTAAGCCCATCATCTTCAAATAAATACAGATATTTCCAAGGAACGGATGTAGTTTGGGATAGATTTTAACTGTAATAACATCATAAATCAGCTTTCATTTGTTTACTGTAAAATAGCAGCAGAGGCAGGAGGATCCCTTCCAGCCAGGAATTTGAGGCCAGTCTGGGCAACACAGTGAGACCTTGTCTCAAAAAAAAAAAAATCTTTTTAGTTAAAAAAAAAAGGATTGTCTTGCCCAAAATGTCCGCACTGCTGAGTTTGTGAAATCCTCTAATAGCTTCCTGCAGCTTTAGAGAGATAGGTACATGGGAATCTTGAAGTTGGCATTGTAGGGAAAACTTCATACTTCAGTGGAAAACTTTGCTTTATCTGAACTGTGCAGGACAGCCTTCCAGGCTATCTGATTCCACGAAAGCTATTTTTCAGTTTTGTAAATTATGAACAAATAACAGCAATACGAAGTAATTTTTATCTAAAGACATGCAAAATCTGCTCTGTATGGCAGAGGTTCAATCGAATTCCTTGTCTTATTGCGGAGTGATATGTTTTGGCTCTCTGTCCCCACCCAAATCTCATCTCAAATTGTAATCCCCACATGTCAAGGGAGTGAACCTGATGGGAGGTGATTGGATCATGGGGGTGATTTCCGCCATGCTGTTCTCGTGATAGTGAGTGAGTTCTCACGAGAGCTGATGATTTTAAAGTGTGGTACTTCCTTGGTCTTTCTCTCTCCCGCCACCTTGTGAGGAAGGTACTTGCTTCTCCTTTGCCTTCCACGTGATTGTAAGTTTCCTGAGGCCTCCCCAGCCATGTGGAACAGTGAGTCAATTAAATCTCTTTTCTTTATAAGTTGCCTAGTCTCAGGTAGTATCTTTATAGCAGTGTGGAAACAGACTAATACATGGAGGAAGTTGCTTTGTTTCCCCCATTGGCACATTCATTTCAACATTCCTTTACTCCATATAATTTGTGATTTTTTGGAACTTCTTTAAAATGGTTGTAACACCTCACCAGATTCCTTATTAATGAGCTCAATAAAGTATTAACATGTGTTTATTTTTTATCTGTATGAGAGTTATATTTTATCTTAAAGAAATTCTCTTTCAACAGCATGATCCACCATTGAGGTAGTGAGGGAACAGAATCATTTCCACTGGAAGGTGCCCGGGCCATGACAGCTGAGGCACAGGACTGAATGTGAGCTTTAAAATGGGCTGCATTTGTCTCTGTGGCTCCCTGCTCTATTCCTGGAAACTGGAGCTGCATCTAGCACGTAGTAAGTGCTCCACAAATGCTTGTTGAATGAATAGATGAGGCAACTGAATGAAAACCTTCTGCTTAGGCTGTGTAGATTGAGAAGGAAAAGAGAGAGAGAAGACATTGTTCTCTATGGGAACAAGGAAGGGGAGATTTCCTTAAGGAGAGGGAACAATGGACTTCATAAGGGGCAGAAACTTGTGTTCAACTTCCAAGGGCCAGCACACTTGGGGCCCTTCCCCTGTTGGTGGTTGTATCATTTGTTTTCTAGAGCATATCATATCAGCCAGCCTAGGCAGTTGAGCATATTTAGAAGAACAGATATTTTTTAGAAGAAAAATGAGGAGGATTACAGAATTGTTTTGAGATAATTATCCTTGGCTACAAGGATCAATAACAACAATGAGGTGGGACAGACAATTGCTGGGCAAATGTCCTCACAGAAGTTTTTCTTGTGTGTGTAAGGTTGCAATGGCCCTTTTGCAAGATTGTGTTTTTTTCAGAGTTATTTTGTGAGAGTTCTTGTCCTCTGGCATTTGTATGTAAGAACGCTCCTTTTGTGGCCTTCCCTGGCTTCATTTCTCAGGGTTTTTAACACAAGTGACCCTACTTTGATTCTGACAACTTTTACAGTGGCAAAAAATAACTGGAATCAGACTGCTATTGAAGATGGCAGCAGGAGCAATAAAGGACATATAGTACAGCCTTTTTTTTTTTTTGAGCTGGAGTCTTGCTCTATTGCCCAGGCTGGAGTGCAGTGGCAAGATCTCAGCTCACTGCAACCTCTGCCTGCCGGGTTCAACCAGTTCTCCTGCCTCAGCCTCTTGAGTAGCTGGGACTACTGACATACGCCACTACGCCTGGCTAATAGTAGAGCCTCATTTTAACCAGGGTTTAGGTTCTAATTTCAGTGCAGATAATGAAATTCAACTATCAGGAAAATCAATATTGAAAATTCCCCTGAAAATAGCATGCTGGAGAGCCCTGTTGAGTCTTTCCTTAGGTCCACAGCAGCCAGTTTTTCTTCCAGGTACTAACCCACTGCCGGCACCAAGTGAAGTTGTTGGCTCATGCATTAGGAATCAGGCTGAACACTAGACTCACATTTGGGGCCTCAAAATGTTCAAACAGTGAGTCTCATGAGAATTGAGGCTGGCTGAGAGCATTGAAAGAATGATGGTGGGATCTCCTTCACTATTTCATTTCTTTTCTTTCTTGCAGTGAATAGTCATTGTTACACTTGTATTAGTCTTTTAAGTTTTTAAAAGTCTACTGTATACATTTTTATTCCTGGGTAATATTCAGCAGAATGGGCTGTGGGAACCCCATCTGGAGTCCTGCAGAATTTGCAAAATTATGTCACAGGGAAGGAGTCAGTGATGAATTCTTCTGACTGGGGAAAGCAGGATCCCCTGTAGCTCAGAGTTGGGACTTAGGGGTAGAGTTTGCCTTTACATCTCACCCTATGCTTTATCCTCTGTAAACATGGATTAAATGGAATGATCTATCAGAAACAGTTGTGTAAAATGTTAATGTTGGAGGTGACCGTAGAGATAATTTACTTCAACTCTCATTCCCCCATACCCCACTCCCCACCACCCTCGAACTCTGTTTATATGAGTTCAACTCTCAGTTAATAGGAGAAAGGTGAGGTTTAGAGAGATGAAGGGCTTTCACAAAGGTCACAAAGCCAGTCAGTAGCTGTGCTGAAAATAAAAACATCTAGGTCCTCCCTCTTTCTCAGACTTAATTTGTTATTCCTTTTACAACCTAAACCACACTGAAGTACGTCCACCATGTTCTGTGCTCTAACTAAACATATTACAACAGTCAACTGAGATGGTTAATAAAAGGTTCCTCGACTACCTGGCTTCTTTATTCTCCCTGATATTTTCCAAAAGTTAAAAACAGACTCTTCCGAGGCAATAGCATTTACCATGGCTCTATCCTTTGACCAAAACTTTACTGAGGCTCCTGGAGTCCTTTTTAACTAGGTATAACCTTGGGCTTTTTCCTCTGTCCTTATATAATCCAGTTTGAGCAAGAAACTTTCCAAGTCAGTTTAGCAAAAATATCCGCCCTTGGTATCTGACCACACTCAATATCTTATCACCGTACACTGCCTTCAGCAATAATCCTATCAAGGCAGTTTAGCCAGAAACCCTTATCCTCGATGTTTCCCCTTAGTAATTTTCTATCCACTGGCTCCCACCCTGCTCCTCTTTTTTTTGAGACAGAGTCTCGCTGTCACCCAGGTTGGAGTGCAGTGGCTTGATCACAGCTCACTGCAGCCTCAACCTCCTGGGCTCAAGTGATCCTCTCACCTCAGCCTCCTGAGAAGCTGGGACTACAGGTATGCGCCACAATGCTGGGCTAATTTTTAATTTTTTTGTAGAGACAGCATCTCACTATGTTGCCCAGGCTAGTCTCGAACTCCTGGGTTCAAGGGATCCTCCTGCTTTGGCCTTCCAAACTGCTGGGATTATAAGCATGAGCCACTATGCCCAGGCCCTGCTCCTTGATTATAAATCCCTGCTTGTCCTTTTTGGAGTTGGAATTGAGTCTAACCTCCCTCTCCCACTGCAAGACCCCTTTGCAATGGTCCCTACACCTATCAGCATGGCTCCTCTTGGATAAGTCTGCCTCACCATTTTTCACAAGTGGCATGAGTAATATTTTTTTCCTTAACAGCATTAAATAGTTAGACACTTAGCCTTATCTTTAACAAATGTTTGGTCATTAAAAAAAATGTACGAAGTCATGGTGGGAAATTGACATAAAAATTGAAGGCTGAGAGAGCCTGAACTTTCTAAACAACATAATAAAAACATCCTAAGAAAGTTAGCCATTTGTTTTGCTTTTATCCTCCCTGAAATAATAAAAACAATTTTCATTTCCTGCATCTTCCTTTTCCATGAATAGTACTTTATGTCAGTCCATATCTAAATGGCAATCAAGACTTGGCCTGCTTTTCTAGTGAAGAGAACAAAGATAGCTGACCTCAGGTCTGTTCCTCTCTAACTTGAACCTGCCTTTGTGTGATGTTGCCCTAGGCCCAGTGGCCTCAGCAGCTCCTTCCCTATAAACTGTCACTGGGCATGATGTTGCGGAGACCAGCAAGAAAACGGTTGCTGCAAAAGATATCAGAAACACTGTATAGGGCACCCAACAGAGCCAATGGTGTGCTTGATAAATGGCAAACTGTTTCAGAAATGCAGAAGGAGAAACATGCTGGAGTTATCTCAGTCCATTTTAAAAAAACATAGTTTCTTGGTAGGATTGTTAAATGTGAAACTGCTTGTGAGCTAATAAGAGTGAGGAATTCCAGGCTGACTGAGGTAGCATGAGGCTGAAGGTGGGGAGTTGGAGGATGAAAGAAAGGAGGTGTTAAGGGCTGGCACCCTGCGTTCATTCATTTTGCAAATGCTGGGATCCAGCAGTGAATGAGGAAGGTGAGCTTTCTGCTTATATTTTAGAAGGGGGGAGTATAGGCAATAAACAAACAAAAGATTATATAATGTCAGCCAGGCATGGTGGCTCACACTTGTAGTCCCGGCATTTTGGGAGGCTGAGGTGGGTGGATCGCTTCTAGAACAGAAGTTTGAGACCAGCCTGGGCATCATGGTAAAGCTCCATCTCTACAAAGAAAATATAAAAATTAGCCAGGCATGGTGGTACACACCTGTAGTGCCAACTACTAGGGAGGCTGAGGTGGAGGATCACTTGAGCCCAGGAGGTAGAGGCTGCAATGAGCCATGATGGTGCCACCACACTCCAGCCTTGGCAACAGAGTGAGACCATGTGTCAAAAATAAATAAATGAGTAAAAACATAATGTTGATCTAAAGCAAGAAGGTGAGGCACAAAGTGTCATTTTAAAGAGCTTACTTGAGCCATGAGGAGGACTCAGTCCCAAGTAACTTTGGATGTGAACTCCATTCAGCCTTTGTTAACAGGCAGGTGTTTATAGACCAAAAGGAGGGACAAGGAGTAGACTGATACAAAGTTGTTTGTCAAGGATTCTCACTGGTTTACAGAAATAATGTTGATTGGTGATTGCCTATATGTTGTTCTTTGGATGACAAGTTCCGGGAATATGAAGATAATGGGTGAGGGTTACATTATGAAACTACAGGAAATGAAAGGAAAAGAAAATGCCTTTAAACAATTGCCTCTGGGAATGGGTGCAGGAGAGATGGGATGACTGAAGTCCGGTGCTCTCTGGGCCTGATACATTTTACACACCTCACATTCCTCAGACAGCTCTGAGCTATTTTTCTTTCTTGATAACAAGACGATGACAGAACACAATAGGATAATTTGATGGAAGTGAGGGGGAGATGGGAGGGCTGAGGATTGGGGCAGTGGTACTTTATTAGTAAATCAGGGAAGACTTCTGTGGCTAAACCTGAATGAGGTAAGGGAGCCAGCCTTGTGAATGTTTTTAGGGCCCAGTGAAAGCTTCCTTTTCACCTTCTGAAGGGTCACTGAAAAATCAACACACACAAGGCAGATTAATGGGAGAAAAGGAGTACAAATGTATTTGATCATCATTTTACATGACATGGGAGTCTTCAGAATGAAGACTCAAAAATACAGAGAAAACTGCCCATTTTTATGCTTAGGTTCAAGAACTATGGATAGCCATGTAGAAATATGATCGTATATAAAGGTTATGATGTAATGCTAACAGACCGAGTGGGGGAAACCCAGCAAGGCCTGTCTGCTTAGATGGCTCTTGGCTTCTCTGTGGAGCATCCCTTCCTTCTGGGTATGGGGTAGCAGCCTCTCTGGAATGGTTATCCCTACATGGTAGGTCAGGCAATTTCTTTACGGCCAATTTTCACACAGAAAGGTGGGGGAAAGTTGGAGTAATATTCTTAGGCATTATGGCTTGCTTTCAGGAAAAGGGGTTCTGGTTTCTGTGACCTGCCTTGGGGAAGAGGGATTCTAGTTTCTATGACTATCCTGGGGGAGAATGAGCGGCCAGAGACTGGAGGGCAGGAGAAGGTCAGAGAAAACTTTTGCTTCTGCGACCTTTATCTTGGTGTATCATTTTCTCAGACTCAACAAGGTCCATGGATGTGTGATCCAGTCTTAGAAAGTGCCCCTCTGACTTTTCTGGAGAATTTATATACTCACGTGGCAGAATAGTCTGTTTTCCTCCTCTCACCTCCTCCTTGAGGTGGGATGCACATCCATTCCCTCTTTTCAGGGCTTGGTAACTGGTAAGTTAGGCTGATGCTCAAGACTGAACAGAGATGGGGCCCTTTGGCAACAGTGCAGGTATCAGGGCTAGAGCTGATTCCTCTGACGGTGTGGAAAGGAATGATCTTTTTTTGTGAATGTCTGCTCCTCACCCCTACCTCAGCAAACTGGCAAAGCCTGGTTTCCTTTATCCTTCTCCTCTTCCTCCCATATGGATCTGAAATTTCTTCCAGCTTCGTCCAGAGAAAACAAATGGATGGAACTAAATGACAACACTGACAAAGAGGTGAGCTCCAGAGAGTGCCTTGGCAAACAAGGAACAGCCAGTGTGGGTGGGGGTACTGGGAGCTAGGGAGCTCCTTGGGGGTAAGATAGGTCTGGAGAAGGTGATCCTGTGGGAGTTCTGGGAATGGATGAAACAGGTGAAACAAGCTGCACAAGATAGATGAGGTGTTATAGTGGGTAGCTAGTCAGGCATGAGCGGGGCAAGAGAGGGCTCCCCATAACCCCCACCAAAAACATCGGGGGATCACCAGGTGATGGTCAGGCAGCTGCTAACTGTTTCTCTAAAATAACTGGCTGCAGCCCATGCCAGGGAAAGGCAGTCTCTCAACAGATAGAAAAAACCTGAAACTGGTGATCAGCAGCTTCATGATAAGATATCAGGAGTTGGGCGACTGGGCTCAAGCATGCACACTGAGGCAAAATGGTGGAGTTGAACTCGTATATGACCTCCCAGGGACATTTGACTGGTAAGGGAAGAATTCCTCGAGTAAGCAAGCCTGCAACTCCAGTAAACACACTGTGCACGTTCCCCTCCCAAGCGCTAGCAGGCCACCATGCATGCAGACAGCCCACCCCAAGGGAAGAATCAGGGGAGAACGAACGCAAGACCCTGGAAGTATGCAAACGTATAAAACCCTAAGTCAAAAGGTCAAACCACGCACTGATGTTTCAAGTCACCCACTCGGCCCTCTTCCAAGTCCACTTGCTTTCGGGGAAAGGGGTTCTGGTTTCTGTGACCTGCCTTGGGGAAGAGGAATTCTAGTTTCTATGACTATCCTGGGGGAGAATGAGCGGCCAGAGACTGGAGGGCAGGAGAAGGTCAGAGAAAACTTTTGCTTCTGTGACCTTTATCTTGGTGTATCATTTTCTCAGACTCAACAAGGTCCATGGATGTGTGATCCAGTCTTACAAAGTGCCCCTCTGACTTTTCTAGAGAATTTATACACTGACATGGCAGAATAGTCTGTTTTCCTCCTCTCACCTCCTCCTTGAGGTGGGATGCCTCCTTTTGTGACTTTCCTTCCTTTTGTGACTTCTCTAAGGCTCTTAAACAAACTTTCATTCCTGTTCCAAAACTTGCCTTGATCTCTCCTGCCTTCCATCTCCTCAGTCAGATTCTTCCTTCTGAGGAGGCAAGAACTGAGGTTGCTGCAGACCTGTGTGAACTCACCACCACTAAGATACTTCGGTGCTGTATGACTCGGATAAGTTCCCTCGTGGTAAGAGACCTATACGCCTTGCCTGCTTCAGCTGGAGGGGTTCAACCCCTGTTCATGGTTTCCTTCTCCTTTTTGCTCTCCTGCTTACTAACCAACTCCACAAACAATTCCTCTCAGCTACAGTGGCTCTACTACCCCCAGCTGATCTCTCAGCTCACCCTGATGGGTAGCTCACCGGAGTGGGAAGGACCTTGGGGTCCACACTGAGTAGAACTAATGGCCCTCCTGGGCAGGAGGCTCATGAAAGTGATAGGGCTAAAGTCTAAAAGTGTGCAATGTCTGGGTTTTCCTCTGCTTTTTCAACTAAAATCAGCTTTCCCCCAAGAACCTGCACTGCCTATTCTCCTGTTTTCTCTGTGTGTTCTGAAATGGCCTTGAACACCCAGCCAGACCATCTGCCTTGGGGGCAAGTCTGGCTCTTTGCTTTCACTTCACATGCCACGGGACTTCTTAAACACACACTCCCTGTTATTCGTGTGTCTGTGGCGCTTGCTGAATTTTCATGGCAGAAAAGACACAGCAGATCGCCCCTGAGATTTATACTTGTTTTTATCCTACCAGCTCAGATGACCTCCAACCCTTCCCCGTCTGCTGGCACATTGCCGAGACAGATACTAATTGGAACTCTAGCTCTGCTAGCTCCTTATAACTTACTATATGCTTTTTGTTCCTGTTACACCACAGGACCAAGTTTTCCAGTGGCGTTTGAAGCAATCTGTCTGCCTGCATAGGACCTCACTCTGGCCCTTTAAGGATCCCACCTACTTGCTTTTTTTTTTTTTTTGAGACAGAGTCTCGCTCTGTCCCTCCACACCGCCCCCCCCACCACCCCGGCTGGAGTGCAGTGGCCGGATCTCAGCTCACTGCAAGCTCCGCCTCCCGGGTTTACACCATTCTCCTGCCTCAGCCTCCTGAGTAGCTGGGACTACAGGCGCCCGCCACCTCGCCCGGCTAGTTTTTTGTATTTTTTAGTAGAGACGGGGTTTCACCCCGTTAGCCAGGATGGTCTCGATCTCCTGATCTCGTGATCCGCCCCTCTCAGCCTCCCAAAGTGCTGGGATTACAGGCTTGAGCCACCGCGCCCGGCCTTTTTTTTTTTTTTTTTTTTTTTTTTTTTTTTTTTTTTGAGTAAGCTCCCATTGAGAGGAGGACAAATTCTTCCTTCACCATTTGCGAGTTCTTACCCCAAGCCCCAAGTCCTCTGGAGTTTACTCCTTTATGTCAAGAGGGCAAATAAATGTTGCCCTCTTGAATCCAAGGGCTGCTGTATTTGTGCGCATATGAAGGCTTTCCATGAGTATTCCTCTCACTTCCTCCCACTTTCTCCTGCAGCTTCCATTTCTCTAATCACTTCCATGCGCTTCTTAACATACATCAAGACCTTCAAGGTCATATTTGCAGGGAAGGAAGTCTAGCCCCTTGCAGCAGTTAGCTGAAAAACAGGCTTCTCATCTACTTAAAGAACATGGAAATGGGAATACAAGAAAAGAGATAATCATTTTGTTGCTAAAATGCTGAAGTGAGAGTTACTATAGGGTCATGGAGACAAGGATATAGGCTGGCCCAAGGCAGCAGGTGCAAGAGACCCATAGGACAGAGATGAAGTTTGGCCCTAGGCTAACCATTAGAACAGAGAAGAAAGCAAGGTTAGGGGTACACAGTAAGACCAGTTCCTTCCAGAACGTCAGGGATGAACAGAGGGCCCACTCTTCACTCCGGTATCTCCTCTGTTTTCAAGTGGGTAATTGTGATGAGATGGACCGGTTTATTCTGGAATGCTAAGGACAACGGGGGATGTCTCATTCAGAATAATAGGAAAGCAGAGGAAAAACGTTTTCCCCTTTTTCTCCTCTGTTTGCCCTTTGCAGATGGGTAACAGCATCTCCATATTAAAGATCATGCCCCTTGGATGCACCCCCTAAAACGGGGAAAAGTCTGATTCCCCCAAATCTTAAAACAAAAAACTAGTTTTCCTTTGTAATACTATTTGGCTTAAGAATGGACTGGGAGGAAATTGCAAAAGTCAGCCTTACAACTCAGTACCCCTGTGCAGGAGGTCCTCAGATTAGCCACCTCAGTCTTTTATAACTGAGAGCAGAATAAGGATGACAAGGCTAAGTAAAAGGAGAAACACAGAGAAAGGAGGTGGGTTCAAGTATTAGCTCCTCTGCAAGCCCACCAGCCTCCTTCAGGTTGCCCTAAGGGCACTGGCATTCATGTGGGAAGCCAGGCCACTGGAAGACAAAGTGCCCTAATGGGATAAATGGGAAAAAGCATCTAATGGCTTGTCTCTCTGCCACAAGCTTGGCCACTGGAAATGCGACTGCCCTGACGGGCCAAAGGGCCCTTGGGACAGAATCCCAACCCCTGATAAGCTTGAGCTGAAGGTGCTCTCTGCTCTAGCTGCCTTCCAAATCACACATCATCACCAACAGGACAAAGCTGAGGGCAACTCTGCAGGTGGCAAGTACAATTATAAATTTCCCTTTTGGGTTCAAGAGCTGCCTATTCTGTGCTAATATTGTTCTCTGAGCAACTCTCTTACAAATCCTGTTAGGCAATGGGGGCAAATGGCACCCCCCCAAAAGAAAAGATTCGCACCCCTTTACATTACTTAAGGGACCAATTACTATTCTCCCACCATTCCCTGGTAATGTCCTCACACCTCTTTGGGGCAAAAATACACTTTCCAAAATGGGTGCTCACTCAATATTTACCCAGCCTCTGAATTCATCTTTCTGTCTGATAGCCCTATCTCTCCCCGCAAAATTACCTAATCTTTAACCAATAACTTTATCCTGTACAGTCCTACCTCAGGGGTTTATAAATAGCCCACATTTATTCATAAAAGTTCTAGTGAAAAGTCTAACTGAGCAAACTCTTGAGCAGTGGATAACTTCTGCAGTATGTCAATAACCGCCTTATC
This sequence comes from Macaca nemestrina, assembly GCF_043159975.1. Lineage (NCBI taxonomy): Eukaryota > Metazoa > Chordata > Mammalia > Primates > Cercopithecidae > Macaca > Macaca nemestrina. The sequence continues at coordinate 103,309,632 of NC_092137.1, forward strand.
TGCTCCCCCTCCACAGGACTCACATAGCAACATGCAGTACAAACCTTAACTTTTTAACAGAAGGAAAATGACTTTTGTCTAATTCAAAGGTTATAAAGGTAAAGTGGTATCTCTGGTAAGGAAGGATATAAAGAGATTTTGTAGGACAAAAAAAAAAAAAATCTTGTATGGTAAATTCTTGTCCTAAAGTAAAATGACTGGTGGTTTAAAAAGAGGGATGTTTAGGACAAGTGAAAAAGTCCAAGCATGTTGTAGGTGGTCTAAGTTGTTAAAAAAGATTTGTGAAAGGGAATTTATGAAAGAAATGCTATACAATTGTAAAGATTACTATGCCTTCTAAATGCTTCACAAACTGGCACTATGGTTCTTAACTCTACAAATTCCCTGCTTTAAAGCTAGGTAAGGCCTGGGAACATACAGAGTTAGCCCTGCCACCTAGTTATGCTGAAAACAGTCAAACCTTATCTGGACTTCTGTCTGGTGTCCTAGGCTCCAAACCTAGTACATAATTAAAATCACTTACTTACCAGTTTTTTCACCAAAAGTAAAAATTGCTGAGACTTAACAGTGTAACACGTACTTGAGGCCAATGGAAAAATGGTTTTACATGCAAGGTATGTAAGGAAGGTAGAATGTGCTTTTGGGAAAAAGTTATAAGAAGTCATGGGAATATGGATTTTTCTGTCCACTTTAGAGGGTTAAAGGGTTGTTTTAGAAGGCAGTTTATAATAAGCTATGGGAATCTAACAGGTGCTCTTAAATGCAGGTTTCTGGTAACTTTGGAATTGTGACATTATAATAGAGGAAAAAACTTTTAGGACTCTCAGGAGAGCTAAAATGTTCATGAATATGAAGCAGAACAGGAGTTAAACTGTGTGGACTGAACCAAGAAAAGACTAAAACAATCCTCTTGTTACTTTTTACTTAAAACATTGCTAATCTTTTGTTTTTCAAAGCCTAGAAAGCTTTTCTTTTGAGCTATTTACAATTTTTAACAAATGAGCAAAGCATACTTTTGTAAACAAAATTTGTAGCATATTTCTCTCTTCCAGATTCCCCAGAATTTGGAAACTATTTGTGAGTATTGCTAACTTATGGCAACACAGTAATTTGCATAAGTGCAATAAGAATCTGTTTTCTTTTGCAAGGACAAAATTGAAGCCACTGATTATTTTACCAAGGCTTTAACTGTAATGGTATGCTTTCCTTTAAGGAATCAAATTTGACTTATAGAGCCAATAAAGTCCCCCTAGGAAAACATACCTTATCTACATGGTGCCTGTACAGGGTTCCTGACCTGTAGTAAGTAAAGAATACCAGTTTCTGACAGGCCCAGGAGTCCCAGGTTATCTGGGGACCTCAAGAGGAAAGGAGTTTAGTCAATTCATACAGGTATTTGATGGCACCAACCCATGCCTGGGCTTAAGGCTTTAAAAACGTCTTATTTGAGATTCCTTATGGAACAAAGTTCCATCAAAGCCAATTTAAACAGGAGCCTATATGGGAAATAATTATTCTTGCTGTGCTTTATGCAAATAATTAGGCCAAGTATAATAAGATTAAAGTTTATTTTGCAAACAAATCTGTCCTGTCATGATTTGTTTTTAATAAAAATGAGGACTGGAGAGAAAAATTATGTTTATTTCTTTTTTTTTTTTCTTATTTTTTTTTTGAGATGGAGTCTCTCACTCTATTGCCCAGGTTGGAGTGCAGAAGCATGATCTCAACTCACTGCAACCTCTGCCACCTGGGTTCAGGCGATTCTTCTGCCATGGCCTTCCGAGTAGCTGGGATTACAAGCACCCACCACCACGCCCAGCTAATTTTTGTATTTTTAGTAGAGACGAGGTTTCACCATGTTGGCCAGGCTGGTCTCAAACTCCTGAACTCAAGTGATCTGCCCACCTTGGCCTCCCAAAGTGCTGGGATTACAGGCATGAGCCACCATGCTTGGCAAATTATGTTTCAAGAACTATGGTATACCTGTTCTTAGATTCTAGTCTCATCAGCTGTTTTTGAGTTTTTCTCTGCAATTTAGACTAACTTTCATTCCTGTGAACCAGCTAGTGATCTCTGGCTGCAGCTCAGAAGAAACAAAAGGGATGGGTAATGTACAAATCTGGATGAATATTCTAATTCTGGGCACATACTGGAATTGGCTAGCAACCCAATAAACCTAAGTCTTGGCAGGCATGACTATGGCCACCAGTTACAAATAACCCAATTGTCTATTTTCATCTTCAGGCCATCAAGCTCCAGATAATCCTCAGAGAGGGATACCATCCTCTCAATATTCAAGAGTCACCCTCTTACAGGGGACCCCTAGATGTCCATCAGGGATACATGATGGAGATAAAATTCTGCCCCTGCCTCCCTTGGACCTGGCTGGATACTGCTTTCATCAACCCATGGAGCCACTCTCCTTCCCTGACAGCTAGCAACAGGCCAACAGTCACAGAACAACCACCACTGCCCCACCATCAGCAGGAGGGATTTATGAAAGGCTGATCATCCATTCTTCCCAAAGAATTGAGGTCTTGGAATCTTGAGGGGAGAAATGCTACAGTGGGTAGATAGTCGATCATGAGCAGGGCAGGAGAGCGCTCGCCCGAACCCCTACAAAGAATGTCAGGTGACCATCAGGTGATGGTCAGGCAGCTGTTAACTGCCTCTCTAAAATAATAATTGGTTGCCGCCAGTGCCCGGGAAATTCAGTCTCCCAACAGATAGGAAAAACCTGAAACTGGTAGTCAACAGCTTCCCAATAAGATCTCAGGAGTTGCATGAGTGGGCTCAAGCATGTGCATTAAGAGGAAAAATGGCAGAGGTGAACTGGTATATGGCCTCCTAGGGACATTCAACTGGTAAGGGAAGAACGCCTCAAGTGAGCATGTGTACAGCTCCAGTAAACACACCATGCATGGTCCCCTCCCAAGGGCTAGCAGGCAACTGCACATGCAGACAGCCCATCCCAAAGGAAGAATTAGGGGAGAAAAAAATGCAAGCCCTGGAAGTTTGTCAACATATAAAATCCTAATTCAAAAGGTCAAACCACTCACTTGTCTTTCAAGTCGCCTGCTTGACCCTCTTCCAAGTGGACTTTCCTTCCTTTTGTTCTTTCTCTAAAGTTTTTAAACAAATTTTTATTGCTGTTCCAAAACTTGCATTGGTCTTTCGAATTGCCTAATGCCTCCTTGAATTCTTTCTTCTGAGGAGGCAAGAATTGAGGTTGCTGCAGACCTGTATGGATTTGCCACTGCTAACAGAACCTCCCATGTAATCCCACCTGAAGATTCTTTAAGGCAGTTTCTCAATGTCAGCACTATTGACACTTTGGTTGGGAAAATTCTTTGTGTATATGGCTGTCTGTGTACTGAAGGATGTTTAGCAGTATCCTTGGCCCTGTCCTATTAGATGCCAGTAGCATTCTCCCAATTGTGTCAATAAAAAATGTGTCCATACATTGTCAAATATCCCCATGAGGGGAGGGGCAAAAATCATTCCAAGTTGACAATCACTGGTGTAAAGACATCAAAAGGCAGGTGATCCTTAAGTAAGGAATGGTTTTATACAGCAGTAAGGGATTGTTCTATACACATTTTTTCTCAGGACCACATGGTGTTGGTCAACTAGTAAGAAGATTTGGTTTTGGTAAATGGACTGCACTATGCTGTTTTCCAGTGTTACATGCATAGCAAGGTAGTAACACTGATGTATTAACAATGACTTGCTTTGATCATTAGACCACTGTAAATAAGGTCCAATCCTCTTCCAAGGCCCTAGTCAAGATTGCTAGTAGACAATAAACCTGCCCTTGTGAAAAGGGGATGGAGCAAGGCAGTCCAAAATTTGAGGTTCCAAAGGGTCATTCTAACGGTGTGAGAGTGGAGGGTGTGAAGTTGGGTTGCTATGTCTAAATGAGTGAAGCTGTTGAATGAAAGCAGGGTGAGCCAAACTCTATTCTGAGATAAATCTGAGCCAGCATCTTCAGTCTCTGGCAGGATCCTCAAATCCATTCCAACATCTAGTTTGTAGCTCTGTACAGTCTTCCATGGAAATCATCTTCAAAATGTACAAACTGTGAAAAGTGAGAAAAATGTACAAACTTTGAGAAAAGTGAGAAAATGTACAAACTTTGAGAAAAGTGAGTGAGAAAGGAGAGGAAATGGAAATGAGGAAGTGGAAAGCAAGAGTTTTTCCTGCTTCACTGAAGCCTGGGCAGGCACACAATGATGGCTATGTATCTTCCTAGTGGTGCCTACATCCCAGCTGATATGGTTTGCTCTGTGTCCCCACCCAAATCTCATCTTGTAGCTCCCATAATTCCCACGTATTGTGGGAGGGACCTGGTGGGAGATAATTTAACTGTGGGAGCAGGTATTTCCTGTGTTGTCCTTGTGATAGTAAGTCTCACGAGATCTGATGGTTTTAAAAATGGGACAAGCTCTCTCTCTTTGCCTGCTGCTATCCATGTAAGATGTGACTTGCTTCTCCTTGTCTTCTGCCATGATTGTGAGGCTTCCCTAGGCACGTGGAACTATACGTCTATTAAAGCTCTTTCTTTAGTAAATTGCCCAGTCTCAGCTATGTCTTTACCAGCAGCATGAAAATGGACTAATACAACAGCATTAAGTGAAGTGCCATGGTGCCCATTGCCTCTGTTTCCTCTCAGACTGGACCACACCGGGACTATCACGGGAGCGAATAACTAAAGCCCACGCAGGCACAGGCCCTACCTCTTACCACTATAAATAGAACGGTGGGCTCTGCCCTCTAGGATCCTTCATTCTGGTACTGATAACTCTTTTCCAGCAGTTCCTTGGAATCTCAGCCCAATTTCATTAGGTTTCTTGAAAGAGGGAAGAATAAATCCCATGCGGTTCTTTCTAGTGCAATCTAGTTTAAAAAAAAATTTTTTTAGTGCTCGCTTTGGCACTACATATACTAAAACTGGCAAGATACAGAGATCAGCATGGCCCTTGTAATAAAAAAAAAAAAGGCTTTTTAGTGGGTTAAGTTATAAAGTAGATTGATCTTACTTTGTTTATCAGACCCTGAATCTGGTCCATCATCCAAAACCTGTGCACTTGCTTTCATTTAGTACTTCCTCATTCATAGTTTTTTTTCCCTCTTAACCATTTTGTCTTAAGATTTACTGCTATTACTTGTGGCTTTAAAGAGAAAAGGCATTACCTGTGTGGTTTATACAAAGTTCATGGCTATATTGGGGGTGGGGTGGGGCAATCAATAAATCCCCATCTAGGTGATTCTATTAGGTCAGGGTTTGGTCCTATAATCACTGGAGGTTCATATCCCAGCTTCGCTTACAAGCAGTGTGACCTTGAGTAAGTGAGGACTTTTTTTTTTTTTTTTTTTTTTTTTTGAGATAGAGTCTCACACCCTGTCATCCAGGCTGGAGTGCAATGGTGCAATCTCAGCTCACTGCAACCTCCACTTCCTGGGTTCAACTGACTCTCCTGCCTCAGCCTCTCAAGTAGCTGGGATTACAGGCACCCACCGCCATGCCCAGCTAGTTTTTGTATTTTCAGAAGAGACAGGGTTTCACCATGTTGGCCAGGCTGGCCTCGAACTCCTGACCTTGTGATCTCCCTTTCTTGGTCTCCCAAAGTGAGGACTTCTTTTATACCAATGAGGATAACAGTATCCTTTTTTTTTTTTGTTGAAATGAAGTCTCACTCTGTCTTGCCCAGGCTAGAGTGCAGTGGTGCCATCTCAGCTCACTGCAGCCTCTACCTCCCAAGTTCAAGTGATTCTCCTGTCTCAGCCCCCTGAGTATCTGGGATACTACAGGCGTGTGCCACCACACCTGGCTAATTTTATATTTTTAGTAGAGACAGGGTTTCACCATGTTGGCCAGGCTAGTCTCGAACTCGTGACCTCAGGTGATCCACCCGCCTTGGCCTCCCAATGTGCTAAGATTACAGGTGAGAGCCACTGTGCCTGGCCAGGAGTTAATGGTATCCACTTCTTGAAGTTAGGATTAAATGTGATAAAGTCTGCAAAGTACTTAGCATCATATTTGGCACTATTATCAATAATTATGCAAATGAAGTGTCATCAGAATGCGATACTCATATTATTTCAAAGATCGGCATAGTCTTCAGCCCTAAGAACCTGGATTTCAGAATGTCCATGAGAATCACTAGGCATGAATAACAACCTAAGGAAAGGATTAAAAGGGGTACAGAAATGGAAAGATGAGTACAACATGGAGAAAAGAGAGAAGGAAAGAGAACACAAACAGGCACAGACAGACCTTGCCACCCCAAAACAGTAATTGAACAAGGCACTGTCCACTTTATGAGCAACAGTCTCTGCCATCAAGGGACATGTCTTTTGGGTGAGACAGTCAAATGAATAGAGCGAGATGATTATGACAGAGAGGTTACAGGTGACTGGGAGCACGGAAGAGCAGCCAACTCAACTAAGAGTAGGGTTTAGAGTTGCAGAGTAACAAGTAACAGAATGAAGTCTTGAAGAATATCTGAGAGTTAGAAGGGTACAGAGTGTACGAAAACACGGAGGTAAGAGCATGGACGCAGGGACTAAAATTCTGTATGGCCGAAGGTGGAATGTAGGGTTAAAACATGACATCTATTTGTTATTTAAAGTGTTTTAGATATTTGTTGAGGACCATCTACAGGTCAGGCCGTTTTAGGAATGGAGGATTCTGTAGAAAGACACTCAAAGTCTGTCTTCTCAGAATGTTCTTTTCTACAGAGGATATATGATAAACAAGTACAAAACGAAGGAAATGAATGATGGATGGAAGTTCTGTAATGGAAATACAACCATGGGCAAAGTGATAGAGGAGGGGTGGGTAGGAAACCCAATTTAGATGAGGTGGTCACTTAGACTTCTTTGAGAAGGTGGTATTTCAGCTGAGTCAGAAGGGTAGATGGAGCAAGCAGTGCATAGATGGCCAGGCTGGCAGGTAGAGCATTTAAAATGGTTCAAAGGTCCTCAGGCCAGGGGTGACGGGGTAAAGCAGAGACTAGCTACCATTTGCTTCATCAATCTTTTGGTGTGGGTGCCGAGGAGCATGAATAAGGTGAAAGACTGCTCCTAAGGAGATACATTAAAGGTGACACATTTGCCTACAGTAGCCTTCAACTTTGCAGACCAACAGTAGTGGGAGTCCAGTCATACGCTTCTGCATGTTAGCCAGAACCTTCTGCTATGTTCTGAATTTGGCCTAAATTGAAGGATTCAAATATCATCTCAAACAACTTTTCCTCCTACAGACAAAGGTGAAGATTCAGGAGCTCACAGCCTCAGGGGGCAAAGCACAGATAAGAAAATCCAGGTGATAAGCGGCAGTTAACAGTGGCCCATACCAGGGACTTGCGCTCACAGAAGAGTTTTGAAGGCCTGGAATGCATTTGAAGATGAGTTCATGAGCAGACAGAAAGGATTCCACTAACAGCGGAGAAACGCAAAGGTCATGTGTTTTTAGGGACCTCCAAGTGGTCGGTAAGGTTGGGGTCAGTATTAGTTTCTTTGCCTGTAAAATGGGGACAATAAGAATTCCTCGTCCCTTAACTATTCTCCACAGCAAGAAACCTTAAAGGTAGAGAAGAAAAGATAAATCTGTTTTCACAGTAAGTCCTTGTTAGTCACCAAAGATTGCAGGATCGCAGCAGGGCACACTCATCTGTACAGAACCAGTCTCCAAATGGGCGGTGCAAGGTGCAGCTCCACCTGCTCCACCACTAGGTGCAGAAGAATGTCTACGGCAGGGAGTTCTCAACTTGTGACCTTGGGTCTGCGGGGGTCTAGATGGACTTCAGCTGGCGCCCGTGTCGCATGTGAGTTTCCTGGGTAGTAGTAACCCCAAAAGGGCCGCGACGTCTACAGAAGTGCCACTACTTGGAATTCTCGTCCATGGCCACGTTCTCACTGCTGGGAGAAACAACAGGGTCAGGTCTAACACTCCTTTCTCGGATGCATGGGCGAACAGAAATATCCCTGGCCTTCACCTAATCGTGGCCTGAGAACACTTCCCCCGGATAAGCAGTCACCACACTGATATTCCCACAGAGCGAAGTGCCGGAGCCCGTCGCCGGCGATTGCGCATCTCGTCGCGGAGAGCATTATGGGGTTGGTAGTCCAGACTGAGGAGCAGATAGCGGTCCTCGAAGCCATAGAACCACACTTCCCAGCAGGGCCCGCGCAGCAGGGCACGCAGAGTGTGTGCGTAAGCGACCAGATTTCCGGGGGAGCCGGGGGCGGGACTTCAGCGGAGGCCGGAGCGAGGTGTCGGGATGCAGCGCCCCGGGCCCTTCAGCACCCTCTACGGGCGGGTCTTGGCCCCGCTGCCCGGGAGGGCCGGGGGCGCGGCCTCTGGCGGAGGAGGGAACAGCTGGGACCTCCCGGGTTCCCACGTGCGGCTGCCGGGGCGTGCACAGTCCGGGACCCGTGGCGGTGCTGGCAACACAAGCACCAGCTGCGGGGACGCCAGCAGCATCTGCCCGGCCCCCTCCACGATGTCCAAAGCCGAGGAGGCCAAGAAGCTGGCGGGCCGCGCGGCCGTGGAGAACCACGTGAGGGTGAGCACCTGGGGACGTGGGGCGCGGGAAGCATGTCCTCGGCGTGTTGGGCTCCTGTTGCGCTTTCTGGGTGCTGCCGAGGCGCGCCTACCTCCTGGCAGGGCGGGGGCTGAGTGAGAGGGTAGAGAGTGTGCATTTTACCCGAGTTTAGACCCCTCTTCCTTGCTCTTTAGAGACCTTTTAGATGTGGAATCGGTTGGGGGCGAATCTTCTAATATTTGAGCTTTCGAAAGACTCCTTGTCTAGCTGGAACAGTTTGCAAAGTGGAGCCTGGTGTTGTCTCATGTTTGGAATGGGGGCTAGAGGCACTTGCCTTGTGGTCTCCTTATCAATAAATGGAAAATGGTGGGCTTTGGGACTGCGGAGAGGTTTTCATTTCTCGTTACTGACCCGGAAGCCGGCGGAGAGTTGGTTTGCTAGTGCTTTGAAATTTCAGTCGAAGGTGGTTCTGGGCTTGGTGCGCGCCCGCCCCTGAGTGAACTCCTGGAGGGAAGGGAAGACCCGGGACTTCAAACTTCCTTCTTTCCATAGGGCGGGGTGGACTAAGTCTGGAGGATGCTGGTTTATTTTTTAAGGCGGGGCTGCAGAGATGTTTAGCTGTTATTCGGCCAGGTCGTGGACCCTACTTGTTTGTTAAGTGGCATGGTGCTGTTAGTGGAGTTTTTTTTTTTTTTTTAATCCAGGTGGTTTTGCTGTCAGCAATCAAGTTAATTATCTTATTTGTAATAAGGAAGCCAAGTAGAGTATGTCTGCCCTGTGTAGTTTCCTTGGTCTTACTGGTTTTTTATTTCTCATTTCTACTTATTAGAAAGTGGTATTAGAGTCTCTTTTCTTCTCCGATAATAGTTCTTTACATTTGTTAATGCTTTACTCAACAAAATTATTTTGCTTAGATGATGTTTGATGAGCTTCACCACAGCGTGTTTGAGTGGGAGTGGACAGTGTGGTAACCTGTGGCTCAGCCAGTTCTGTGGGAGGGATGTTCCAGTGTTCCCTTCTACCCTTTCCACTGCTACCCTGTTCTGGTGTAGCCTGTTGCAAGTCTGATTGCCAATAGGATTTTCTATGGGGATTAACAGAGATAATGTAAAATGTGTTAATTTGACCCTACCGTTGGGATTCAGTGCCTCAGTTGTAAAAGTGAGACAATAAGCTGAAATTTCAAAATGTCTGCATAAAGTGAATAGCTAATAGTTAAATGTAATCCGCATGAGAATACAATTAGAAAAGCACCGTATCTAAGTTGTTCAGTTAATGAATTTATGTTAATATTTGGTGGCACATCTCCCTGACCTTTGTGTTATAGTTATGTATTTGATTAAATAAAAATCTGCAGGCCCTGACCTTAGGCTAGAGCCCCAAAACACTGGATTCTGACCACATTTCATGAAGTTAGGCGATTTTGGGGAGATCTACAGTGACCTTTTGGGGGCACCTGTTAAAGGCATATATGCCCTTCAGGGTTTGGCTTAAAGTCCATTTCCTCCTTTCAGTTTTTCCTTAGCGTCCTAAGGAGAGGAAGAATTCTTTTCCGCGATTCTGTAGCACTTCACGCCTCTTATGTGCTTTATGTTGTATCTTATATTTTGGTCATCTGTGTGTTCATTTCTTCCAGCCCCTTAAAGGGTAAGCTCCTGGAGGGCAGTTAACTTTCATTTAGCATTGGTCACAATGGGGCCTGCCCAGTACATGTATGTTCAATTGTGTGCAGTGTGGACACAAATATGAAAGTGTTGGGGTTATTAGAGGTTCTTTGTGTAGAATCTCTGGCGCGTAGGGCTTCCTGTTCCCTAGTCCATTGGAGTTCCAATATGTCGACCACTTCCATGTCTGGGTGGATGGAAAACATGGAGAGTTCTCAGGTGAATCCTTTGTATAGCCACCCTGGGCCCAGCTCTGTCTGTTTCTGGGGGTGTAGCTACCCAGGATGGGCCGCCATTCAGAACTAGGCTCTTCTGAACGTCTGTAGCCTCATCCCTTTGTTCTCTTTGGAGCCTAGGCTTTGTTTTTTGACTGGCTTGGTTGAGGAAGCTGATGGGCGGTGGTTCTAGTTGGTTAGCAGAAGTAGTATTTCCAGAGTTACTCCATTTGACAAGCTGAGGGAAGTTCTGATGTTGCATATACGTGTGGTTTAATATTGCCCATTAGAATGGGGCCACTCCTCTAGCAGGGCCTGCTTGGCAGTCTTCTGCTGTTGGGCCACCTCATAGGCAGCCTTTGGTCACCTCTGGTTGGCTTTGGCAAAGACACTGATTCCTGGGCCAGTCATTTGATTCCAAGGCAGCAGGGATCACATGGTTGAAGAGCTTTAGGCCTGGCAGGGCCTTGCAATTCCTGGTCTCTTCCAAAAGGCAAAGAAGGAACCTTACACAGAGCTTGTCTGATTCATCCGAATTCACCTCTGTGCCACCTGCCTGCTGGGGACTGTGAGTGACCTGAATGTATGGCTAAGCTTGGTAACCAGGAATCTGGTGATTGAATGACTGTAAAGCTAGAGTTCCTAGCTTCAGGTCAAGTGTGAAGGTCAGGCTAATTCTATCTAGTGTGATATTTTAAACACACACACATACACACAATGTTTTTATCCATGGCTCCTGGTTCATAACACTCATAACTCTTGCTACAGTCTTTTGTTATATTTGGGGTGCTTTAGGGCCCAGAGCAGGCCTCAGAAAACAGAATCTTCCTCTCTTACCTTCTGCCCTCCTTCCGCTTGCTCCTTTCTCTCCCCAGTGCTTTTCTCTCTTGGAGCTGGCCATAAAGAAATTCTGTGACCTATGTTGTCTGATTGTAGGTCATTAAGATCCCCGTTTCAGAAGGGTTCCTCTTCCATAGCCTGGAGGAAGGAATGCTGCAGGTGAAGAATCTGAACAGACAGCCCTTGCAGGGTTTCCCCAGTCAGTCTGCTAGTATTGGATCATGCCATTTTTGTCCAGTCACATTTCTAGGCCCTTGTAATTCCTGGTCTTTTCCAAGATCCAATCATATCTATTCGATAAAGTCTCAAAAAAAAAAAAAAAAAAAAAAGGCTCAAGAGGACAGGGTTTGGAAGCTTCTGGAGAGCAGAACATATGAAGGTCCCTGGAGGATGGTGTGCCTAGAGAGAGCATGGAAGCTCTGTGCTCCTCCTTACATGCCTTTACCTATGCATCTCTTCATCCGTATCCTTCATCATAGCCTTTATAATAAATTGGTAAACATGTTTCCCTGAGTTCTGTGAGCCACTCTAGCAAGTTAATCAAACCCAAAGAGAGGGTTGTGGGAACTCCAACTTGAAGCTGGCAAGTCAGAAGTTCTGGAGGCCTGAACTTGCATTTGGTAGGAAGGAGGAGGCAATCTTGGGAGTTGAGCCCTCAACCAGTGGAACCTTATGGTATCTCCAAGTAGAGAGTGTTGAAATTGATTTGGAGGATACCCAGCTGGTGTCTGCTGCAGAGTAGATTGCTTACTTGGGATATGGGGAGAAATCCCCATACATTTGGTTACAGAAGTCTTCTGTGTTGATAATTGTTGTGGTGTGAGAGCAGAGGAAAAAGTTTGAGTTTTTCCACACTCAGACATAGGACATTTTCTCATTGCTTGAAGATTTTTATATGTGAGATATTTAGCCATTTTGAATGTTTCTGTGCTGTGATGTGTCATTTACTTGTCTTGAAGTCCTTGCCTTTGGAGATTGTCCAGGTAGCTAAACAACTGTATTAGACACATTGCCTTCTTGAGAGCATTGGCACAGGTGGAATCCTGACCTAGTGCGAACCGCATTCTGATAACCCAAGCCCCTGATGTATTCAGTGACTTTGGAACTGTGAGCTGGTAAAAGCAGTTTCCACCAGGTCAGTAACACGAAAGTTGTTGGGTAAAGTCCTCTGTAGGTAGGAGAGGCTATAGAAGCATTTTTAGTGTACAGGTAGGTGGTTGTGGGGACATTAGTATTTGATTTTTTTTTTTTTTTGGTAACTCTATTTGTTGCTCATTCTTACTAATCTTTTCTAGTTATAGATGTAGTCTGAGAAGGACCATATCTAACGTGAGGCCTATGGGCTGACTTTAAGTATTCCTATGGCCTTTGTCCTGTGGGGAATGAAGTAGTTTAGTTGTGGCCTTGTTTGTCCTGAAGGCCCTTCAGGACTTTTCTTCTTCCTAAAAAGAAGGTTTTACTATGGGCTTTCCTTTGTCAGATAAATTGTTTATCAGTTGTTGGAAATCTTAAGAAATTTGAAGTAGATTGATGTTTCAACAAATTGAACTTCCGGAAGTTGCTTATTCGATTGAAATGGCTCATCCTGTAATCCCAGCACTTTGGGAGGCAGAGTTGAGAGAATCACTTGAGGCCAGGAGTTCGAGACTAGCCTGGTTGACAGTGAGACTGTGTCTCTTAAAATAATTTAAAAATTAGCTGGGCGTGGTGGCATGTTCCTGTAGTACTAGCTATGTGGGAAGCTGAGGCAGTAGGGTTGTATGAACCCAGGAGTTTGAGGATGAGTTTGTATATATGTGTGTGTGTGTCGGGGGGGGGCATTGATATTATTTATATGTATTGTAAATATATATACAAGATCTATATCTTGTATGTATATTTAAAACAGGTAAAATCACACATATATAAAATGAATATATGTCAAAGATTTTATTTAACTCACTAAATTAGGGAACTGGAAAAGTTATTAGAACCTGTTCATAGGTGTCTTAGTCCATTTTGTGCTGCTATAATAGAATACCTGAGACTGAGTAATTTATAATGAACAAAAATGTTTTGGCTTATGCTTCTGAAGGCTACGAAGTCCAGTATCAAGGTGCTGGCATCTGGTGAGAGAGAACAGATGTTGCAGTGCTATGGGTGGGCACCAATCCCACCCATGAGGGTGGAGCCCTCTGACCCAATCACCTCGTAAAGGTCCCACTTCTTAATATTGTTATAATGGCAATTAACTTTCAACATGAGTTTTGGTGGAGATGTTCAAAGCAAACAGGAGAAGTCAACCATAAGCTCATATGTAGTAAAAAAAAAATCTTAAAATGAGTTTAGAAGATCTGTTAATAATTGTATCTCATAGAACACTATTAATTTGCTTTTCTATGAACAAAAATTACTTGCTTTGTTAACAGTTTTCTGCAAGTTAAAGTGTATCTCTAGAGTCGTCATATATCTTAAAGACAAAGGCACATACCTTCTTCAAGTCAGACAATACAATCAGGTTCCAGCATCCCATTGGAAGGATATCCAGTAGTCTCTTTTGCTCATTTCAAAGTCTGAAGTTTTTCCTTACAATATTGAACTCATCTATAAAGTGTTAATAGTGGGTCTCTGGGTCATAAGTGATTGTTGTGAGATTTGACTTTATATTAACATTTATAAGCCTTCTTGGTAGGTGCTTAATAAATGGTAGCTGCCGCTTTGGTGTTCAGTTGACTTTGCCTTGCACCGGCAGGAGATAGATGTCAGGAAGTTGCTGAGGCACTGAACTCCATATTAGTTCCTGACTGTTAGTACCTTGGCCTCGTTTTGCTCTTTGTGGTCTAGTAGACTCAACTAAGCTTTTACTCTGTCTTTGGTCTGTTTGTAGGTACCTTCTTTGTTTCTTAAGGTGGTAGGCTCGGTATTGTGATGTCTGCTTGTACTTTGTACTCAGGAAGTGCTCTGCTCTATTACGATCCTTCCTATTGCAGATGAAGACTATTTTTCATGTTCTTAACTAAGCCTTTGCCCTCTTCCCATTTTCTCTGAGGCAGGCTCATGCAAAATGAGCACCCCGTGGCGTCACCTCGGCAGATGCTGACATACTTTATTATTTTGAGGTTACTTCAGGCCCTCTCTTTGTCTGCTGACTTTGGGAGAGCTCTAGATGGTGGGCCTGATGTGTCTTGTGGTGCTACCAACTTGAAGGTGCCTGGGGAAGACACTGAAGCCAGAGCCTTAGCTTTCCTCCTTTACCCAGGTTCCAGGCTCTATTTTATTTTATTTTTTTTTAAAGTGTTTTTCTAATTACCTCCTTGGGGTTGGCCGGGAATCTTTTTCTTTCTTCTTTTTCTTTCTTTTTTTTTTTCTTTAAACACACTGTTGCTGGCTTGAAATGTTGGGAATCTTTAAGTGTTTATATGCAGGCCATTTCTGTGAGGGTGACGCAAGTTGCTATTTAGTTGCAAGTAATTGCACCAATTATTTGGTAGAATGGAGGGAGGAAGTGGTGGTGTTGACAGTGTCAGAAACAAGGGAGGAGAGCCTTGTTGAACATTTGTCCACCATGCGTAGGTTAAAGTACAGCATTGAGGTTCAGTGTTTATGTTCCTATAAAATAGGTACGGTACCTGTCTTGCACCTGTGTTGGTGAATTGCTGTTCATAATAATTTTATAGCTTTAGGAAGTGGGCTGACAAAGGAGTAAAATATGGTATTAATAAGTTTTGTTTTTTCTTCCCCCCGTTTGGCAGAATAACCAAGTGTTGGGAATTGGAAGCGGTTCGACAATTGTCCACGCTGTGCAGCGAATAGGTATGCTCTCTCACTGTCTGCTGGATGCTTTGTGGGTGATGATGGGGTAGGGAGGTAGAGGAGAGGGAGGAAGTGGTGCACAGGTTTGGCATTGCCCTTTTGGCTTCAGCAGTACAGAGCTGGAGAGAGGGACTACCTGAGGTCAGCTGTTTCTGCTCTTTTGTGGACAGAGGGAATCTTGGGCCTCTTCATCCAACTTTGAAGGGTGTCCTTGCCTTTGTTTACTCTGCTCAGCTGGAGGGGAGGAGCTGACTTAGCTCGAGGTCCCAATATAATTTTAATCATGTCCATGGCATTCTACCATTGAGGCCTGTGTGTGGCCTCAGACTTCCTCAGGCAGATAATTGAGGCCACAGTGGGTTTGCCCTGTCCATGCCCCTGGAGTGGATGTGGGGCTCCTGCCATTGATGGCTGGTTCCTGCAGGTGCTCATTTCACACTGATTAGGGTGTCTCTATGCTTAGGAAAGGCTCAGGAATTATCAGCCCCTGTGGCTGCTCCACAGGTTTTACTGCCCTGCTCTTTGTTTGTAAGAACAAAGCCCAGAGGAGAGGCCTGCTTGAATGCCGAATTCTTCTAGGTGCCAAGGGGCAGAGCCCAGCAGGGAAAGTCCAGGAACACTTTGTTATGAGGGAGTGGTTGTAGTGCTGGTGTGATGGCTTCTGGAAGCCTTCTCATTGGCCAAATAGGAGCTTTTGTGTTGTATACCTTTCAATCTTAACCAAGTGTCTGGAGAATACTTTCAGGGCACAGGGGTTACTATGGATTTTACAAGGGTGGCACCCAAACCTCCCAAGATGCACTCAATGATTAAAAAGGCTTGAAATTTTAATAAGAGGTTTTTTCTGAAGTCTTTTTTTTTTTTTTTAAATCAAACTTTCCTGAAAGATACAAATCCAAATTGAAAAAATAAATCTCCTTTAGCCACTCTCTGGGGCCTACAAATAAGTATCTTTTTTACTAAAATGCAAAAGTAAAGTTCTGGCTTTTTCCTAGAAGAGGCAATATAGGGGAGTTAAGACTGTGTGGCTAGACGACCTGGCATCATGTCCCAGTTGTGCCCCTTATTAGCGGTATAACTACCAAATTACATTACCTCTCTGAACCTCAATTGCCTTATCTGCAAAATGGGGAAAATAATTTAACCTTTTGGGTTGTTAGGATTAAGAATTCATATATACAAAGTTCTTAGAATGTTGTCAGGCATGTAACAATAGCAAACACTGACTCTGCTTTCTGTGGTCAGTGCTTACCTCTCCAGGCTTTCTTGTGTCTCTGTATTCTGGTGTGTGAAGTACAGTCACCAGCTTTCCCACCAAGGAGGGGGACACAGGGTGAAAGGCAGCTGTCCTAGGGAAATAGATCTTCCTTTGTCTTGGATTTGAGCAAACACATATGACAAGAGAAATAAAGTAAGGAGAGTGAAAAACTGCCAATATGGCTTTTGTCTCCACAGCTGAAAGGGTGAAGCAAGAGAATCTGAACCTCGTCTGTATTCCCACTTCCTTCCAGGTATGTCCTGCTTTCCATCTGCATCGTGACAGCTTCTGCTGTATCTTCTGGTTCCCCGAGGTTGTGGACACATGGCCTTGTCTTGCACCTCAAGGTTGTTCTAGGTCAGAGAGTCCAGGAATAGGAGAGTTTATGGACCAAGTATTCCTTCTTGGAATTGTAGTTTTAGGTGCATTTGTTTATTTACTCGGAGAATGTTTCAGTGCATGTTGAGTTTAGGCACTACGGAGTATGCAGAGATGGCCAGGTAGTCTCTCTCCTCAAGGAATATTATTCCTGTTTATAGGTGAAAATCAGGCTAGGCCAGGTGTGGTGGCTCATGCCTGTAATCCCAGGTACTTTGGGAGGCCAATGTAGGCAGATCCCTTGAGCCCAGGAGTTCAAGATCAGTCTGGGCAATATGGTGAAAGCCTGCCTCTACAAAAATTACAAAAATTATCTGGGTGTGGCGGCTTGTACCTGTAGTTCCAACTAGGTGGGAGGCTGAGGTGGGAGGATCTCCCTTGAGCCCAGGGAGGTCCAGGCTGCAGTGAGCTGTGATTGTGCCAGTGTACTCCAGCCTTGGCGACAGAGTGAGACCCTGTCTCAAGAAGAAAAAAAAGAATCAGGCTAAAAGGAATTAAGCAATGTGTTAGTAATACAAGTACATCATAAATTAGTAGGAGCTGATGGAGGAAAGCAGTGGAGCCAGTTAAATATAGGGAGAGATAAGGAAAGAGCAGGTTTTGGGAAGTAGAAGGGAAGACAGTTGCTCAGATGGAGCCAACTCTTATCCCTCATCTGGCCATTGCAGGGAGGAGTATGTGTATAATCTCTCATTGGATTAGTCAAGGTGATACTATGCACTAGGGTAGGAGGTGAGATTTATGAGTGACTGATGCTTCCGGGACTTTATGGGCTTAGGCTTGGACAGCTGGGTTTCTTAGGAAACCCTCCCAATCCTGGAGGCACAGAATGCTGGTAGCCTGCAGCCAGCTTTGGTGAAGGGAGAGAGGTTAAGGTTCCTTCTAAACCAGACTGGCCTCAGCTTAACAATAGGGAGCAAGGCAGAGATTCCAGGTAGACAGGTTAGGGAGTTGGATAGTGCATACTATTGGAGCTTCCTTGATGTTAAATCTCTCGGAGACCTTAAACAAGGTGAATGGCCACCCAGGGGACTGAAGGCAATACCTTAAGTGTTTTATATTGCATTTTTTTTTTTTTTTTTTAAATTCTGCTGTCTTGAGGAGACACTTTTAAAGCCTCAGTGGTTTGTGGTGGATTTTTTTAGTCTTTTGGAAAGCTAATTATCTAATTTTTCCAACTGACTTGATCATCAAGTACTTTTATTTCTTAGTTAATAAATTACATTGGTGTTTATTTTTAAAGTTATATATGCACCTGCATGGAAGAAACAAATAATTGAAGTCTTTTTATTTAAAAGAGATAAAAGCACACTTCCCTCACCTTCCCTGAGATGACCACTACCCAGAAAGCACACTCTTCTCACCTCCGCACCCCTCACCTCCACTATTTCTTGCTCTTTACGTGGACATACTTTTAGCTCTTTTAGGTGATTGGATATTTGCTCCAGTATTTTGAAACTACATGCTTTTCTTGATCTTTTTAAATTTTTCTCAACTAGGTTGACCCAAAAGGTTAAAATAATAGCCACTATGGATTTAAGTCAAAGTTAATTTTATTCTGAGCCAAGTTTGAGGACTATAGACCAGGGACACAGACTCAGAGTATACTGGGACCGTGTCCCTTTCTGCTGTAATTCAGTACGTCAGAATTAGAGGAAAGAGTATGTTGGATAAAACAGACAATAGAAGACCACCTTACATAAATTCTGTGGCTGTAGTTCAAATTGATGAGCTAACATAATTTTGGCTGGAGTTTTATTCTTTTGGTAACATTTTTGCAGTATTTATAATATTTGTAACATAGGAATATTAGAAAGACATTTTCCTGTCTTCTGAGCCCTCCAGACTGTTCCAACCTCTGCCTGTTACCCAGTTGCAAAGTCACTTCCATATTTTCAGATATCTTCTCAGCAGCACCCCACTCTGCTGGTACCAATTTATTAGTCCATTTTCACAATGCTGATAAATACATACATGAGACTGGGCAATTTACGGAAGAAAGAGGTTTAATTGGACTTGCAGTTCCATGTGACTGGGGAAGCCTCACAGTCATGGTGGAAGGCAGGGAGGGGCAAGTCCCATTCTACATGGATGGCAGCAGGCAGAGAGAAAATGAGGAAGACCCAAGAGCAGAAACCCCTGATAAAACCATCAGATCTCATGAGACTTACTACCACGAGAGCAGTATGGAGGAAACAACCCTCATGATTTAATTATCTCCCACCAGGTCCCTCCCACAACACATGGGAATTATGGGAGTGCAATTTGAGATGAGATTTGGGTGGGGACACAGAGCCAAACCATGTCACCTGTATACCATATATTATTTTCAGCAGGGTATAGAAATTAAGGGTCATCTCTCTCACCACTCCTGTTCAACATAGTATTGGAAGCTCTGGCCAGGGCCATCAGGCAAGAGAAAGAAAGGGTATTCACATAGGAAGAGAGGAAGTCAAACTGTCTCTGTTTGTAGGTGACATGATTCTGTATCTAGAAAACCCCATCCTCTCAGCCGAAAAGCTCCTTAAGCTGATGAGCAACTTTAGCAAAGTCTCAGGATACAGAATCAGTGTGCAAAAATCATAAGCATTCCTATACACCAACAATAGACAAACAGAGAGCCAAATCATGAATGAACTCTCATTCACAGTTGCTATGAAGAGAATAAAATACCTAGGAATACAGCTAACAAGGGAAGTGAAGACCTCTTCAAGGAGGACTACAAACCACTGCTCAAGGAAATGAGGGGACACAAATGGGAAAACGTTGCATACTCATGGATAGGAAGAATCAGTATCATGAAAATGGCCATACTGCCCAAAGTAATTTACAAATTCAGTGCTATTTCCCATTAAACTACCATTGACATTCTTAACATAATTAGAAAAAACTACTCTAAAATTCATATGGAACCAAAAAAGAACCTGTATAGGCAAGACAATTCTAACCAAAAAGAACAAAGCTGGAGGCATCATGCTACTGGACTTCAAACTATAGTAACCAAATCAGTAACCGAAACAGCATGGTACTGGTACAACAGACACATAGACCAATGGAACAGAATAGAGATCTCAGAAATAAGACTGCACATCTACAACCATCTGATCTTTGGCAAACCTGACAAAAGCAATGGGGAACAAATTCCTTATTTCATAAATGGTGCCAGGAGAACTGGCTAACTATATGCAGAAATTGAAACCGTACCTTTTCCTCACAACTTATATGAAAATTAACTCAAGATGGATTAAAGACTTAAATGTAAAACCCTAGAAAATGAAAAACACTATAAAAACCCTAGAAGAAAATACCATTCAGGACATAGGCACTGGCAAACATTTCATGACAACAACATCAAAAGCAATTGCAATAAAAGCCAATATTGACAAATGGGATCTAATTAAAGAGCTTCTGCACAGCAAAAGAAACTATCATCAGAGTGAACAGACAGCCTACAGAATGGGAGAAGATTTTTGCAATCTATTCATCTGACAAAGTTCTAATATCTAGAATCTACAAGGAACTTAAACAAATTTATAAGAAAAAAACCAAACAATCCTATTAAAAAATGGGCAAAGGACATGAACAGACACTTCTCAAAAGAAGACATTTATGTGGCTAGCAAACATGAAAAAAAGCTCAACATCACTAATCATTAGAGACATGCAAATCAAAAGCACAATGAGATACCATCTCATGCTGGTCAGAATGGCGATTATTAATAAGTCAAGAAATGACAGATGCTGATGAGGCTGTGGAGGCAGGAATGCTTTTATGTTGTTGGTGGGAATGTAAATTAATTCAACCATTGTGGAAGATGGTGTGGTGATTCCTCAGAGACCTAGAGCCAGAAATATCGTTTGAATCAGCAATCCCATTACTGAGTATATACCCAAAAGAATATAAATCATTCTGATCTAAAGATACATGCACATGTATATTCATTGCAGCACTATTCATAATGTCAAAGACATAGAATCAACCCAAATGCTGCCAATGATAGACTGGATAAAGAAAATATGGTACATATACACCATAGAATACTATGTAGCCATAAAAAGGAATGAGATCATGTCCTCTGCAGGGACATGGGTAGAGCTGGAAGCCAGTATCCTCAGCAAACTAACATAGGAACAGAAAACCAAACACCACATGTTCTCACTTAATAAGTTGGAGCTGAACAGTGAGAACACATGGACGCAGGGAGGGGAACAACACATACTGGGGCCTGTGTGGGGAGTGCAGGGGGAGGGAGAGCATCAGGATAAATAGCAAATGCGTGCAGGGCTTAATACCTAGGTTATGGATTGATAGATGCAGCAGACCACCATGGCACACATTTACCTATGTAAAAAACCTGCACATCCTGCACATGTATCCTGGAACTTTAAATTAAATTTAAAAATAAAGAAATTAAGGGTCATATTTATATGATTTCAGGATTCCAAACATTTTGGGGACAGCACAAACTTCCTGAATTTGTTTACAGTGTAGAACTGAAACTGGACTCTTAAGTACTATTATTTAATATGGCCTATCAGCTCCCCATTGGGAAAATATAAGTATTATTTTAAAAAAATCTCTATTCCTACTAACACTATGTTACATGTCTAGTTATTATCCATGCGGGGTGCTAATGCTGTAAGAGTACAGTGAATTAAGCTACATATCCTTGGTAGTAATTTTCCAGGAGGAAGAGGGTTCATAATGTTTGTGCATAAATGTATACCTTGTGTTTCTGCATCCAAAATGGTAGGGCACATTTTAGAGGCCACTTCAGTTTCCATTTGGATTAGCATGGTCAGTAAACCTTGTTGAGTTTGGACGCATGCTGTTTTCCATCACTGGGTTTTGACATGGCTCCTTGTTAGTTGAGTAGTTGATTTACCTACTTAACAATAGTGTCATTATCTTTTTGTGTAGCTTCCCAACCCATACTTTCCTTCTGAAAGAATATTTCTTTTAATCTATTTAGACTGGTAAGTATTGACTTTTCTTGTGATTTTTTTTTTTTTGTCATTGTTAAATACATTTTTAGCTTGTCCTAATATCTCAAGTCCTGCCTTTATTGCACCTAAGGTTGTTTTTGCCTTAGTTGGCTAGTGCTGTTTTATCCACTAAACATGTTGTTGCCATTGAGCATTTATAATGGAAATCCAACGTGAGTACCAGTTACAAACCCAATAATGTTGGGTGCTCCAAGTTAAAGTGAGAGGAGCAGTAGTTACCCCTAGATATAGTTTAGTTTGAGTATACTGTAAGGCTTCTTGTATACTTGTAACATTCCCAAGTATCCTCTGGTGGTACTCTTGTCCACCAAGTAACTCTCACTATTTGATTTCCAGCTTCATTAGAATGTTGTATAGACCAGTCACAAAAACAAGGTCCTTGACTCCTAGGACAGGAGATACTATGGCAAGGCACATAAACTGCAGCTAAATGTCTTCCGTCATATCCAGGAGTTTGTATAGTAAGTGATCATCTGTATTCACAGTAACATAGTGATCTATTTGTAAAGTGTTAAAAATTGCCAGACCAGGCATGGAATTGGGAAGAACTTCCTGGATCTCTTTCCCTAAGTGGGGGCCTCTTGATAGTTTATTACGCCTGAAAAACTGGTGCCATGGGCCATGGGAACATTGGACTCATTCTAAGAAGTTGATGTCAGGGTTCCAGTATCTTCTTGATATTGAAAAAATGTTTGTCCTACTTTCATATCAGTTAAACAATTTCCCAGTAAGAGGAATGGGGATCAAACAAATGAGGGGGTGTTAGTAGAAATTCAGTCATCATGCAGGAAAATACAAAAACAAAAGGTATATGCAGAAGAAATTCATTGTGAGTTCAGGCCTGGCCTGGTAATTTGGGCAATGTTATCTAGTCAGGTCTTGTCTGCTTCCCATCCTCAGAGGTGTCAGGAATCTTAGAGATCTTTAATTGGAGGTCTCCAGTGGACTTATAAGTTCATTTAGTTGTTGGAGCTTTCTTTAAATGAGAAATGTGGATCCAGCCTTCAAGTTTTGCTGCACAGCAATTAGTTAACAATACCTGATGGAGTCCTTTCCAGTGAGGTTCAGGTGAGTCTTTTAGTTGGTGTCGTTTCCAATAAAAAAAGGTCCTTTGGCTAGACATTATGGTATTTAAGAGCTTTGTCTCCCAGGAGTACACTGTAAAAAGAATCTTTTATTAATTTCTTTTGGAGAAGGAAGTTTAGTTAAGCCTTGACAATAACTGAGTATAGCACCTTTCAATAAAGTTGGTTCATATAAATTGTTATCATGTTTCATAGGTTGACTTGACTTGTAATTATCTCATAATTGATGTTATCCAAGAAAAGTTGCTCTTGGGTTAAGCAAAATCAGTGGAAGAGCCTTTGGCCCAGTATGAAAAGCTTTTGTTAATTTTGCTAGCTGGATCTTTATTATTCCATTTATTTGTTCCACCAATCTAGAAGACTAAGGATGGTATACACAATGAAAATGTTGGAAAATGGGCCAGATTTTACAAACTGAGTGGACTATCTTTCTAGTAAAATGAATTCTTCTATCGCTATGTAATTTGGAAGGAATTCCCCAAGAGGGAATTATCTGCTTCAATGATATTTTCCTCCTGTGTGTGCCGTGACTTCTGCAAGGAAATGTTTCAACTCAGTGAGAGAACATACAAATCATAACCAGGACCTATTTATAATCCTGGACTGGAGGTAATTGGATAAAATCCACTTGCTAGATATCAAAAGGTCTGGTGGGCAAAGGAAAATGCCCTTGATATCCATGAAGAGGCTGTCCTGGATTATGTTTCGGACAAACTGCACATTTAACATAAGACTTATGAGTGATTGTGGGTGAGTTTCCAGTAATACTGTTTTTTCTTAGGCAGTCATTTTCTGAGGTCCCTAGTGAGTGAGCTGACAGAAATGTTGTGATACAGGAAATTGAAATAAATTCCAAAGACAAAACAAGTCTGTTGTTGAGTCCATACTATAATTTGCAAGTGGGAGAAAGGTGTGTCTCCTTTGTTAGCCATATCTGCTTTTCCTTCTCTGAACCCTTTTCTTGAGCCACTTGGAGTTCCTTTTCAATGGAGCTCATTAAAAAAAAAAAATAGTCCCCCGTGTAGTTTCATCTGATATTAGTGTTAGAGCAGCCTTTGGCTGCTGCATCAACCAAATACTTTTTCTCGGAAGGGCTGAATTTGGAGTGTCCAAGAATCTTAATAATAGCCTCTTTTTTTTTTTTTTTTTGGGAATTCCTTAGTAGGGGGCTCTAAGTTCTGCCTTGTCCTGGGGGTCTAAACTACTGAAGGGTCTCCCTTTGGGTCAGGATTTACTCTAAAAGGTGCTATCAAAACTTGTGTGGGTGGAGGAGGGAATAAGGAACATCTGATCTGGGCAAAGTAGTTCTTTTTTGTTTTTTTTTTGAGACAGGGTCTCTGTCACCCAGGCTGGAGTATAGTGGCATGATCACAGCTCACTGCAGCCTCGGCCTCCTGAGCTCAGGCGATCCTCCTGCCTCAGCCTCCTGAGTAACTGGGACTACAGGCACATGCCACCATGCCCAGCTTTTAAAAATTTTTTTGTAGAGACGATGTCTCACTATGTTGTGCAGGCTGGTCTCGAACTCCTAGGCTCAAGTGATCCACCCACCTCAGCCTCCCAAAGTGCTGAGATTACAGGTGTGAGCCACTGTGCCCGGCCAAGGCAGTTCTGAAAGCAAAGAATAAGAGGGCTGAAGGAGCAGTTGGAGGGGAGGAGGTGAGACAGTGGGAACGTGAGACAATTTTTTCAGTCAAGGAACAGTTTCCAGGATCTTGTGGTTCACCTCCTGTATGGAAACAATTTTATCATTACTTCTTTTAGAAGCGTTTAAAAACCATTGTAGTAACTATCCCATTCTTTGTGTTTAATTTTTAAGCCACTCCTTCCAGTTGTGCACATAAATAATTCAATTTTGGGGTGTTGAATGAGCCCCATTTTGGCCAAGTTAAGCTAATTTAATTTTCAGTGATGTTGGTTCAAGGAGTCAAAAAATTTATAAGATAAGGTGCCATAATTTTTAGTCACAAGCCTAGCTGGTATCTTGGAAGATGGTAACTCTCCTTCAGTAGCTTCGAGCTTCAGATGTCTTGTTTGAAATGTCTCTCCTCCCTTCTCTCTCGTCTGCACCAGATTAGGAATGTGTTCAGGGTCAAAAATGTGTTGCTTATGAGCTTCTCTCCTCAGGCTCTTACCCCTATGTTGGTCTGCTCTCTTAGGTGTTTCAGGAGAAACTCGCCTGCTATAGCAGCGAGGTGCCCTGAATGCTAGGTGACCAGCCTATTATGAGAGTTCCCTGGAGGAGCTATTAGAACTTAAGTGTTTTTCTGTTGATTGTGAAGCCCTTTGGAACCACTACATGTCATGAGGAATCTCCTCTGACCCTTCCACGGGATTGTTTGTCACCTAAAAATACCTGCGATTCGGGCTGGTGGGTGCAAGTATCCTTTATATTCGGAGCAATTTTATCTCTATTGCTCTTATATAGAATGTAAAGGATTGGTGCAGACAAAGGAGCTTTTGAAAAGAAAAACACTCAGCTAGTCAAAGAAACCACCGCAAGGTGGTCCAGCAATAGCTTGGTTTTATACGTTTTAGGGAAACATAAGACATCAATCAGTACGTGTAACATGTGCTTTGGTTCAGTCTGGAAAGGTGGGGCAACTTGAAGCTCGAGGGCAGAGTTGGGGCTTCCAGGTCATAGCTGCATTCAAAGATTTTCTGGCTGACAGTTGGTTGAAGTAATTATTATCTAAAGACCTGGAATCAATAGAAGGGAATGTTTGGGTGAAGATAATGGGTTATGGAGACCAAGATTGTTACTTATGCAGATGAAGCTTTTAGGTAGCAGGTGTCAGAATAGATTGTAAATGTTTCATATCAGACTTAAAAAGTGCCGGACTCTTAATTAATTCTCCCCCGCGTCAAGGAAAAGACCTGGAAAGGGAAGGGAATTCTTTACAGAATGTAGATTTCTTTCCCCTACAGGAGACAGCTTTACTGGGCTATTTCAAAATATGTCAAAGAAATACATTTTAGGGTAAAATACAGTTTCTTTCAGGACCTGCTGTCATGTGATTCTATACTAGAATCAGATTGGAATTTGGTGTCTTATTGCTACAAATTGTTTTGTTCATCTTAAGATCTGTTTTAGCTGGGAATGGTGAGGTGTGAGGATTGTTTGAGCTCAGTTTGAGACCAGCCTGGGCAGCATAGTGAGACCCTATTTCTAAAAAAAGATTAAGAACAAAAATCTGTTTTAATGTTAATGGTTGTCAGTTGTGCCTGAATTCCAAAGGGAAGATGGTATAATGAGGCATATCTGACTCCCCTTTCCCATCATGACCTGAACTTGATTTTCAGGTTTTCTTTGGAACTCCCCTGACTGAGAGTGGGGTCCATCAATCAGTTGGGAGGCACAGAATTTTGTTTTTGGTTTACAATGTATATAGAGTAAAAAGTTACCCAGTATGCAGGTGTCTCAGGATCTGGAGAGAAATGATTGATTCTCTCCTGCATTTATGCTTCATCTGATAGGCAAGAAGGTTACAGTCAGCGAATGTTAGTGAAATGTTTGACAAATTCCAGCCTTGCAAGTGAGAGTTCATCTTTAATTTATAGGCCTGGTTTCTTTTACCTGTGTGTTCAACCTGCAGCCATCTTGAGCTGCTTTTAAAATTCTTTCAGATTTTCTTTTTCTGACAACTTTAGGTAATTGTAATTCTGAATGGATAAATGGAAGATGAACATTTGCTTATTCTTTACCCTGCTCTCACAGTTCATCCTCCCTCTCCTCTCCTAATTGTCTCAGTACAGTTACATTTTAGTTAGATTTTACTTGTTTTTTTACAGAATTGTAACTGCAAGAACCACACAGTGTTTTATGTATGATTACTTTTCCTTGCCTGCCCAATATTTTGTTTTCCCCAAAGTGGTGAAATCTGTTTTATCCAGCACAGTGGGCATCCCACTCCATCAATTTCATCTGCTTTGTGAAGGCTCTCTGTGTCGTCCAGGATGGTCAACTGCAAGCTGCTCTACTTGGCTGCACTCTTGGGGTCTCCCTTCACAGTCAGGAAATTTCCTTCTCTTTTGTCTTGTTTTAGATTGCCCTTGCTGCTGCTGCTGCTACTGCTGCTGCTTTTTTTTTTTTTTTTTTTTTTTTGAGACAGAGTCTCACTCTGTCGTCAGGCTGGAGTGCAGTGGTGCAATTTCGGCTGACTGCAACCTCCACCTCCCGGATTTCAAGTGATTCTCTGCCTCAGCCTCCCAAGTAGCTGGGGCTACAGGCGCCTGCCACCACGCCCAGCTAATATTTTATTTTTAGTAGAGATGGGGTTTCACCATGTTGGCCAGGATAGTCTCGACCTCCTGACCTCGTGATCCACCTGCCTCGGCCTCCCAAAGTGCTGGGATTACAGGCGTGAATCACCTTGCCCAGCCCTTCTTTCTTCTTCTTCCTTCTTCTTCCTTCTTCCTCCTTCTTCCTCCTCCTTCCTCCTCCTACCTCCTTCTCCCTTTTTCTTCTTTCTTCTCCTTTCTTGTTCTTTCTTCTTCTTTCTTCTTTGTTCTTTCTTTTTTTTTAAAGATGGTGTCTTGCTCTTGTCACCCAGGCTGGAGTGCAATGGCTTGATCTCAGCTCACTGCAACCTCCGCCTCCCGGGTTCAAGCGATTCTCCTGCCTTAGCCTCCCGAGTAGCTGGGAGTACAGGTGCCCGCCACAATGACCAGCTGATTTTTTTGTATTTTTAGTAGAGATGAGGTTTCACTATGTTGGCCATGACATTTTGGATGTCTGAATATATATATATATATATATATATATATATATTTTTTTTTTTTTTTCTCAAGCTACGAATAGGACCTTTTTTTTTTTCTCGAGACAGTGTCTTCTCACTGTCACCCATGCTGGAGTGCAGTGGTGCAATCTCGGTTCACTGCAGCCTTGACCCCTTGGCCTCTAGCCATCCTCCCACCTCAGCCTCCTGAGTAGCTGGAATACAAATGTGTGCCTCCACACCTGGCTAAGAAAATATCTTTATGCGACTTTTCCTCAGTCAGTCATTTGACTCTGTAGAACACTATGTTAAATACTTTTAGGAATTTTGTAGGCATTTCTCTGTTGTCTTCTGGTTTTTAATTTGCTGTTGAGGAAGTAGATACCCTTCTGATTTGTGATCCTGTGTGTGAAGTCTGTTTTTAATTCTCAAAGGACTCACATAACCTTTTGTTTTCATGTTTTTCTCCAGCATTTTGAAAACACCATGATGTGTGTCTTGGTGTGGGTCTGTTTTCATCCAGTGTGCTGGGCACTTGCTGGGACAGCTCATCGTCTCTGCAGTTTTGGGAATATTTTCCCTATTATTTATTTCATTTTTCTTCCTGCCGTTTTTTTCTGGTTCATCTTTCTGGGACCTTCTTGTGACTTTGGTGTTTGTGGACAGTCTTATTTTGTCCCTTTGCTTCACTTTTAGCTTCGTCTTTTTCTGACCCTTTTACTGCGCTTTCTTTGTTCTCATGTGTTTAGTTTTTAACTGCCCTTTTTTGTTTTCTGAAAATTTTTCTTAGTAGGATCTTGTTTTTGTTTTATGGTTCATTTTTTTTTTCTTCAGTTTCTTCTTTGAGGATGTTAATGATTTTTGTTTAAGGGACTTCTTCTTGTACAAGTTTCCTCAGTTGTTTTTTCCAGTTCATGGGAGGTACACTTCACAGTAAAATTCACTCCTTTTAAATATAATTTTTAGTTTTGACAAGCGCAGTCATGTAACAACCAACACAGTGAAAATACTGTTGGATTGTTTGATCTTTTGTTCCCTATCTGCTAATTTCTTGTGGTTTTTTTTTTTGTTTTTGTTTTTGTTTTTTTTTAGACAGAGTCTCATTCTGACGTCCAGGATGGAGTGCAGTGGTACGATCTGGGCTCACTGCAACCTCCACCTCCTGGATTCAAGTGATTCTCTTGTCTCAGCCTCCAAGTAGATGGGAATACAGGCGCCTGCCACCATACCTGGCTAATTTTTTTGTGTTTTTAGTAGAGACAGGGTTTCACCATGTTGGCCAGGCTGGTCCCAAACTCCTGGCCTCAACTGATCTGCCCGCCTTGGCCTCCCAAAGTGCTGGGATTACAGGTGTGAGCCACTGTACCTGGCCCCTGTCTGCTCCTTTGAAGAGTGCTGGGCTACCTGATTGTCAGCCAGCTCTCAGGATGAGGATTGCCTGTCAGGTCATTACGTTGGGGAACTCTTGATGTCAGATCATTTGTCTTTCCTCTGGCTGGTCAGATGTCCTAGAGAAGGCTGCCCCATTTCTTTTTGGGAGGGGTATGCATGGCTACCCATGGCCTGGGAGTCAAGTAGGTAAAGAGGACGAGAAGATGTCTGTCAGTAGCCTGGATGTAAACTTGCTTTTAATTCTCTTGTTTTCAATACAACACCTGTGGTAGATGAGAGAAAGTGCCTACAACATTTTGCAGCATCTCCTGAACCTGGGCATGAACATGTGACTTGTTTGTCAGCCACCAAGTTCTGGGATAGCTGCTGTGCAGCAGTAGCTCACCGGTAGGGTACCCTTGTCCTCAAATGTGCTTGGCCACCCAGTCCTAAGAGCAACGTTTGACCTTCTCTAGACAATCAGCATGCTGTTTTGGGAGTACAGAGGGAGGATTAGAGGTATAACAAGTTTTACATTAGCCTTTCAACCAGTCTTCTCTTTGTTTTACTCCTACTGTAACCACAATAGGTTCGTCACTTAATGCACACAGCAAATCAATACACGGAGACACTGGGTTGTAGCAGAGAAAGATTTAACCGTAGGGCCACCAGTCAGGGATACAAGAGGAATCCTCAAATCCGTCTCCCTGAGTAGTTGGGGGCTGGGGATTTTAAGGGTTGTAGAATGGGTTGAAGTGTGGAGATGATTGGAAAGAGTGCAGGTTGAAGTCAAGGGACAGGAGATGAAGAAACAGTATTCTTATGCTGATTTTGTTCCCCTTAGGGGGGAAGAGGAGCTTCAAACTGGTTGATGTCAACTATTCAGCTGGAATTCAGGATCTGAAAAAATCATAAGCAATTCTTAAAAGCCTTATGATTCTAATTAATGTCAGAGATCCCATCTATAAGAACACTGGGGGATGCAATTAATTCTTAAAAGCCCATGATTCTAATGTCAGAAATTCTATCTATAGGAACAGTGAAGATACAAGTGATCAGCGTCTAGAGCTACATGACTTTTGGTTACAAGGAAGTGGGCCAAAGTGCAGCCTGATTAATGCTTAATTATAACTATATTTTTGTTCAGAATTCATGTTAACCCTGTGAAGTTGGCTTCACATCCTGAAGTTGAAAATATCACTGCTTCCTGAAACTTTTGGGAGGTTCTGTGGTATTTTAGTTACTTCTTAGCTTTCTTTCGTACTGGCCTCGGTTTTTTGTTTCTTATTCCTGCATTTACCGTTGTCCATCAGTATTCCAGCTTTTAAAATTTGTTGCTATTTTCTCCTCTTTGGTGAGGTTTATGCCTTTAAGAAAAAATCCTTTATTGTAGTTTCAGAGAGGTTTTGAGAAGGAGCTGTGAAAGAAAAATAAATCTCGGGCCCCCAAATCACTAAGCCAAGGGAAAAGTCAAGCTGGGAACTATATCAGGCAAACCTGCCTCCCGTTTGCTTTCTAAATAAGATAGCTACAAAATTAAAAAGGTACATACCTCCCTCAAAATTTGCCTACAAGGAGATTCCTTGTGGACAAAAGACAGAACTCAAAGTAATCCCTCTGAGACTCACCTGGGACAAATCCATATCTGATTGCTTCCTCTACCCTATTGTTTATGTAAAAATGCAGATATTGAGCTAGACTAAATTGTGTATTCAGTGGATGGCGGCTGGAGAACTCAAAAGAATGCAGTCTTTTGTCTATTATCTACTTGTGACCCAGAAGACCCCTTCACCACCTCAAGTTGTCCTGCCTTATCAGACTGAACCTAGGTACATCTGATACATATTGATTGATGTCTCATGTCTCCCTAAAATGTGTAAAAGCAAGCTGTACCCTGACCACCTTGAGGCACATGTCAGGACCTTCTGAGTTTCTGTCATAGGCACATCCTTAACCTTGGCAAAATAAACTTTCTACATTGATTGCGACCTGTCTCAGATACCTTTTGGTTTACAGAGCTGAGCTAAATGCAGGTGTTCAAACTGCCATCTTTACCTGGAAGTTTGATCCTGTGTTTTTAAGACAGCACTCTTCACCTAACTGTGTTTTATGGTGACAATTGATAACAGTGTATACAGACTGGAAAATGCTGGCCCATTCCAGTTAATTGGGTGGAGGAGTCATTGAGAATTCACAGGGCCTTTTAAAATTCACTTGTTCAGGTTACTTTTTGTCCCACTCAAACATAAACTTATTTTTGTGTTAAGTTTAGCCAGATACAGTCTCCGGAAATGGTTGAAAGGAAGTCAGAATATTTTGTGGGGGCCAAGAGAAAACTTCCCCTTTGCCCTCTGAAGATTCACTGAAAATAACTGACAAAAGGCATACAAATGTGTATGATCATTGTTTTAATGTGGCACAAGTGCCTTCAGCATGAAGATCCAAAGATCAGAGGAAACTCTTCATTTTTATGCTTGGGTTCATCAAAGTATGAACAGCCGTGTAGAGATACGATTGGACAAAAAGGATATGATTTAATGCTATTAGATACCAGCTGAGTTGAGAAACCCAGCAAGACCCTCGGTTTAGATCCTTCCCGATCTCTGCAGCACTCCTTCCTTCTTGGTATGGGGCAGGGCCGTCTTTGGAATGGGGGTCTTATGACCTACAGTCAAACAAAGATAGGTGAGATAATTTCTTTATGTCCAGTTTTGGCATAGAAAGATGAGGGAGGGAGGAGGTTAGAGTAATATTGTTAAATTTTGTGAACCCCCAAAATGTGAGATAAGTCTCAGATAATTTAGAAAGTTTATATTGCCAAAGTTTAGGACACATGCCTGTGATACACTTCCGGAGGTCCTGATGACATGTGCCCAAGGTGGTCAGAGCACAGTTTGGTTTTATACATTTTAGGGAGACATGAGCCATCAGTCAACATATGCAAGATGAACATTGGTTTGGTCTGGAAAGGCGGGACAACTCGAAGCAAAGGCGGGAAGACTTGAAGCAGGGAGGGAGCTTCCAGGTCATAGGCAGGTAAGAGACAAATGGTTGCATTCTTTTGAGTTTCTGATTAGCCTTTCCAAAAGAGGCAATCACATATGCATTTATCTCAGTGAGCAGAGGGGTGACTCAATCGAATGAGAGGCAGGTTTGCCCTAAGCATTTCCCAGCTTGAGTGACTTTGGGGCCCCAGATTTATTTTCCTTTCACATTTCCCCACTTTCTTTTAAAAAATCTTTTGGAGAAAGCATTTTAGAAGAAAATGAGTTTCTGGTTTCAGGTTTCTTCTGATCTCTCTTGGCTGGGATTGTTTATTCCTAGACAGGTAGGTCCTGAGTTTTTAGGAAAGTTCATTTTTAGCAGGTCGTGAAGTCTCATGTCCTATGAAGAGTAAATAGGGGGAGGAAGGGAGAAAAGCAACAACAAACAAAAGAACAATCCTGGAAAACTGATGTAGGCCACCTTGCTCTAAAGTCCATACATTAGTAGACAGGTATGAAAGTGGCTTATGTATGTAAATAGGTTGCTGTTGTTTTCTTCTAAAGTTTAAGTTGTCTAGCTTCAGTTTGCAGGGCTTTATGAAAGCACAGTTCAGTTTTCAGTGACTCCAAATTTGGAACAGTGGGGAAAAAAGAAGGGGGAAAAAAAAAAGCCTGAAGACATTATTTTAGAAAATATTAGAAAATATTATTATTTTCTAAGGAAAATTAGAATTTGGTTCAAGTTGTAGAAAATAGTAAAATTGAAAAAATGTAGGCAAGACTGGAATGTAACAACAGGTGTGCTGTAGTTTTTGAAACAATTTTTCTCTAGTTTCCCATTTTTACTAAAGACAAATCATGGTAGGACTGATTTGCATTATTTTACTTGGCCTTATTATTTGTATACAGTGCAGCAAGAATGATAATTACTTTTTTTACATAGGCTTTTAAATTGGCTTTAATGGAACTTTGTTCCATAGAAGGAATCTCAGATAAGACTCCTTTTTTTGAGCCGAGCCCATCCATTGTGGATTTGTACCATCAAATACCTATGAGCTGGGTGAATTCCTTTCCTCTTGAGGTTCCAAGATAAACTTGGGCCTCCTGGGCCTGTCAGAAAGTGACATTCTTTACTTACCACAGGTCAGGAACCCTGTACTGGGACTGTGTAGACAAAGGTATAAGTTTTTCCAACGGCCTTTTATTGACTCCATAAGTCAGTTTGATTTCTTTATGGAAGACACACCATTCAGGTTAAAGTGTTGGTAAAATAACCAGTTTATTTAATTGTGCCCCATTACAAATACAGATTCTTATTGCACTTATGCAAATAACTGTATTGTCATAAGGTAAGAGGAGTCACCAATACTCCCCAAATTTTGTAGAAATCAGGTAGAGAAAAACAGGTATGCCCCAAATTTGGTTCATAACAGTATACTTTACTAAATTGTTAAAAGCTTAAAAGAAGTTTTTGACTCTGAAAAATAAAAGGATCAGCAACGTCTTAAGCAAAACGTTAAAAAGATTACTTCAGACTTCTATTAGTTTAGTCCATGCAGTTAATTCCTGTTCTGCTTGATATTCATGAATATTTCAGCTCTCTGAGTCCTGAAAGTTTTTTCTTTATTCTGATGTTACAATCTCCAAAGTTATGAGAAACTTCTATTCAAGAGCACCTGTTAAGAGTTTTATAGCTCATTATAAAGCCACCTTCTAAAGAGTACTAAACAAGACAACAGTTGTCATAGATGACAAAAAGTTTTAGGGCAGCCATAGTCAAAGACACAATTGAGAAGGAAATTTGTTACCTCTGTGGCACATAGTAATTTAACATACCAATTATAATTATTACTGATAACATATATTAAGTCATATCAGAATTATAGGAGTTTCCCATAATTTTGGAACACATACTAATAACATTTATACAAATACAGCCCAGAGAAAAGCAAACACTATTTCATAAATGACAATGCTTCCTGTATAATTTTTATACCAAATAAGCCAAATTATGTCATTGGATTTTAGGGAACCTGGTATCTTAAAGATTTAATTAGGTCAGAAAAAGACATAATTTATAATTTGATTTTGGAAATATTGTCAAATATCAAACGTTTAAAACACTTGATATCACAAAAGAGGATCACAGGTCATTGTAAAATAAGTCATTCATTTAACCAAAGTGATAACCTAAGGATTTAAAAAAAAAAAAAAAAGTTAAAAACCTTTATTTTTTAAAAGAGGAAACTTAATTTTCCAAACAATAAGCCCTAATAAAAACATGAAGCTAATTAGTTTTCCAAAATTTATAAACAATTTATAACATTTTAATCTTGAACATAAGATATAACTTCCATAAGCCTTTTATAAACTTTATAACCTTTATTAAGGAGTTGGTTAATGCCTCAAGATAACCTTGCTCATCTGACACAGGTGCCCATATGCTGGTCTTGCATCAGTGTGCTTTTGACATTAATGATTTATTTATAGTGAAACTGAACTTATTTTATCTCTCAGAATTGGCTCTGACAATCTCACACACCCACCTCTTCCATGATAGTCCCTTGGCCTTGAGGAGTTGAATAGCTTTAATTTCTGGCCTGTGTCTCAGTAATGAAGTTTATTTTGATTGACATCTTATATGGGATCTGATGATGAGGCTTTAATTGCTGTCAGTATTTAAGATTTCACAAGACTTGGTATCCTTTTCAGACTCAGGAGTCAAAGCCCTGTAACTTAATATTACAAGAACTTTAAAAGCACATACAAAAAGATACATGGATGTAATAACCTTAATTAAAAAAAAAAAATTAGTCTCAGTTTTTTTCCTAAGCAAACCAAAACTTAATGCCATAGGAATTATTTCCATAAAACGTAAAATCTGTTAGGCCAGTTACAGAATATTATGTTGGAAGAAAACATTTCCTTTAGACCTTTAAGAAATTATTGTTAGCATCAGGCCACAACAAATAGAACTTGAGGGGAAAAAAACTTATATGAGCTGAAAATGAGTTGGAGAGCATTACTTTGCTCCTTTTAAAAGGGGAGAGAAAACTGAAAATGGTGAGATGCAATAAATGTCAAACTTCTAAAACAAAATTTAAAAAATTTAAATTATTTTAAAATACGTTATTAAATATATTTTAAATATATATTATTTAAATATATAGAAATATATTTAATAGTTATGAGATACCATCTCACACTGGTTAGAATGGCTATCATTAAAAAGTCAGGAAACAACAGATGCTAGAGAGGATGTGGAGAAATAGGAACGCTTTTACATTGTTGGTAGGAGTGTAAATTAGTTCAACCATTGTGGAAGACAGTGTGGCAATTCCTCAAGGATCTAGAACCAGAAATGCCATTTCACCCAGCAATCCCATTACTGGGAATATACCCCAAGGATTATAAATCATTGTACTATAAAGACACATTCTCATGTATGTTTATTGCAGCACTATTCACAGTAGCAAAGACTTGGAACCAACCCAAATGCCCATCAATGATAGACTGGATGAAGAAAATGTGGCACATATACACCATGGAATACTATGCAGCCATAAAAAAGGATGAGTTCATGTCCTTTGCACGGACATGGATGAAGCTGGAAACCATCATTCTTAGCGAACTAACACAAGAACAGAAAACCAAACACTGCTTGTTCTCATTCGTAAGTGGGAGTTGAACAATGAAAACACATGGACACAGGGAGGGGAACATCACACACTGGGGCCTGTCAGTGGGTGAGGGGCTAGGAGAGAAATAGCATTAGGAGAAATAGCCGATGTAGATGATGGGTTGATGGGTGCAGCAAACCACCATGCCATGTATATACCTATGTAACAAACCTGCACGTTCTGCACATGTATTCCAGAGCTTTAAGTATAATAAAAAAAGAAAAACATTTAATAATTATACTTTAATATACATAAATTTATTAATTTTATTAATGTAATTATATTTTATAAATATATTAATTATATTAATATAATTGTATTTTAATATAATTAGTATAACTAATATATAATACAACATATTAGTATATTTTATTACTATAATTAATATGTTAATATATAATAGATATGTTTTTTATATCTATTATATATATATATACACACACACACACACACATGCACATGTATGTTTATTGCAGCACTATTCACAATAGCAAAGACTTGGAACCAGCCCAAATGCCCATCGGTGATAGACTGGATAAAGGAAATGCGGTGCATATACACCATGGAATGCAGCCATAAGAAAGGATGAGTTCATATAATATATATTATGTAATTATAATTATGTATTGAAACATGATTATGTACTAATAACATTAAATATATCTTTACATATATTTATTTTAAAGCATAATTAAAATCTCTAATTATTAAGAGTAAATCCCTTAAGAAATCAATCCCTGACTGTTCTAATAAATTCTTTAGTATATAAATGGCTTTTTAAAATAGCAAACCCAATCTCCAGAAAGACCATTATCATTTTCCTTTATTTATAGACAGCTTGATCATGTAAAAAAATTTTTTTTTAATCCTTTTATTGTGCCTTAGACTCCTCATGACATGCTTGGACTTTCTGGTTTGTCCTGAACATACCTCTTTCTTAAACAACCAGTCATATTATTCTAGGTCCAAATTAATCATACAAGATTTTTTCTCATAAAATTATTTCTCTTTAAGCTTTTTCACCAAAAAAAACCTTTACTTTACGTCTCTCTTATTTTGTGGTTTCTTTTACCTTGTTTTATACATAACCTTTAAAAAAGCTTTGAATCAGACAAAAAGTGTTCACCTTTTTAAGGGCACTTTTTTTAGAAAGAATGTTTTCCTACAATATATTTTTATTGGAAAATATCCAAATAATGAAATATCTATAATATAACTTTTGATTCTAAATTATGACAAGTTTGTATACAAGTATTTGTCGCATTACATTGACTTGTTTATCTAGATTATGAAAAGTTTGGTAGTCATTAAAGTTATAAAACTCTCCATTGCAAAATTCTGAGACAGTGAAGAAGATAGGACCTAACGGACTCTATCTTGCTTCTACCTTTATGCTGTCCTTGTTCATTACTGGTCTTTGGGAGGAATTTAGTTTGTAATTTAGCTTTGAAACAAAGACAATAACAGTTCTTTGTCTCGTCTGCCATTATACAAGCCATGGTCAAATCCTTTCTGTACTGTACAAGGTAATCTCTGGTACCCCACAGCCAAAGAGTTCAGGTCACGCAATACAGGAAAACAGAGCTTTAGACCTAAGAAGAATCTGCACATGACTCTTGAAACTCCACAGGGAAAACAGAACACCCCAACTGTGGTGAGTGGCACCTTTGTTCTGAATTCTTTAAAGGAGTTCAAGTCATTATAAACATTAGACTTTTTTTGGTACTGCAGATGGCAAAGGGGGAAGGAGAAGTATAGAGTGGAAGAAAAGTAAACGAAAGAACTTTTTTTTTTTTTTTTTTTAAAGACAGGAAGCAAACACAGAAACCAAGTGCATAGTTTTTTTGTTTGTTTTTCCCTCTTTTTCAGCTGCGAGGAACTTTAGCCAAAGTAGAAAGGGTTTGTTACTGATAATTTGGAATTCTTACTTGGATTTGATCAAGTCAGGTAGAGTTGGTCAAATCTGTTGGGAGAAGACTGCAACAAACAACAGCAAAAACGCTGGCAGTATGAACACTGAGTGCTCTAATGGTAAGGAGAAATTAAAACCAACTGGTTGTTAAACTTTAGACAAGATAAAACTTCAATTCAACTACTTACCTAGGGATGGGTTTCAGGCTAAAGACTTACCTAGGGATGGGTTTCAGGCTAAAGACTGCTTTCTACTGCCCTAGAAGCAGGAGGAAAAAAAACCAAAAAAACTTGAACTCATATTCCCTGCTGGGAGTGAGGTCAAACTCCATAAAGGAGTTACCTGCCTTCCATCATCATGGAAACAGGAAATCTTGCCTGCCTTGCCTTCCTTGCTGGAAGCAAGTAAAACTCCAAAAAAAAAAAAAAAAGAGCGGTGAGTTGTACAGCAAAACAAACTTTAGATTTTTGACCAGATTTGGGGAGATCAGGGATTCTCCGGAGGGTGTACTCCCAGACCTCAGCAAATTGTCCTGTTGGTTTGAGCCATAAAATTAGCTCATGCTGGTCCCAGGCACTGATAGGAGATTTGTCAAAGGTCAGGGGCACCTCCACTCAGAATCCTCTGTGGTTACCAAAATGTCAACCCTGAAAATCTGAGACAGGTTTCAGTTAATTTAGAAAGTTTATATTGCCAAAGTTGAGGGCACGTGGTTATGACACGCCTCAGGAGGTCCTGATGACATGTGGCCAAGGTGGTCAGAGCACAGTTTGGTTTTGTATATTTTAGGGAGACATGAGGTGTTAATCAGTATATGCAAGATGAACATTGGTTTGGTCTGGAAAGGTGGGACAACTCAAGCAAAGGCGGGAGGACTTGAAGCTGGAAGGGGGCTTCCAGCTCATAGTATATAAGAGACACAGGGTTGCATTCTTTTGAGCATCTAATTAGCCTTTCCAAAGGAGGCAATCAGATATGCATTTATCACAGTGAGCAGAGGGATGACTTTGAATAGAATGGGAGGCAGGTTTGCCCTAAGCAGTTCCCAGCTGGAGTGGTTATGGGGCCTCAAGATTTATTTTCCTTTCACAGTTTTATGTGTGGCTTTGGGGAAAGGGAAAAGGAAAGTGGTTGTGGTTTCTGTGACCTGCCTTGGGGAGGAGGGATTCTAGTTTCTATGGCTATCCTCAGGGGAGCATGAGGGGCCAGAGTCAGGAGGGCAGAATAAATTGAAAGGAACTTTTGCTTCTGAAGATATTTCTTTCTTTTTTCTTTCTTTTCTTTCTTTCTTTTTTTGTTTTATTTTGTTTTGTTTTTTTTGAAACAGAGTCTCACTCTGTCACCCACGCTGGAGTGCAGTGGTGTGATCTTGGCTCACTTCAACCTCCACCTCCCAGGTTCAAGTGATTCTTATGCTTCAGCCTCCCTAGTAGATGAGATTACAAACATATGGCACCACACCCAGCTAATTTTTTTGTATTTTTAGTAGTAGAGATGGGATTTCACCATGTTGGCCAGGCTGATCTCGAACTCCCAACCTCAGGTGATCCACCCACCTGGGCCTCCCAAAGTGCTGGGATTATAGGAGTGAACCACCATGCCTGGCAGCTCCCGAGGATGTTTCTGAGGCTTTTATTTTGGGGTATCCTGAGCCCCAACAGTTTTATGCCCTACTTTTTAAATAAGTAAACCTGTAGGGATTTAAATGATTTTGGTGGATTTGGTGGATTAAAATTAAAGGCCTTTAATTTTAAAGATAGAAGGTAAAGAAGAAGGTAAAGCACTTGAAAGCCAGAACTGGTTTAAACCAAAAACAGCGTTTATTGCTCACTCTGTCTTCGGTTCTACCTTGATTGGGTAGTAGAAGGGAAAATGTTTACGCTTCTACTATGTAAGCACCACAAAACCTGAAAACCACATTTTGTGAAATAATAGAACTACATTTTCAGGTTTTATTGTCAAATTAAGGGAAAACAGAAGTACCGTTAGCCTGCCAAGTGCCACTGTCCCTAATCACAAGAGACATTTAGAGGTACCAGCTGTGGGGTTTGCTTCTTGTCTTTCTTCAGAATCACAAGCTAATCATTAGCTTTTCTGCTCCTTGCACTTTCCCGAGCTCTGGCCAGAAGTGCAGGCAGGGGTGTTTACATGCTCCAGAAACCTTTTTCCTTGCCTGTTAGAAGCTTCTGGTGTCTAGCAGTTGCAAATCTCAGTGGAGCACCAGAGGCTGCATATGCTCACTGAGCCAGCAGTGGGTCAAAACCCTCATGCTGTTTGTTAAACTCCATGCATCAGTTTGCCAAGGCTGCCATAACAGGGTTCTACAGACTGAGTAGCTTAAAAAAACCCAGAAATGTATTGTCTGAGAGTTCTGGAGGCTAGAACTCCGAGATAAAGGTGTTGGCAGAATTGGTTCTCTGAGACTGTGAAGGAGAATCTGTTCTGTGCCTTCCTCCTAACTCTCTCGGTGGGTTGCCGATATCCTTTGGTGTTCCTTGGCTTGTAGGTCCATCCCCCTGATCTCTGCCTGCATGTTCACATGTTGTTCTCCCTGTGGGCCTATTTGTTTCTGTGTCAAAATTTCCGCTTTTAATAAGGACACCAGTTACATTGATTTAGAGCTTACTCCAATGGCCTCATTTGAATTTGATTACCTCTCTAAAGATCCTGTCTCCATAAAACGTCCCATTCTGAAGTACTTCAGTTGTCCATTTTAACAAACTGGCAGAATTTCTGAGACCCGTGTTGTGAATTGGGGCACAGAACTGTTTTAAGGGAGTACAGATGTTCCTCTTGTGTTGTTGCTTATTGTCTGTTGGGGAAAATGGGAGAGTCTCAGGGCTTGCAGAGGTTGAGGGTGGAGTGTGGGGGTATGCAGGGGAATCACAGAGGGCCTCTCAGCTGCAGATATAGACAGTGCTTACCGACCAGGCCGTTTTCATGTGCCAGGCTTTGGTCAGATACTAGGCTGGGTGGCCAGTGGTTGTGGTGAGGAGGCATAGCTCAGTTGGTTGTGGTGATCATTTAAGGCAAGCTTGTCCAACCTGTGGCCCAAGATGGCTTTGAATGTGGTCCAACACAAGTTCATAAACTTTCTTAAAACATTGAGTTGTTTTGTGATTTTTTTTTTTTTTTTTTTTTAAGCTCATCAGCTATTGGTAGTGTTAGTGTATTTTATGTGTGGCCCAAGACAATTCTTCCAGTGTGATCCAGGGAAACCAAAAGGCTGGACACCCCTGATTTAAGGTATATACATTTATATAAGAATATAGAGGCCCTTGTGCATGGAGAGTGTGTGTTACTATCTTCAGTGTCTGGTGTGGTGCCTGGCACTCCACAAATGTTCAAAGAATTAATGCTACATTCACGTATGCAATATTTTATAAGTATATGGTAGAGAAGCAGTGGAGATAATGTGCCTTTTAGGGGAAGGAGAGCCAACTCCTTGTCTAGGACACGACACCTATTTTTAAAATGTCCTTATCAGTTAGCAGTGTGGTTTTTGTTTGTTTGTTTTGTTTTTGAGACAGAGTATTGCTCTGTCGCCCAGGCTGGAGTGCA
Organism: Macaca nemestrina; assembly: GCF_043159975.1. Lineage (NCBI taxonomy): Eukaryota > Metazoa > Chordata > Mammalia > Primates > Cercopithecidae > Macaca > Macaca nemestrina. Next base: position 103,350,645 of record NC_092137.1, read on the forward strand.
TTGGCACTATCTTGGCTCACTGCCACCCTCCACCTCCTGGTCTCAGGTGATCCTCCTGCCTCAGCCTCCTGAGTAGCTGGGATTACAGGTACACACCATGATGCCCAGCTAATTTTTGTATTTTTAGTAGAGACGGGGTTTCACCATGTTGGTCAGGCTGGTCTTGAACTCCTGGCCTCAACTGATCCACCTACCTTGGCCTCCGAAGGTGCTGGGATTACAGGCATGAGCCACCGTGCATGGGTGTTAGCGAAGCGATGTGTTAATGATTGGTTTAATACCCCGTGTGTGTGTGTGTGCGTGCGCGCGCACGTGTGCATGCATGTGTGTATGTATGCGCACTTGCGTGCGTGTGTGTGTGTGAGGGAGAGAGAGAAGTGTGCCACTCTGCAGCCTTACCCCTGCCCTCCTTCTGCAGCATTCTTTATAAACTAATTTCAGAGGTGTCATGTCATCACCTCCGCTTTGTGCCATTGGTCACTCACACAGACCAGTTCTGGGACAGTGGGAAGTGATGACCCAAAGGGATGAATATCAGGAGGTGAGGATTATTGGGGCCATCTAAGAGGTCACTTTCCAATGTTTTTATAGTCTCAGATCTGAAGTTAGGATGGTTTCTCTAATACTACTTTTACTTTTTTGAACTTTAAAGTTCAGGGGTACATGTGCAGGTTTGTTATATAGGTAAACTCGTGTCGTGGGGGTTTGTTGTACAGATTATTTTGTCACGGAGATATTAAGCCTAGTACCCATTAGTTATTTTCCCTGATCCTCTCCTTCCTCCCACCCTCCACCCTCTGTCCTTCAGTCAGCCCCAGTGTGTATTGTTGCGCTGTGTTAGCTCCCACTTATAAGTGAGAACATGTGGTATTTGGTTTTCTGTTCCTGCGCTAGTTTGCTAAGGATAATGGCCTCTGGCTCCATCCATGTTCCTGAAAAGGACATGATCTCTCTTTCTTTTTGTTTTTAATGACAGCATAGTTCTAATAGTACTTTTGGAGAAATCTAAGAATTAAGAAATAATCTAGCAATACTATTTTTGCTGTTTTCCTTTACAGTATATATTTCTCTTTAGTAAGTACAAAATCATAAGTGTGTTTTTGAACTTGCTTATTCAGCCAGCATTTTATTTTAGCTTTTTATTATGGAAAATTTCAAAGTTTAGAAAGGAGGGAGAACTATAAAATTAACTTCCATGTACTCAGCACCCAGTTTCAATAATTATCAATTCACAGCCAATCCTGTTTCATCCATACCTAAATATCCCCCGACTCTTGTTATTTAGAAACAAATTCCAGGCATAATATTATTTCATTGTATATATTTCATATGTCTCTCTGAAAAATAGAGAGTCTTTTAAACATCACAATACTTAAAAAAAAAAAAAGCAATAATTTCTAATAACATCAATACTTTTTAATAACATCATATCTGGGGTTCAGAGTTTTTTGTCTTATCCTTTAAAAATATATTTTTTAGTTTGTTTGAATTTGGCTCCAACATTACAATTTTCAAGATCTTTATGTTTTAGTCTTAGAGTCTTAGGATTTTAGATTCGAAAGTTGACTTTGGTCATTTCATCTGTCCCTACCTTTTTATAGATGAGAAAAATTGCCAAGGGTCACAGAGCTGGCTCATTTAAGATTAGAACCTGGACCTTCTGATTCTTAATCTCAGGTGCTTTTTGTTTTAAGAAACGTTTGGTTTCTGTGCATTATAAACAATGACATGAACATAAACCCACATCGCTAGGACTTGGGCATTCAAACATGAAGTTTTGAGGTTCCTTTATTCCAGCTACGAATCCTGCTCAGAGCCATGTCTTGGCTGTAACCAGTGTTCTCCCCTTTTGTCACCTTTTTAAAAAGATTAGCTCTGAAGCATGACTATAAAGTCAGTGGTGCTGACTTTTTCACAAACATCCTAAATCTCTCCCAGTCTAGTGTGCTAAATTTGCTGATTTCCTCACTTAGTCTTTTTGGTTTCTGGCATTTTTAAGTGTATATTTTCTGTTTCTTATATTTACTTAACGGTGTGGGCTGGAAATCACTCCGTGTCCATTCATAGTGATCTTCCTCAGTCTGTTTTTATACCATTGGATTGTTTTAAAAGCTTTTCTAAAATGTTATGGATTTGGTTCTACGTTAGGAACTTTTTGTCGCACTTGTTTTGCCAGAAGCTTTAGGATGCCATGGCATTCTCTTTCGTCACAAGTCCCTGATGAGGAGCTCTTAGCTTCGCATTGGAACAGGGTCTTTGCTGCCCTGAGGAGGAGCTCTTAGCTTCGCATTGGAACAGGGTCTTTGCTGCCCTGAGGAGGAGCTCTTAGCTTCGCATTGGAACAGGGTCTTTGCTGCACTGAGGAGGAGCTCTTAGCTTCGCATTGGAACAGGGTCTTTGCTGCGCTGTTTGCCTTTGTCCAGCTCCCAGGTTGGATCAGCAGTTAGTTTTGCCATCCATGGGGCTAGATCTCCTACCTCTTGGAGGGCCATGCTGGGCTTTGGGAGTGAGCTTGGGCAGGACTTGGGACACTTAAATCCAGAAGAATTCTGAGAATCCTTGCCATGAACTCAGGTAAATGTTTGTGGTTGCTCTTCCCTGTCCCCCGCAGGCCCGCCAGCTCATCCTGCAGTATGGCTTGACCCTCAGTGACCTGGATCGACACCCAGAGGTAAGATTGCCACTCAGAGGCAGACCACTGAGTATTTCTCTCTGCTTTTTTGTGGCTGTCACTTGTTCGTGAGCTCCAGATATCTTGTCAAATCTAGGGAAGATGTCAGTTAGTTGTACCAAGTTTTCTCCTGGGACCTTGAGTATTAATTTTGGCTGAGGTCACAAGTGCCGAGGTGGTTCCTTTCCACCACCTTCCTTGTGGTTTAACCCCGAGGGCTCAGTGTGAATGTAGTGAAGGGAAGTGGGCAAGCCCAGGGCTGCATCCTAGGGCTTCCTGAGGTCTTTGTGCAGAGATATAAGAGTGAGCCAGCTGATGGAGCTTGCCACTAAGTAGAAATAAGGAAGAATCATCTGAGGCAGCCATGGACATTTGAAAACATTAAAATTAAGTTTTGTGGTAAAGACTAACACGGGGCAGTCCAGGGGAGACTGACGTTGATGAGGGTGAGCAGCATCACACACTGTAGCTGGCATTTTTTGAGTCTTTATTATGTACCAGCTTTTGTGCTGAGTGCTGTACCTGTATTAAACTTTCATCTCCAGTATTCGTGAAGATAGGATACCATAATTTTCCCATTTTATAGATGTGAAAAAGGCACAGAGAGGGTAAGTCATATGGCTAATGCCACAGTTTTTAAGTGGCAGAATCAGAATTTGAACTCAGGCACATCTATTCTAGACTAATGCTAGTTTGAGTTTTTTGGGAAGAGGTAAAGTTTGAATTGCGCTCTAAAGGCCAGGTGGCAAGGGCAGGAGAGAACATTCCAGAGGGTGGTAGATGGGAACCACAGGAACAGCTCCACATGGGCAAATGGACACTGCTCAGACTGGCTGGGGTGATAGGACAGAGTGAGTGTACTGCGTTGGTGCATAGTGGGGAGAGGGAAAGCAAAGCTGGATAGGAAAAGTGGGGTGGTTTTGAGGCACCTGGAAAACCAGGCGGGGGGTTGAGACTTGATGGTGATCTAGTAGCCCATGTTTCTGTCATACACATGGGCCTCACAGGGGTTAGTAAGAACTATGGGAAGGACTTGGAGATTTCCGTGGGCAGAGCCAGGGGCACAGGCTGATCATGTGTTCAGCAGCTGTGAAGAGAGTGGTTTGGGCTGAAGGTGGGCCTGGAGCCCAGACAGAAAAAGTTGCCACTTTCCATACCCCTGAGAATTGCCACAGTGCAGCCTGACTCGGGTTAATGCAGGCTTGCGGAGAGCAGTGCTGACTGTAACTTCAGACAAAGGCTGGAGTCTGTAAAATCCTGGAAGCAAACATGACCCATATGGACCTGCATTTTTTATACCTGTGCCTTGCCAGCCATGCCAGGCAACTTAGTAACTGCACCATGAATAGAATTTGTACCCTGCATACTGCTTGCTGTCTTTAAAAATATACTTGGGGTTCCTGCATTGTCCATGCAGATACCATGAGTGGTGAGAAATGTGTAACTTTCTTGATTTTGATTTTTGAAAGCTAGATGAACCCATTTGCCCCCCAACCGCTTTAGGGGCTTGTGGTGGAGCTTCCTAATAGAGGGAGCAGGCAAGCCCAGACAAGTGGGGTCTTAGTGGCAATGTCCCAGATAATTTCCAGTTCGGGAACACGTCAGCTTTCTTACGTATCTCTTCATTTGATGTTGCTCACAGTACAGAGACTTCTGAATCCGGTTTTTTTTTTTTTTTTTTTTGCACTTTCCCACCCCCAGTGGAATTTAGTAGCACAGATATTACTGTATTGACCCTTTGGTTGGACAAGACTCATTGTAATATCTAAGATTTTTTATTCCCCCACCAAAAACCAATTTTTGCCTCTTGGGGGAGGTGATAGCACCCACACTGAGAACATATGTTCTAAATAGTGCCAGGTTGTCCACAGGGAAGCCTATCAATGAGAAAAGGGAACATAGTCTTGTGGGTAAGAACTGTACCCCGGTTAGAGTCCCAAGTCCTGTGCTGTTTCCCTTTGATCCTAGTGGAGCGCCTTAATCTCTTGTAGCTCAATTTCTTGATTTGTTAAATGGGAGTACTGGAATTAGCTAATAGGGCTGCTGAGTATCTGAGGAGCTATTGCACGCTCGGGCAATTAGCACAGAGCCTCCCCTCAAGTGGTTTTTGTATCTTTCCTTTCCCCCCGATGCAGATCGACCTTGCCATCGATGGTGCTGATGAAGTAGATGCTGATCTCAATCTCATCAAGGGCGGCGGGTGAGTGTGGTGGGGGCTTCTGTGCTAAAGAGTATCTGCCAGTTAATCCTTAGCAAAGCAAGATGGATACAGAATAAACAAATTGCCACTGTGACGTATGCAAGTTTGGCTTTCTCCTGGGATATTAATAGCATATGGCCTTGGACCCAACTCAGCATTTCTGGTCATTAGCAGCAATTTAGTGACGAGGAACCTGGGCCTCTTTAGTGAGATCATTCATCATAATGGATTCCCTGTGGATCTGTGTTCTTTTGTTGATTCAGACTTTAAAAACGTAAGGCCAAATCAAAATAATATTGGCTAGATTATTAGGTCTGTGGGCACCAGTGTGTGACTTTTGCTTTGAAGCTGTGCTTACCTCTGTGAGCAGTTAGGGATATTATTTGTTCCTTTGGAAGACATTAATTGGGTATTTCTTAAGTGCTGATTTGGGGAGTGGTAGAAATGGTGAGTTGAGAAAGGTGAAATCCTGTTCTGCTGGCTCTTATAATCAAGCAGACTATGGAGTGATGTGGCATTTGTTTAAAATCACACTTTACTGTTTATTAGATTTCCTTATGTGTTATTTAATCATGTCAACTGCAGATGTGAGATAATTTAGCTGCTGAACCGTAGAGGTAGACCTGGACCCAAATCTGCTGATTCAGTGCTCTGGGCTGTCTCCACTTCATCACCCTCATTGGCAAATAGTCGATTGGGCAGGTTGTTCAAAGCATGCCCTCAGCTTCTAGACCCTCCCATTCATGCCATGTCCAGATGACGTCTCCCTGTACACAATGCTTCCTCTCAGATGCATTTGGATGGAATTATGCCTGGCCTGAATGGGAACCTTGTCTGCTTTCTAGGTTTCTTTCAGACACAGGGTAATGTTTCTAGAGTCCATTTACTAGGAGCAGCATGATGGGACTGGGGATGTCCCTTTGAAAATTAAAAGTTAAGTTTCTTTTTAAGTGCCAGGATTAAGTGGATTTGGGATTCCTGTATGTGACCTTAGTTCCCAAACTGAGATTTTTGTCTTACTCCTGTGTTCCTTTGCTTCCTTCCTATCTGCAGAGGCTGCCTGACCCAGGAGAAGATTGTGGCTGGCTATGCTAGTCGCTTCATCGTGATCGCTGATTTCAGGTAGTTTCTGGTGTCTGAACTGCCAACTAAGGAGGTAGATTGGAGCCCTAGGCCTCATCCTCATTTTTGTGAAGGGGGAAATGGAGAGCTGCAGGGACTCTCTGACTTTCTGAGACTGATTGCTAGGACTTAGTACAGTGTCTGGGAGACTTTATGTTCTGCTTCTAGGCTGAAGGTAGATGTTGCTAATCACACCACTGTTATCTGCAGCCAGGATCTCTAGCATTATTTCACGTGTTCAGTGGAACGGGGAAACAGCTTTTCACCCTGTTAGCAGATCGTGCTCTCATGTGTCATGTCACTCACTGGATCCTCACAGGGAGCCTCAGGGTGTGCCCTGCCCACGGGCAGTGACTCAGCATGCCCTGCTTCTTCTCAGGTCAGGGTTTGCCGCAGGTGACTGGTGTCATTGATAGTCTTTGGCCAGGCTCTCAGATGAGCATCTGAGAGGAATCTGGTCAAAAGCACTGTGCTGAGCATGTTAATTTCAAATATGTGCATGTGTGTATTTGCTTGTGAAATGTAGCCACAGGATGAGCATAAATATTAAACACCTACGTACCTACAAGCCAGCAATATCAGATTTTAACCTTTTTGTCATATGTATTTCAAATAGCTCTTTTCCTATATAGTGAAACAGCTAATTCATTTGAAGCCCTGTGTATACTGCCTCTGATCACTTTCCTTGCCTTCCTACCATCTAATTAACCCTATTCCTGAATTTGGTGTTTGCCTGTACTATTGAACTTATTTACTTTTATTTCACTTTTTGACTCCTCCTTTCCAGGAAAGATTCGAAGAATCTCGGGGATCAGTGGCACAAGGGAATCCCCATCGAAGTCATCCCAATGGCCTATGTCCCAGTGAGCCGAGCTGTGAGCCAGAAGTTTGGGGGCGTGGTTGAACTTCGAATGGCTGTCAACAAGGCTGTGAGTGGCCTGGTTGGGCCGGGAGTGTCCTGGGTGCACTCAGGTTTTCAGTGTGGTGTGCTCCCTTCTGTTCCAGTTAGGTTCTCTGTGCCTCCACCAGGCAATTGGCTTTTATTTATTTTTAATTGATGTATTTGTTTATTTTCAGAGAGTTGGCCCTGTTAGTTTCTGCATTCAAACTCTTGTAGACAAGACCTCACTTAATACAGTGCATCTCCTTTGTACAGATAGGGGAATGATTCTTTCTCTGTGCCTCACGTTCTGACATCCCACAGGTGATCTGACCTTTGTGCCTGAGGCCTGGAACACCCTGATTGGCAGCTGTGAAACACTGGCTTTGGGAACCCGTTTGAAGCAGAAAGTTTTTTAGGTTCCATGGTGTAACTTCTTTTCTCCCTCTTCTTTCCTCTCATTCTGTGGTTAAATGTGACAAGAAGTAGAATTTCCTGGGTTGTGTGAACTCTTCCCCAGGAACACACTCCAGATGGTCCAGATTTTTCATGTTTCTCTTTAGCTTCTAAAGTGGATTGCACAGAACTTTTCCCTCTTTTTGTACTTAAATAAGCAAGCAAAGAGCAATCCAGAAGCTAACCACAGTTACATGTGTAACTACATAAATACTTTGGAGGATGGCGAAAAGATCTGTCACCCTACCCTGATACATTTTTATTTTAATATACTTTGTCCCCGGTGTTTCTGTGACTTTTAAAAAAACCGTAGTTCTATTCCTAGTGGTTGTACGGTGCTCTGACTGACGTTCATATTGTTGGCGCGTGAAAGAAATGCAGCACAAAATGGAGAAGTCGTTCGACCTTGACCCTGTCAGAGTTCTTATTTGAAAGCCACGTTGCTGCTAGTGTTCTTATTGTCTTTTGGATTCTGTTTCTTGCCCTTTTTCTTATTGGCCCAGTAGTAACTTAAGGAAGCAGATAAGAACAATAAATTTTGGACTAAAGGAAGTAAGAACAATGAACCAGAAATCAGATAGGAATGTGGTGATAATTGTGACATGTTCACATAGTCATAGTGGGAGCTCATGTGAGTAAAAATAGCTTGATACATTTGTTAAGAGGCTTGTATTCTCTCTCTACAAAGACTACAATCTAAGTCTGATTTCAAAGCTCCTGCTTATTACCACTTCACAGCACACCTTCTAAGAAAGCATAAAGTGGGAGCTGGTTAAAATGCATATATGTCTTTTGTTGTCCCCTCTACTTTCCTGTCTTTCTCTGCCTACCTGTATCTGCATCCTTGTTCATTGTGGAAAATTATCTTCTAGGGTCCTGTGGTGACAGATAATGGGAATTTTATCTTGGACTGGAAGTTTGACCGGGTACACAAATGGAGTGAAGTGAACACAGCTATCAAAATGATCCCAGGTAACATGAGTGGCATTCAACAGGCATGTACACACCCATGCCCTTCATAACTGGCCCCTACATCTGGCTAGGGAAGGCACAATGGACATGGGCTTTGTAAGGCTTGGTTGGAAAGAAGAATTCCCTTTATACTATGTTTGGGTTTTTAACTTTACCTCCTTTGCCGTATTCCCTTCCCCTAACAATTGTTGCTTACCTAGCACCTTTGTTGCTTGTGCATTTCACAGCCTGTTTGAGTTGGGATAATCCTGAAGCTGACGGAAGTTCAGAGGGGACTTGCCTTGAAATAAGGTTATCATCTCTGGGTAGAACCTTTCCTTCCAGGAGCTGGACTGCAGCCTCTTTTTGTGGACTCTCTTAAGCATGGGGGAAAATAACTCAGTTAATCCATATTCATTGGATGCATGCCAAAGGCAAGATGTTGTGCTGTGTGTTACAGGGGATACTTCAATTTGGAGGACTTGTAATCTGTCCTTAAGGAGAATTGATGTAAACCTGTGGGAATCTGTGTGTATGTGTAGAAGCCATGCCTACAAATAAGATAGAATGTGCTAAATTCTACTAGAGGAATACCAAGAGTCTAGAGTGCACAAAAAGGTTCTTTTTGGCAGAATGCGAGGATGTTTTATGGTGTAGAGGTGGTTTTTCACCCGTGCCTTGGCATAGCATAAGTTAGACATGGTGCTAAGTGTCTAAAAATGTTTCCTTTGATTCCTGCTTTGATGAGGTAGTTATAGAGGAGGACACTGGCTGAGGAAGGTTAAGCTGTTTGCCCAAAGACAGCACCAGGATGGGCACCCTAAGTTGTCTGCCACTAGACCCCAAATGTTTAATGCTTACTTGCTGAAGCACCAGGTGAGGAGAGTCTGTGTGAAATGAACATTTAGAGCCTTAGGGAGCCTCTAATGCAGCTGTGCCAGGGAATGATGGAATAAGAGCCAGGATGGGGCCCTGTGTGAAGGATGGGTGGGCAGTGTAGAGATGAGTTATGAGGCTGGAGCCCTAGTCCAGGCTAGAGGAGGTATCAAGGACTCGTACAAGGGGATTAAAAGGAAGAGGCAGTCTTGAGAGGTATCAGCTTCTTAGGATATTGCGAGACTAAGAGGCTAACGGAATATTCCCTAACATGGAATATTCTTGGGCTGAAACTGACTGACAGGACCTTTCAGACCAGTTTAGTGGAGCAGACTATTCTGGGTAAGGATCCTAACCCAGCTGTGCTCTGGCATGTTACCTTTTAGCAGTTAGTTAACATCTCTGTGCCTGAGTTTCTTCCTATGTAGAAGGGGCTAGTTAATTATAGTACCTACCTTATAAGGTTATTGGGTGGATTAAATGAGTTAAAACAGTGCCCATTGCAGAAGGGAAAGTGTTTGTTGAATGAATAAATTCCTTGAAAGAAAGGTACTATTGTTACTATTAATTAAATATACTAAGAGTCTAAGATACACCTGTGCTAGTTGGGATTTAAAATAGTGTGAATATAAGGTGTGTAATGAAAAGCTAGTTCTTCCAGTTCTACTTTATTCATTTATTTTTTGAGACAGGGTCTCGCTTTGTCACCCAGAAAGGAGTGCAGTGGTGTGATCATGGCTTACTGCAGCATTGACCTGGGCTCAAACAATCGTCCCGTTTCAGCGTCCCCAGTAGATGGGACTACAGACGCACACCACCACGACCGGCTAAGTTTTGAATTTTTTTATAGAAATGGGATTTCACAGTGTTGCCCAGGCTGGTCTTGAACTGGGCTCAGTATCTGCCTTGGCCTCCCAAAGTGCCAGGATCACAGGTGTGAGCCACTGTGCCTGACGCCAATTCTACTTTAGTCTGTTATTTTATTTTAGTTTTTTATTGACAGTCTTTTACCACGTTAAGTCAAAAAGATGAGTTGGCTTATACTCATTTTCTTGGTTAGTGTTCTCTTTTTAATGGAAGAACTAAACAGCCAAGAAAGTAGGAGGAAGAGAAGATTTGCAGATCACTGTTAGTAAAGTGGGAGAACTTGCCCTTGGTGATAATGCAGACAAACCCAGGGCCCCCAGGAGGAAAGGGCTCACCAATGTGGGTGCTGTATAGGTGGATTTCTTGCAGTGCCCACTAGGTGTCACTCTTGCTCCTGGTTAGACCTTTCTTGGCTTGAGATTCTGAGATGTCCTTTGTAAGGAAATTTCCCTCATGTGTGATTCTTCAAACAAAAATATGTAGAAATGGCATCCTAAAGACGTTCAGAGTTTTGTTAGGAACTTAGAGTGAGGAGAATGATAAAAGAGGCTAGCTATTAAATCATATAATGTGGTATCTACAGGACAATCAGAGTGGTTTGCTGTATCTTTTCTCATTTTTTCTTTTCCTGATTGAGTCTATTAGATTCACGGCTGGACCAATATCAGGAGAAGAGAAGCGGGGCGAGTTTCCCTGTTTATATCTGTTACCATGTGTATTCATACGCAGTATGTGAGGACGCTTGGAGAACAGCTCCCTTTGATGTTTTGTTGTGTTCCACCCAGAGCAGAGTGACTCTGAATGGAAGGACCGGGCTACTGGAGTTCTTTCCCCTAGGTTCACATTTAGCATCCTCTGCTCTTTCCACTATATTTGATCGGGGAATTGGGGGAGGTCAGTCACACCCAGCATCTCAGTAATTGAAAGAGAAGTTGCTCTAAAGTCTTACCTTAGACTCCTGCCCATTCATCTCTGCTCTTTCGTTAAAGTCTTTTCTGAACCTGGTTTAACTGTCTTTTGGATCAGTGGAAGCTTTCTCCTTATATTGCAGACATTTTGAAAAGAACGGGTCTTGAGTGGCTCCTTTGCTCATCTTTGGAAGGATCCAGTTGCACAGGCACAGTTTGGTGCCAGGGACCTTTATCTGTGTTCAGCACCTCTTTGCTCTGCCTGTTGGCTTTTCGTCACTGGATCACTACTCCATTGTATTTGTTTATTGGGAGCTGTCTTTGGGAGTTTTTTTTTTTTTAATTTTTAAAATTATTTCAGTAGTTGTTGGGAAACATGTGATGTTTGGCTACATGGATAAGTTCTTTAGTGGTGATTTCTGAGATTTTGTTGCACCCGTTACCCAGGCAACATACACTGTACCCAATGCGTAGTCTTTTCTCCCTCATCCCACTCCCACCCTTTCTCCTGAGTTCCCAGAGTCCATTGTATTATTCTTACACCTTTGTGTCCTCATCGCTTAAGCTCCCAGTTTTAAGTAAGAACATACGATGTTTGGGTTTCCATCTCTGAGTTACTTCACTTAGAATAATAGTCTCCAACTCCATCCAGGTTGCGGTGAATGCCATTATTTCATTCCTTTTTATGGCTGAGTAATCTTCCATGCTGTGCGTGTGTGTGTGTGTGTGTGTGTGTGTGTGTGTGTGTGTGTGTGTGTGTATCACATTTTCTTTATCCACTCATTGGTTGATAGACATTTAGGCTGGTTCCATATTGTTGCAATTGCAAGTTGTGCTGTTATCAACATGTGTGTACAAATGTCCTTTTCATATAATGACTTCTTTTCCTCTGGTAGATACCCAGTAGTGGGATTGCTGGATCAGATGGTAGTTCTACTTTTGAGTTTTTTAAGGAATCTTCTTCACACTGTTTTCCATAGCGGTTGTACTAGTTTACATTCCCACCAGCAGTGTGGAAGTATTCCCTTTTCACTGCATCCACGCCAACATCTATTATTTTTTGATTCTTGCGGGAGTAAGGTGGTATCACATCTTCGTTTTAATTTGCATTTCCCTGATCATTAGTAATGTTGAGCATTTTTTCATATGTTTGTTGGCCGTTTGTATGTCTTCTTTTGAGAATTGTCTGTTCATGTCCTTGGCCCACTTTTTGATGGGATTTTTTTTTTTGCTAATTTGAGTTCCTTATATATTCTAGATATCAGTCCTTTTTCAGATTTATAGATTGTGGAAATTTTCTCCCACTCTGTAGATTGTCTGTTTACTCTGCTTGACTGTTCCTTTTGCTGTGCAGAAGCTCCCTATTTTAATTAAGTCCCACCTATTTATCTTTGTTTTTGTCATTTGCTTTTGGGTTCTTCGTCATGAAATCTTTGCCTAAGCCAGTATCTAGAAGGGTTTTTTCAATGTTGTCCTCTAGAGTTTTTATAGTTTCAAGTCTTTAATTTAAGTCTTTGATCCATCTTGATTTGAGTTTTTGTGTAAGAGATGACAATCCAATTTCATTCTTCTACATGTGGCTTGCCAGTTATCCCAGCACCATTTGTTGAATAGGGTGTCCTTTCCCCCTTGATGTTTTTGTTTGCTTTGTTGAAGATCAGTTGGCTGTAAGTATTTGGCTTTATTTCTGGCTTCTCTATTCTATTCCATTGGTCTATATGCCTGTTTTTATACCAGTACCATGCTGTTTGGTGACTATGACCTTCTAGTGTAGTTTGAAGTCAGGTAATGTAATGCCTCCAGATGTGTTCTTTTTGCTTAGTCTTTGCTTTGGCTATGTGGGCTCTTTGTTGTTTCCATATGAATTTTAGGATTGTTTTTTCTGGTTCTGTGCAGAATGATGGCAGTATTTTGATGGGAATGGCACTGAATTTGTAGATTGCTTTTGGCAGTATATGGTCATTTTCACAATAGTGATTCTATCCATCCATAAGCATGGGATGTGTCCCATTTGTTTGTGTTGTCTGTGGTTTTTTTCAGCAGTGTTTTGTAGTTTTCCTTGTAGAGATCTTTCACCTCCTTGATTGGGTATACTCCTAAGTATTTTATTTTTTTTGCAGCTGTCATAAAAGGGGTTGAGTTCTTGATTTGATTCTCTGCTTGGTTGCTGTTGGTGTGTAGCAGTGCCATTGATTTGTGCACATTGGTTTTGTATCCTGAAACTTTACTAAATTCATTTATCAGATCTAAGAGCTTTTTGGATGAATCCTGAGGGTTTTCTAGGTATATGATCTTATTATTAGTGAAGAGCAACCTTTTGACTTCCTCTTTAATGATCTGGATGCCCTGTCTTCATCTTGTCTGATTGCTCTGGCTAGGATTTCAGTAGTGTGTTGAATAGAAGTGGTGAAAGTGGATATCCTTGTCTTGTTCCAGTTCTCAGGGGGAATGCTTTCAACTTTTCCCCTTTCAGTATAATACTGGCTGTAGGTTTGTCATAGGTGGCTTTTATTACCTTTAGGTATGTCCCCCTTTATGTTGATTTTGCTGAGGGTTTTAATAATAAAGGGATGCTAGATTTTGACAGATGCTTTTTCTGCATCTATTGAGATGATCATATGATTTTTGTTTTTAATTGTTTATGTGTTGTATCACATTTGGTTTTTTTTTTTTTTTGAGACAGAGTCTCGCTCTGTCGCCCAGGCTGGAGTGCTGTGGCCGGATCTCAGCTCACTGCAAGCTCTGCCTCCCGGGTTCCCGCCATTCTCCTGCCTCAGCCTCCCGAGTAGCTGGGACTACAGGCGCCCGCCACCTCGCCCGGCTAGTTTTTTGTATTTTTTAGTAGAGACGGGGTTTCACCGTGTTAGCCAGGATGGTCTCGATCTCCTGACCTCCTGATCCGCCCGTCTCGGCCTCCCAAAGTGCTGGGATTACAGGCTTGAGCCACCGCGCCCGGCCCACACATTTGTTGACTTGCATATGTTAAACCATCCCTGCATCCCTGGTATGAAACCCACTCGCCTATGCTGTATTATCTTTTTGATATGCTGTTGGATTTGGTTAGCTGGTATTTTGTTGAGAATTTTTGCATCTATGTCCATCAGGGATATTGGTCTGTAGTTTTCTTTTTTTGTTATGATCTTTCCTGGTTTTGGTATTAGGGTAATACTGGCTTCATAGAATGATTTAGAGAGGATTCCCTTTTTTTTCCATCTTTTGGAATAGTTTCAATAGGATTGCTACCAATTTTTTGAATGTCTGATAGAATTCAGCTGTGAATCCGTTTGGTTCTGGACTGTTTTTTTGTTGGCAGTTTTTAAAATTACTGTTTCAGTGTCGCTGCTTGTTATTGATTTGTTCATAGTTTCTGTTTCTTCCTGCTTTAATCTAAGAGGCTTGTATATTTCCAGATTTTCTAGTTCATGCACATACAGGTGTTCATAGTAGCCTTGAATGATCTTTTGTATTTCTGTGGTATTGGTTGTAATAGCTCCCATTTCATTTGTAATTGAGCTTATTTGGATGTTCTCTCTTCTTTTCTTGGTTAATCTCACTATTGGTCTATCAATGTTATCTTTTCAAAGAACCAGCTTTTTGTTTCATTTATCTTTTTTGTATTTTTTGTTTCAATTTCCTTTAGTTCTGCTTTTAGTTATTTCTTTTCTTCTGCTGGGTTTGAGTGTGGTCTGTTCTTGTTTCTCTAGTTCCTTGAAGTGTGACCTCAGATTATCTATTTGTACTCTTTCAAAAGAGTTTTTGGTTTAGGCATTTAAGGCTATGAGCTTTCCTCTTAGCACTGCTTTTGCTGTATCCCAGAGGTTTTGATAGGTTGTATCTATATTATTATTCAGTTCAAATAATTTTTAAATTTCCATCTTGATTGCATTGTTGACCCAGAGATCACTCAGGAGCAGATTATTTAATTTCCATGTATTTTTGTAGTTTTGAGGGTTCCTTTTGGAGTTGATTTCCAGTTTTATTCCACTGTGGTCTGCGAGAGTACTTGATATAATTTAGATTTTTAAAAATTTTATTGAGACTTGTTTTGTAGCCTGTCATGTTGGAGAATGTTCCACGCTGATGAAAAGAACATATATTCTTTACTTGTTAGGTGGAATGTTCTGTAGATATCTGTTAAGTCCATTTGCTGCAGGGTATAGTTTAAGTCCATTGTTTCTTTGTTGACTTTCTGTCTTGCTGACCTGTCTAGTGCTGTCAGTGGAGTACTGAAGTCCCCCACTATTATTGTATTGCCATCTATCTCATTTTTTAGGTCTAGTAGTAACAGTTCTATAAATTTGCGAGCTCTAGTGTTAGGTGCATATATATTTAGGATTGTGATATTTTCCTGTTGTACTAATCTTTGTATCATTATATAATGTTCCTCTTTGTTTTTTCTAACTTGTTGCTGTAAAGTCTGTTTTGTCTGATAGAAGAATAGCTACTCCTGCTTGCTTTTGGTTTCTATTTGCATGGAATATCTTTTCCTACCCCTTTACAGTAAGTTTATATGAATCCTTATGTGTTAGGTGAGTCTCTTGAAGACAACAGATGCTTGGTTGGTAGATTTTTATGCATTCTGCCATTGTGTATCTTTTTATTTTTTTGAGGCAGAGTTTCACTCTTGTTGCCCAGGCTGGAGTGCAATGGCATATTCTTTTTTTTTTTTTTTTTTTTTTGAGACAGAGTCTCGCTCTGTCGCCCAGGCTGGAGTGCGGTGGCCAGATCTCAGCTCACTGTAAGCTCCGCCTCCCAGGTTTACACCATTCTCCTGCCTCAGCCTCCCGAGTAGCTGGGACTACAGGCACCCGCCACCTCGCCCGGCTAATTTTTTTGTATTTTTTAGTAGAGACGGGGTTTCACCGTGCTAGCCAGGATGGTCTCGATCTCCTGACCTCGTGATCCGCCCGTCTCGGCCTCCCAAAGTGCTGGGATTACAGGCTTGAGCCACCGCGCCCGGCCTCAATGGCATATTCTTGGCTCACTGCAACCTTCGCCTCTCAGGTTCAAGCGATTCTCCTGCCTCACCCTCCCGAGTAGCTGGGATTACAGGTGCCTGCCACCAAGCCTGGCTAATTTTTTTGTATTTTTAGTAGAGACAGCGTTTCACCATGTTGGCCAGGCTGGTCTCAAACTCCTGACCTTAGGTGATCCACCTGCCTTGGCCTCCCACCGAGCCCGGCCCATTGTGTACCTTTTAAGTAGAGCATTTAGGCAGTTTACATCAGCGTTAATATTGAGATGTGAGGTACTGTTTTATTCATCATGGTAGTTGTCTCCTGGATACCTTGTTATTTTTGCACTGTGATATTGTTTCATAGGCCCTGTGAAATTTTTGCTTTAAGGAGGTTCTATTTAGGTTTATTGTGAGTTTTGTATCAAGATTTAGAACTCATTTTAGCATTTCTTGTCAGGCTAGCTTGGTAGTGGCGAATTCTCTCAGCATTTGTTTGTCTGAAAATGACTGTATCTCTCCTTCATTTATGAAGCATAGTTTTGCTGGATATTGGCTGATAATTAGTTTAAGGAGGCTAAAGATAAGACCCCAATCCCTTCTGGCTTGTAGGGCTTCTGCTGAGAAATCTGCCGTTAATTTGATAGGCTTTCTTTTATAGGTTACCTAATGCTTTTGCCTGACAACTTTCAAGATTCTTTCCTTCGTCTTACTTTAGATGACCCGATGACTGTATGCCTAGGTGGTGATCTTTTTGCAATGAATTTCCTGAGTGTTCTTTAAGCTTTTTTATTTGGATATCTAGATTTCTAGCAACACCAGGAAAGTTTTCCTCAGTTATTCCCTCAAATAAGCTTTCCAAACTTTTTGATTTCTCTCCTTCCTCAGGAACATCCGTTATTCTTATGTTTGGTTGTTTAACATAATCCAAATTTCTTGGAGGCTTTGTTCAGTTTTTTGATTTTTTTTTTCTTTGTCTTTCTTGGATTAGATTAATTTGAAAGCCTTGTCTTCGAGCTCTGAAGTTCTTTTTTTCTACTTGTTCTAGTCTGTTGTTGAAATTTCCTAGTGTATTTTGCATTTCTCAAGTGTGTCTTTCATTTCCAGAAGTTTGATTGTCTTTTCTTTATGACATCTCTTTCTCTGGAGTCTTCTAAAATTTTCTTTAAGTTGGTTTTCACCTTTCTCTGGTACCTCCTTGAGTAGCTTAATAATCAGCCTTCTGAATTCTTTATCTGGCAATTTAGAGATTTCTTCTTGGTTTGGATCTGTTGCTGGAGAGCTAGTGTGATCTTTTGAAGGTGCTGTAGAACCTTGTTTTGTCATATTACCAGAATTTGTTTTCTAGTTCCTTCTCATTTGAGTAGACTGTTTCATTGGAAAGATCTGGAACCCAAGGGCTACTGTTCAAATTCTTTTGTCCAATGGGGTGATCCTTTGATGGGGTGCTCTTCGCCTTCCCCTAAGGATGAGGATTCTTGAGAACTGGACTGCAGTGGTTGTGCCTTTCTGGGTGTAGCCACCCAGTGGGGCTACCAGGCTCCAGGCTGGTACTGGGGAATGTCTGCAGAAAGTCCTGTGATGTGATCTGTCTTTAGGTCTCCGAGCTGTGGATACCAGCACCTGCTTTGATGGAGGGAGCAGGAGAGTGAAGTGGACTCTGTGGGAGTCCCTGGTTGTATTTTTGTTTAGTACACTGATTTTCTTGAATGCTGATTTATGCTAGCAGTGAAGTCATGTGGACAGACTCAGGATCTCTGGTTAGCCAGGACGTTGCAGGCAGTGGAATTAGCTGTTGTTTTCCCCTTTTTGGAGCCGGGTTGTTCTGTTACGAGTTTCTGTAGTGGCTTGAGTTGCTTGGCCTTCAGCCAGGAGGTGGTGCTTTCAAGAAAGCATCAGCTGCAGTAGTATAGTGGGGATACAAGCTTGTCTGTGTTGGCCAGGATAAGTATTTTGGTTTCTTAGGTAATGGGCAGGGCCATAGAACTCCCAAGTGTTTATGTCTTTTGTCTTTGGCTACCACGGCAGGTAGAGAAAAACCGTCAGGTTAGGGCAGAGTTAGGTGGGTCTGAGTCAGACTTCCCTTGGGCGGAGCTTGCTGTGGCCACTGGGGAGGGGGTTGGAGGGTAGTTCTCAGGTCAATGGAGTTATGTTCCCAGGGGGATTATGGCTGCCTCTTCTGCGTCATACAGGCTGCCAGGGAAGTAGGAGAAAGGCAGCAGTGACAGACCCCACCCAGCTGCCACACAGCCAGCAAGGCCAGTTTCACTCCCGCCATGCCCCACCATGGTGAGCAGGGCTGAGATCTTGCCCAGGCTATAGGCCTCCCTACTGAGAAAGCAAGCAGGCCTCTCAGGCCTCACCCCTGCCTGCCTGTCTGCACCTTCGGCTGTGGCTTCCTCATTTGTATCTGCACTTCCCATTTGTCCCCTACCGGCTTCTTCTCGGGAAAATTTGTGCTCAGTTGAAATTATTACAAAGTTCAGCTAGAAGCTTCCTTCACCGTGTGGCCCCTCCTCAGTTCCGCTGGCTGCGTTTTCTTCCCCAAGGACCCCTGTGAAATAAAGCCAGGGATGGCTTCCCTGGGCTCAAGCTGGGAACTGGGAGTGTCTACATAGCTCTTCCTGCTGCTGTTTCTACTTTTATAGCTTGCTCAGCTCTCTAAATCCATTTCAGCTCTAGGTAGGGTTAAATCCAGCTTCTGTGATCTGGATTTTTCAGGTTCCCCAGTGGGGATGTATGTTCAGAGGCTGACTTTTCCCCCTCTCACACTTTGGGAACTCACAGTTTTTTGGCTGTCTTGTGGAGTTTACAGCAGCAAGCCACTTCTTTCAAAGGGTCTGTGAATTCTGTTGGTTTTCCTGGTATGTTTCTATGGCGGTTCTTGGAGCACAAGTTCACAATGTGCATCCCCACGCACTGTTTTGTCTGTCCAAGTGGGCACTGCACATTAGTCCTGTCTCCTGTCCGCCATTTTCCTGCAAGCTTTCATTGTGTTTATCTTTTTGAATTTGTGTAGTTTAAAATTATGAGTTAAAGAATGGCAAGTCCTCTTTGCCACTTTTCCAACCAACTAGTTACCCTACCTGGAGGCAGCCAGTGTTACCAAAATTGGGTGGCCTTTGAGATAGACTTTAATAAACACACAAATTGAAACTCCTCCCGCCCCACCCGTTTTTACACTAGTGGTAGCCTGCTTTATACATGTTCTGTTTCCTGCTTTGCCTGTCTTGGAGATTATTACACACTGGCTTATAAAAGAGCTTCCTTGTTCCTTTTTTTTTTTTTTCTGAATAACTGAATGTATTCCACTTTAGCTATGTAACATTATTGCTTAACTGGATCACCACTAGTGATCATTTACGTTTGCAGATTTTTGCTAGCAGGGAATCACTGGATGAAAAGATTAATGCGTCTGTGATTTTTGTTAGATGGTACCAAATTGCTGTCTGTAGCTTGTATTCACTTACTCTTCTACCAGCAGTGTGTGCAGGTGTGTTTCCATGCATACCTGGTTCATTATACCTTTTCTCTTACAGTTAAAGTGTTATATCATTGAAGTATGTGTGTGTGTATGTAAATATTCTTGGTAAAGGTTGTGTGTAGTTGTTAATTTTCACTGCTGAATCATATTCCATCATCTGTATGTGTGTGAAAAAAAGTTTATATCTATTCTACTCTTTTAGTTTTTTCTCTTTCTTTATTTTTTGGAGACAGGATCTTGCTCTGTCACCCAGGCTGGAGTATGGTGTCATAATCATGGCTCACTGCACCCTCTGCTCCTGGGCTCAGACGATCCTCCCACCTCAGCCTCCCGAGTAGCTGGGACTACAGGCATGTGCCGGCATGCTTGGCTAATTTTTGTATTTTTTTGTAGAGCTGCCATCTCTATGTTATGTTGCCCAGACTGGTGTCAAACTCCTGGGCTCCATCAGCTCCATCTGGAGCTCCATTGAACTCCTGGGCTTCATTCCCAAAGTGCTGGGATTATAGGCATGAGCCACCATACCCAGCCTCTATTCTACTCTTGATGGACATTTGGGTATTTTCAGTTTTTAGCTAACAGGAAAAGCGCCACTATGAACATCGTACACATGTCTTTTGATGACCATATGTATGCCTAACAGTGGTATACCTAGGAGTAGAATTGCTGAGTGGTTAGGTATGAATACGTTCAGCTTTGGAAGATGTATTCACATTTCCAAAGTGCTTTTGCCAGCTCAGCTTTCACCATCAATGTGTATGAGTGTCTTTGCATCCCAGCAAAATTTCATTACACTCACTTCAGTGTGTGTGTAGTGATATCTTGTAATATTAATTTGTATTTCCTTTCAGTGAATGAATTTGAGCATCTTTTAAAATGTTTATTGGCCATTTTGGATAGCTTCTTTTATGAGGTACTTGTTCAGTCTTTTGCCCATTTTTCTATGGGGATTCTGTCTTTTTCTTGATGATTTGTAAATTGTTTATATTTTTTATATGAGTCCTTTGTCAGGCATGTGCTTTGCCAATATCTCCTCCCATTCCGAGGAAATCTTTCAAGGCTGGTGGTGTGATTGAAAATAACTGGTAGTGGGGCTCCTTGGTTGGAGTAGTCATGGAGGATCTCTAGAGGATGACTTGCCATCCGATATGTCTGAAGGACAGAGACAAGCCAGCCCCTTGAAGTGCTTGACAATGACTGGCCCAGGCAGAGGGAACAGCATGAACAAAGGCCTCAGGGCAGGACAAAGCTTAGCATGTTTGGGTACAGAAAGAAGGCCAAAGTGGGAGGGGAAAAGGAGGTGGCAAGAAGAAATGAAGATAATCAGAATCTCTTTTCATTGCTGTGTGGGAGAGAGAGGCTTTAGATTTGTCATTCGTCCAATGCTGTGTATGACAGTTGCTTCTAGTGACCCTGCAGTCTTTGATTTTGCTTTAGGAGACTGAAACGTTAATGTTTCTTTCTGTCCTTTGTCCTGCAGGTGTGGTGGACACAGGCCTATTCATCAACATGGCTGAGAGAGTCTACTTTGGGATGCAGGATGGCTCAGTGAACATGAGGGAGAAGCCTTTCTGTTGACCCTGCAAGGAGCAGAGTGTGTTCACCTTGAGTCTCCAGCCCACAGCCAAGGTGAACGTACTTCTCCAGGAGCCTTTGCCTTAATGTATCTCTGCCAGGGTGGACAACTGGTGGCGGGGGGGGGGGGGGGGGGCGGGGAGGGAGAGTGGGAGGGGAGTTAAATCGGTCTTATGAAGTATTGTTATTAAATGTCTTTTTAAAAAGAGAAATATAAACATATATTTTTACTATTAAAATATTCAGTTTTTTTAAATAAAGTAGAACTTGATTTCATGTTTTATATGAAATATTTACCAAAAAAAAAAAAAAAAAAGGGAGAGCTGAACTGTATTTAAAACCTTTGACTTGAGTCTGCTGGTAAAGCTTCTGAATATTGGGTTTGCTGAGAAATAAAAATCAAAACTTCTTTAAGCTGGTAAAGTGAGGGGCCCAGCCAGCAGTGATCTCCTGATGCCTTACTGGAAACTTTGTTTACTTGTCTGCTACCCTCTGTTTTGTTTTTAGTTAGTTTTCATTGTGAGCACACATAATACCTAGTTACATCTTAAGATCAGGTTTATAAAACTGTGGAGTGGAGCTGTATGGTATGGAATGACTTGGAATGTAAGCTATCAGGGAGAAAATGTGGTTATACTTTTGCTAAGATCTGGGGGTTTCTTCATATCCCTGCTGTTGGAAGCAGTTGACCAGAAATGTTTGCCAGTACTGCCAAAGCACTGCTGTGAAATGTGAAGTACTTTGTTGTTTTATTTTTAATGATTTTCTTTTTGTTAATATTTTTTTCTGTTCTTTTCTTATTACTTGCGTGGTTTGGCGTCAGAAGTCCTTACCTCTTTATATTGTTTGCAGGTTTAAATAAAACAGTGTGGTGCCATTTTGACTCTTTTGTCTTTATTGTAGAATTTAAATTTAAATGGCCACAGAAGGAAAGCCAAGATGGGAGGGGAATCAGTTTTGCCCACCCAGCGTACATCAGATCTGTGATAAGGGGTGGAATTCACTCAAGAAATCTTGAACCAAAGAATAGGTAACTACTTTCATTATTTCTGGGAGAACTGTCTTCCAGATATGTCAGTTATCTAAGGAAATACGCTGTAGCCTTTTGTCAGGCAAGGTATTAATTTTCTTCGTACATGAAGGGTAACACAGATGAACAAAAGTCACAAATTATCTCCACATTTTATATTAGTCAAACCTTCTTTAGTGATGGAAGCTGATATGCAGCAAAACAGGTAACCTGAATTTCCTCATTAGCACCCCCAACTCTGTAATCTGCAGACAATCTGCTTAATAAATAGCTCTCCAAAAAAGAGCCTCATAGACAGGGAAAGGAAAGGCCTGACCAGCTCAGTGAGCATTCTAGACAAGGCTCAAAGGAATCCATCCTGCTGTTAAAGGGTGTTGATGCTGAGAGCCCTGATTTCCCCTTGCTAACTTTGCATGATACTTGGAACAGTCATTTCCCTCATTTTACCCTCTATTTTGATGCTTCGGTAATAATGATCAGCCATGTTAGCATCTAAATTCTTGCTAAATCAAGTTGTAAAATAGAAGTTAATCAGGAGAGAAGGCATTAAAGATGCTTATTTCAGAATCCCTCTTCACTTTCAAGGTGCTCTTTAAAAATAGTTGCCTCACATATTGTTAGGAAACGTATTGTCAGGAGTGCTTTATTTTCTTTTAATTTGGGTCATAATTTTTGCACAAAACGGGCACTACAACTTAGCTGAGATCTCGATAGAACTAATTTTTGAAATAATCCTTTAAAGCTTTTGTGGCATGGATTAAATTTAGGAATAAAGATAAACAACAAAGTTAAGCCGAATTTCTGAAAAACACCTGCATGCACCACATCACATGTAAATGTTCTGTGGGTTTCACAGGCGTTTGCACCTGTGATGGATCTGAAGTTCCTTTGAATGTTGATGTTAGGTTTTCGTCTCTTGAAGAAAACAAAACACCTGCTCTGCTTTACACATGCAGCAAGGTACATTTCGACTAAAGATTCTTCATTAAAACTCATTAAATGCGATCTTTCTGGGGAGTTAGATGGAAAAAACAATTTTTTTCATGTGACCCACATGCCAGTACATGTGATTAATGATGAATCTCAGGGACAAGGGTGAGCTGCAAGTTTGGTTTTTGAGAAATGGTTATAACCAAGGTAAGCAGTCACACTTCTGGAAGGTATCAAAGGAGCAAAATCACTCTGATTCGAATAAAATCTATTCAATTTGGTTTCAGCTACAACCTCTCATTAAGTTTTTATATTCTTCATTGATCAGACTGTTTGAACGCCCATCATGGGCCAATTCCTAGTGGGCACTAGTGGGAGGGAGAGGATGGGACACAGATGAGTAAGATCCTCCTGTGCTCCAGGGGCTTCCAGCCTGGTGAGCCTGACAGGCACCTTGACAGAGGAATGGTCTAGTGGAGGAACACAGTGGGCAGGGGGGCAAGAGGTGAGTCATGTATGGGGAAAGTGGCTGACAGATGACTCTGGTGACAGCTTCCTACGTGCAGTCTTTGCCGGCTTTGACTCCATTAAAGCACTTCTAATTAAATAAGCCATCAGTTGACGGCGGAGAAAGAGGCCTGAATAGGATAAGTCACTTGTCACAGACAGAGCTAGTTAGTGACTGAGCCAGCCCTGGAACCCCTGGTCTTCAGGTTGGGGGTTTTGTAGTGTCTGGGAGGATACTCTTATGTTGGTCTCAAGAAGTGCCAGGGATGGTGTGTTGCAACTTTTTGTGGGAAAATTCTAATGGAGACAGGCAAGTTCCACAGAAGAGCTAAGTTTGGAGGAATCGTTCCAAGAAGCTATCTTTTATTTCAGGGGCAGGGCTTTGCTTTGATGTACTATTTTAATGGAACTGTTATATTTCAGTAGTTTCAAATTTTATCCTAAAGTGGCAAGGATAAAGGGGAAGCAGGGAGCTATCATATTGAACCTGAATGTGTGCCAGGCACTATTTGGGTTTTTGCCCTGTGAGCTCACAACATCTTTATGGTGTTTTTGTTCTTATAATCTGCTGAGTGAGAAACTGAGGCTTAGTTTAAGTAACTTGTTCAGGTCACCCACTGGAAAGCAGACCAACCAGACTTCTCTGGCTCTAGGCCTTGTTCCTACTTCAAGGTGGTTATAGGGCTTGGAATAGTTTGTGTTCCTTAATTGTGTCCGTAAGTTGTAACTTGAGTGACAAGTAATTTGTTAAAGCACTGGAGTTAGTGAGTGGCTGGGTCATGTGTGTAGCTCATGGTTAATCCTATAATAATCCATTTCTGTCTTCTGATGCACTTTCTTTGTTAGGAGGAAGGAGGAGAACATTGCACATAGCGCTGGGTGGGCCACAGGAAAGTGCCCTTTGTAGGAGTCACCTTTATTTGTCACCCTGGAATGGAACTTGACAACCGTTGGTTTCTGTCTCTCGTCTGTTTCCTTTCTTCCTCCTTTCTCCCTGTGATTTAGGCACAGTGGCTACCAGAGGCATTGCTAGCCTGCGAAGGGGCATTTATGGCTGAGGACTGTTAATTCCTTTTAGCCAAAGACCATTCAGGAACACACACAGTTGAACGAAGCTGGAGTCATTTACCCGTTGAATAAGGGAAATCACATGCCTTGGGAAGCTGCAGTTATCTCACCGTTAGGGTTTAGGCCCAAGGAAGCAGAGCTTAGCTCTGGATTGGATACCTTCAGGAAGCAGGGCTACCTCTATAACTGGGTATCTTAACAATTCTTACCTAGAAAGTAAGAAGAATGGGGTGAGCCTAAAGCTACCATTGGTAAAGAAGGGGCAGTTACTCGTTAATGATGGTGGCCAGTTTTTGTGATGTGGACAGTAGGTTTTGTCTGTGCAATTATGGTCTCGGTTTTGTCTTCATCGTGGTCACAGAGTGGCCTTGTCTGATGTTGATATTGGTGAAACTGTTCCACACGAGAACATCATGGCCTGGCTGTGGGTGCCAGGCCAGCTTGTAGCAACACTGAGACCTGACTGATAGAGCCACGCCAGCTCCCAGCCATCTCGGGCAACATCTCTGTCTCTGAAGATATGGCAGAAGCCCCTAGGATCCAGAGGGCCTGAGCATTCTCTAATCAACTCTTCCACCCTTTGACTAACTGATACTGAGTTTGTCAGTTCCTTTGACTAACTGATATTGAGCAGTTGTGTGTACCTGGCACTGGGGTACAGGAGTCAGGTCCCACATACCCAAGATGTCACTCCAGCCCTCAGACTTCACTGGTGCCATGACAACCATTTTTTGTGACTTGCTTCTCAGATGCCTGACTTTGCTCACTTCCTGTTGCACCTGGTAGCTGAAGCTGCCAGATTTAGGATTGCATCAGCCTTCACTCTCCACTAACCCAGTAATCAGATGAGCTGCGGTTTTAAACATAGGTTCAGTGGCTTTGCTTTATTAGTAACTGCGTTGTATTGCAGCATAGCAAAACACTCCAATATAACCTAGTATTCAAATGTACCCAAGTTGGCCTCAGCAGATAAACATCTGTAATGGTGTTTGGAGAGGGATGGAAGTGTGACAGTGCACGTGGCCAGTGCAGAGGAGGCAGAATCCAAAGAGGGAAGGAAAAGACTTCCCAGGAAAGGAAAGCCTGGTGTCTGCAGACAATGCATTAATTACATAGACAGATGAATAAATTCAGTGCTGAAACCCCATTCTATTATGTCTGATCACTGAGAACCATCTGCTCAGCAGCAAGGTGGGAGAGGAAGCAGCTCAGAATTGAAGTCCTGGCCGGCTGCATCTCTGTCAGCCTCAACGCAGTGGCAATAATATCTCTGAATGCTCCCTGATGGCAGAGAGAACACATTCTGAGAGTTCCCAGGTTTGGGGGTTTTCTAACTTGAGTTTCGAATAGGAAAAGGGCTGCATCCTCATTTATTCCCAAACCTGTTCTTAGTGGACGGTGAGACCAGTTTCCAGTCACCAATGAGTTTATACGGTTCCAGGGCTTGATTCTCCGGGCTTAGCTGCATCTGGCCGCAGTTCCTCTGTACCAGTGATGCTGCTGCTGGTCTCTTTGTGAACCCAGGAGAAGCACTCACAAGGCGAGAGCCCAGTTCCTTTGTGCCAGTGATGTTGCCGCTGGTCTCCTTGTGAACCCAGGAGAAGCACTTACAAGGCGAGAGCCCACAAGGTGCTAGACCCAGAGCAGCACAGGTGTGAACAGGAACAGCACTGCCTGAGAGAAATGCCAGCCACATAATCTTCAATGTTCTAGTCTCCACACTGGAAAAGTGAAGAGAAACAGGTAAAACTAAGTTTAGTAAAATATTTTATTTAACACAAAATATCTAAAATATTACTATTTTAACACATAAGGAGTATTTCATGTTTTTTCTTTGTATGAAGTCTTCAAAATGCCACGTGTACTTAACTTTGGCACATCTCATTTTGAACTGTCCGCTTTCCCAGTGCTCCATGGTCACTCGTGGTGAGTGGCTATGGCATCAGAGAGCACAGAGCTAGAATTCAAGGGGCTACATGCATACCCCTGTTCTGGCTTATTTAAGGCTCTGATTTCTTGGAGCAAGTCTGGAGTTCTGTAGCCTTAAGATGTTTCTAGAGCTCACAGAGAGTTGAGTCTAGTGGAAAGCTACCCCAGGGAGGTCCACTCAGTACCCTCAGTTTGAACTGAAACCTTCATCTGTGCTTCCAGCAGATAAGCCCTTCATCAGGCACCAGGTCACTTAGTCCTGGTTAATTGACTGCCTGCTTGGCTCTCCCCAGCTGACCCCCAGTCTATCTATGACCAGACCCTGAAAGGCAGGGACCAGCCCATGTCACCTCCTCTAGGAAGCCACCCTTGACTACCAAGCCCCCCAGCCTACCTCCCTTAGGGTCACTCTCCACTTTCATTGTCTCTCTTTGTCTCTTCCCTGCCTCCTGCCGGGACTCTGAGCTCCTGGACGCAGGACTGTGCCCTGAGGTCTCTGTCCCTGGAGTACAGCACGGAGCCTGGCATAAAGCAAGTGCTTGGTGCATGTCACTGACTCACTTGAGAAAGGAGGAGGGGGCTGCTGGACACACCACTCACTAGCTGCTCACAGCCTCAGCTTCCTGGGACAGATGCCCATGAAGGTGGCACCGCTTGCTGCCTTCTGGGCCTTCCACTGTGGCCCGGCCACAGACTGGCATTCCTGCCAGGAGCCTGAACCAAATGGGGACAGACGTGTGTTTGTTTCATCCTCACCTATTTCCTGCTCCATCACCTCCCAGGCCCCAGAAATTCTCCCAGTAGGGTAGGGAGCAACCTTCTCTCAGGATTTCCCGGGAAGACTTTTCCCACCACCCTGCCGCCTCCCTCACCCCACTGGCACCCCTCGTCATCCTGAGACGCTCCACCGCCCTCGTACATAGGACAGACCACTAACAATTGTGCTGTCAGAGAGGACGGTGCTCAAATAAATACACCTCCCCCTCCACATCTCCCCCAACATCACTGGGGCAGAGAGAGAGTCCGGATGGGCTGTGTTGTGGGGAGGCTGGTTGGGGGGATCTGTGAATAGTGCCGAGGTGAAAAAGCAAAGCTCAAAGAATTCAGCCTTTTCTGAAAGAGGTCTGAAGACTGGAGTCCCAGACCCGTGATATTTGGTCCCTCTGGATGTGGAGCCCACTGAGGCTGTACTCTGGGACCCCGCTGGTATCTTCTAGGGAGAGTTTGTGGCCAGGGGACAGGAAGTGGTGCCATGGGGAGCTAGTGCTGTGGAATGTGGTACAAGGGTTGGCCCTGTCCAATGAGGTGGGCCCTGTGTGGGGCCTGAGCAGCCATCCATTCTGGCCGAGATGGGGGAGTCTGACTAGGTAGTGACTGAGGGACAGGCTGGTCTCTTCAGAAGGCAAGAGGGCCCGAGGCTAGGGGCTCGGATGGGAGAGGCAGGGGAGGGGCTGGAGAGGATGGGCGAGGCAGGGGAGGGGCTGGAAAGAGATGAGGGGGCAAAGGCCAGGGTCCTCGAGCTCCTCTCCACTAGGGCCCTTTGCCCTGAGTGTTATTAGTCTGGACAACACTCTAGGAGCCTCTCCTGACTCCCACAGATCTGCCCTGCCCAGGGGAAGGCTCTCCGGGGAGAAAGCTCCTGGGAATGGCGGAGAGAGCCAGCACTTCTATTGGCAAGGCTCCTTATCTGGGGCTCACCCTGGGTCCAGTGGGTCAGACTGCCCGGGCCTCTCTGTTAGGCTCCATGCCAGCAGCCAGTGGCTCCTTCAGGGCAGCCGTCAATTCTGTGGACCCCTCCGAGTGGGCTGACCTTCTGACAGTGTGCTTGGTTGTCTGTCTTGGCCGAGTGGAGAGAGGCCACTGGTTCAGGGACAGCTGCTCATGGTCCTGCTGGACGGCCAGGGAAAGACCCGGGCTGGAAGTTCCGACAGGGGCCGGAGTGGCCAGGGATGAGGGGCCAGGCCAGGTGGTTCCCCACGTCTCTCTGCTGTGTGGTGTGGGCTCCCTCCGTGACTGGGTGTTTGCTAGGTTCTGGCAGGGGAGGACTTGGAGGGAGGCTGGGATGTTAGGAGAGAAGTGGGGGAAAACTTCCTGCTGCCTTTTCCAGGTCTTGCCATTGTCTTTCCAGAATCAGCAGCAGCAGCTGGAGATGAGGGTCCCAGTGCCCTTTCTTTAGGGTGACCACTGTCTCCCAGCACCCACACTGGTCTGAGCACTGGCAAGGCAGGGACAGCTTCATCTATAGGTTTGAGCATCAGTGTCGCTGCCCTTCTGTCCCTGATTCTGGGGGTGGGCGGCAGCTGCTGTGAGCGCTTATTATTCTCTGGATTGTTCAGTGGCCTCTTTCTGTTCATCCAGCCTTCCAACGACTGTGTCAACAAGTCCCTGTATTGAATCCCCTCCGTGTGAAGCACCTGTTATGGTTTCTGTTTCCTACTGGATCGTGACAGGCACAGCACCGTTACAGATTTGCTTGGCTGTTCTCTATCGCCCTCATTACGCATCAGGCTCCATAGGTAGGGGCCATGTCTGTCTTGTTTATTTTTGTATCGCCAGTGTTTGGCAGAGAGAGAGAGAGTAGGTGCTCAGCTTGAATGAATACTTGGGATTTAATTTTTTGAAATGTTTTCTAGAGATAGGATCTCACTTTACGGCCTAGGTGGGCCTTAAATGCCTAGCCTCAAGCAATCCTCCCATCCAAAGTGCTGGGATTACAGGTGTGAACCATTATGGCTTCAGTTCTTAATGCTGGTTAACAATCCACTAAATGGAGTTACAGTCCATGAATGAGTCTCACTCACAGTTTGCCAGTCCCAGGGCTGGGGGAACTGGTGGAGGCTTGGCCAACATGGTGAAATCCCCATCTCTACTAAAAATACAAAAAATTAGCTGGGTGTGGTAGCGGTCACCTGTAATCCCAGCTACTTGAGAGGGTGAAGCTGGAAAATTGCTTGAACGCAGGAGACAGAGGTTGCAGTAAGCCAAGATCATGCCATTGCACTCCAGCCCAGGTGACAAGGGCAAAACTCAGTCTCAAAAAAAAAAAAAGCTCAAGGGACACACAGAAAGTGATATGGTTTGGCTGTGTCCCCACCCAAATCTCATCTTTAATTGTAACTACCACCATTCTCATAGGTCGTGGAGGAACCTGGTGGGAGGTGATTGAATTATGGGGGCAGGTCTTTCCTGCACTGGTCTTGTGATAGTGAATGAGTCTCATGAGATCTGATAGTTTTAAAAATGGGAGTTTGGTTTTCTGTGGATGGTGTGGGGTGGGGAGATGGGGTGACGGTTCAATGGGATAGACGACTGGGTGTGGGGGTGAATGGGGTGGGGGACAGGGGCGCAGGGGTGAGGGGGGCGAATCCTGTCACCAAAGGGGCTGGACCTTCTTCCCTGGCAGGCTCAGCTGCACCTGGGATGTGGAAACCTTGGCGGGGGCGAGCACCCAGGCCAGTTTCATGAGCAGCAAAACAAAAACAAAACTTTAGCTGGTTTCCAATCGCTCAGCATGCTGCTGCTTTATAAATCATTTTAAAGTGATTTCATTAATAAAATTCAGCATGTACAACGTTTTATTTTTAATGTACACATTTTAAAGCATAATGTTACATGCATTATGGAAAGGTGCATAGTGAGAGAAATCATGTCCATAATATATCAACTTCCTGGCTAAAAATTCTTTGGATAAAATCCAATATTTATTTTATATCAATAGACACCTATGTCAATATGGTTTTCACTGAGGGACCTTAGAGGGAAACTTTGAAGTGGGAAGGTGGTCTGTGTTCTTGAACAGAAAGACACATTTTTCTAAAGTTCTGAGCTCTTTCTGTGTTTTTAAATTTTACATAATCCAAATAAAGTTATCAGAGTGTTAAAATTACTCGTGCTGTCTTTCAGGAAACAACAGGTGCTGGAGAGGATGTGGAGAAATAGGAACACTTTTACACTGTTGGTGGGATTGTAAACTAGTTCAACCATTATGGAAAACAGTATGGCGATTCCTCAAGGATCTAGAACTAGATGTACCATATGACCCAGCCATCCCATTACTGGGTATATACCCAAAGGATTATAAATTATGCTGCTACAAAGACACATGCACACGTATGTTTATTGCAGCACTATTCACAATAGCAAAGACTTGGAATCAACCCAAATGTCCATCAGTGACAGATTGGATTAAGAAAATGTGGCACATATACACCATGGAATACTATGCAGCCATCAAAAAGGATGAGTTTGTGTCCTTTGTAGGAACATGGATGCAGCTGGAAACCATCATTCTTAGCAAACTATCACAAGAACAGAAAACCAAACACCGCATGTTCTCACTCATAGGTGGGAACTGAACAATGAGATCACTTGGACTCAGGAAGGGGAACATCACACACCGGGGCCTATCATGGGGAGGGGGGCGGGGGGAGGGATTGCATTGGGAGTTATACCTGATGTAAATGACGA
Source organism: Macaca nemestrina (assembly GCF_043159975.1). NCBI lineage: Eukaryota > Metazoa > Chordata > Mammalia > Primates > Cercopithecidae > Macaca > Macaca nemestrina. Next base: position 103,381,520 of record NC_092137.1, read on the forward strand.
GTTGATGGGTGCAGCACACCAACATGGCACAAGTATACATATGTAACAAACCTGCACATTATGCACATGTACCCTACAACTTAAAGTATAATAATAATTAATTAAAAAAAAAATTACTCGTGCTGTCTTTTACTATTGTGATGACAGTAACAAAACTTTTGAAATGGAGTCAGAAAGACTTGCCTTTCTAGATATGAAAATGTGCTTAATTTCCACAAGTTATTTACTAACAGCTGAAACAACAAATCAGTGAATGGAACAGGTTAGAAAATCCAGGAACACCCCAATATGTGTAAGAATTTATTAGGTTGGTGCAAAAGCAATTGCGGTTTTTGCCGCAATTAAAAGTAATGGCAAAACCGCAATTGCGTTTGCACCAATCTAATAGAATTCGATAATGGTGACATTTCATATTAGTAGGAAAAGGTGAATTACTCATAAATGAAGTGCCTGCTAACTATTTGGAGAAAACTGGCTAGATTTTTATGTCACAGAAATAAGTTCGTTATGGAATGTAGATTAAACATTTTAAATGCACAAAATAAGAAAGGTAACAGAAAAAACACAAATGCCTACTTATATTGATACATGTTTATATTCCTACAAATATCACAAGCACACATTCTGAAGGTCGATTTAGCAAAATAAAAAATTAAAACCTGTTTATAAGAAAAAAATTAACAAAAGACAGTATGTATATATACATATTAGATAAAAAAGTGATTTTCATTTTACAGAGAATTGTTCAAATCAATAAGAACTCATTTAAAATAGAGCAAAACATTTTTTTTTTCAGATATTCAAGCAACCTATGCACATATGAAAAAATGTTTAGTGCTCCTGGGAGGAGAAGTTATTTAAGTTAAAAAAGGAGGCCGGGCGTGGTGGCTCACGCTTGTAATCCCAGCACTTTGGGAGGCCGAGGTGGGTGGATCACGAGCTCAGGAGATCAAGACCATCCTGGGTAACACGGTGAAACCCCATCTCTACTAAAAATACAAAAAATTAAAGATCATGCCACTGCACTCCAGCCTGGGCAATAGAGCAAGACTCCATCTAAAAAAAAAAAAAAAAAAAAGGAATGAAATACTGAAACACTGTTTTCTATCCACAAGTTTGTGAGGGTAAAGAGTAGCAGTACATATACTGCTGTTTAAAGTTTACGTTTCTGATGACTTTTCAAATAGAAAATTTGTTGGTAAGTATTACACTTTAAAATAATGTATGTGCCCTTCACCCATCAATTCCATTATACTAAAATATCTCTAGGAAATAGAGATACATGCAATTTATTTTTCTCAGCACTGCTTAAAATAGCAATGTATTTGGAAAACCCCTTATAATGGATTTTATAAATTTTATAAATTTACCAATAAATTTCACTGCATCCATAGGATGGGACAATAGGGGACCTTTGCAGCTGTCAGTAGATACAGATGTATGATGAGGTGTGAAGATGTACTTTGATGATACATATACACAGTCTATGGTGTTTGTAAGCCAAATATGTGTACAAAATATAGCATTTCTTCTTTTCTGGAAGGTATATTGTGATTTTTTTCTTATCTGTGATGTGTAAATGATCAGTATGTTTAAAACTTCTAGTAAATGTTTTTTATTAATGAAATTATCCTTGGGAAAAGAAGAAATATAAATCTTGCACAGAAAAAATAATTGTCACTTTCTATTTTATTTTATTATTTATTTGTTTGTTTGCTTATTTTTGAGACGGCGTCTCGCCCTGTTGCCAGCCTGGAGTTCAGTGGCATGATCTCAGCTCACTGCAACCTCTGCTTCCCAGGTTCAAGTGATTCTCCCACCTCAGCCTCCTGAGTAGCTGGGATTACAGGTGTGCACCACCATGCCTGGCTAATTCTTGTATATTTTAGTAGAGATGGGGTTTCACCATGTTGGCCAGGCTGGTCTCAAACTCCTGACCTCAGGTGATCCCCCAGCCTCTGCCTCCCAAAGTGCTGGGATTACAGGTGTGAGCCACTGTGCCTGGCCTTATTTTTATTTTTGTTTTTATTGGTATCTTCTGTGAACTTTTAGCCTCTTCAGAGGTAGAGGGAATATTTTTATATGTGCTTGATTATTTTATTATGCATAGATTTTAGTGTACAAATATGTTTTTATTATAGTTTTATTACATATATGCAAACAATTTTAAATTAATCATTTTAGTTTACCAGTGTCCTCATGAAAATGAAAACGAGCAAATATAAGTGATTATCACTATTCCAAAAGCACTGCTTTAATTTATAGTTTTTTTCATAATAAACTCCCCAACTGTATGTATGCATTCTTTCAATCCAGTTATTTATCAAGCATGATCTGAATACCTATTATGTAGCAGACACTTTCTACCATCTCTCAGGACTCTTCCACCCTTAACAACTTCATGTTTAGCTGCCCACCCTGAGCAAGCTGAGAGATTTAAAATGGAAGCATTAGGACTGAATCCCAATTGGATCTTTTATTCCTTTTTCTTTTTTTTTTTTTTTTTTGAAACAAAAGCAATTCTGAAGTTAGAAAATAGTAAAAGATAACCTTTAACTGCCCTTTCAAAAACTTATGGCAGTCTCAAGTACTACTATTAATCATTGCAAATACCTAATTTATATAACATTCTATAAGTATTGAAAAAAAATGAGCCATACCCATTCATTTGAATACCGAGTTTTCTTTGGATTATTATTTTTTTGAAAATTGAAGTAAGAATTACTTTGCTTTAAAAATTTGTTGTTTTTATTTTTGCCTTCTATTTCCACAGTACTTTATTTAGGTGCCAATTATATGAGTAGAACTGCCTGTTCTATGTACTTAATGTAAGGCATCATGGATTGGGTGATGCCACATTACTTTATATATCAATAAGATAATGTTTAAAATGTTGCCAGTTATAACTGTAATAAATAATGAATTGTAAACAGTATCCCAATGTCAGGAGATGCTACTATATAAGAGAATAGTGAGAAAATGAGCATCTGAGAATGATTGAAATACAATGATACATCTAATCTTTAATAGATACCTCAATATAGATATGATTGTATCATTTTACTTAATTAAAATGTCTTTATAAGTAGTAATATCTAAAAATTATTGAGCTGTTATTTGTGTTAGGAAGTGTTCTAAATGCTATACATAGATTCTCATGTAAGCATCACAGCAGTGTTCTGTGGGATAGCTACTATTCTCTCATATATTTTATTGATAAGGAAATTGAAGCAAAGAAAGGCTAAATAATAGCTAAGTGACAGAGCTGAAAGTAAATTTTAAGCCCCAATTAAACTGAATCCAAAAGTCAAGCTTTTTCTATTAAATAGCCTGCTCTTTCATTAATGTGGTGAGTAATAAGCGCTAACAAAGGTTGTACTTTCTTCACAAGAAAATTAAATATTTGTTTTGAAGACAGAGAAATAACACGCTAATTAATGCTTACAGTTACCTGTTTTAAAAAGTCCTGTCACTCTCACAGGACTGCCCTACATTTGGCCTGTGCCACTGGCCAACTGGAAGTCATATCTCTCCTGGTGTCCAGAAGATGTGAGTTTAACCTCTACGACCGTGAATGCAGGACACCCCTCATCAAGGTATATGGTAGCCGACTCTTTGAGCATAAGATGGATTTGGTTTAAGTATATAGAATAAAATGAACTTATCTCATTGGATACCACTGTATAACTAGTTAGTAAATCATATGGAGTGTTTATTTTGATTTTTCAGTATTTGCATGTTTCTTGGTCTAATACTGACAGGCTGTACAACTGAGGCAGGAGGCTTGTGCAACTATTCTGCTGAAAAATGGTGCCGATCCAAATATTATGGATTTCTATGGAAGGACTGCTCTACACTATGCTGTGTATAATGAAGATACATCCATGATAGAAAAAATTCTTTTACATGATACAGATATTGAAGAATGCAGCAAGGTATAGATCAACCAACGTTATTTTCAAACTATCTGAAATACATTTATTTTAACGTTGACACATGTTAGAGTCAATTTTTCATATTTGGAAGCTCAAACATTCCTTGAATGAAAATACTTTGAAATGCCTTAACTGTCTAAGATTTTACTTTAAATACTGGAACTTTTAAAGAAGCATTATAGGGTACAGCTTTTTTTCATGCACTTATGGTAAATAATTATAAAAACAAATGAATTACAATAAATTTATAATTCATGACAACTGAATTTGGGAAAGGGAATAGTTAAGTGGTTTTCCACTAAGTTACTTTTTTTCTAATCAGTGTGAAGTGACACAGGAAAGTAAAATTTGCCCTTATTAATAGGCTTTATTTTAAATTTCAAAGAAAATTAAAGCATTTCACAATAAATGTCCTTCTTGCTGCTATTGACAAGTATTGTATGTGAAGGTGATTTCATTTGAAAGTGATTCCTCTGTGGAAAGGCTTAAGCGGGAAAAATGAGGAAAAGGAGAGCAACCAGAAATGCACAAGCTAATTTGGAAATTAGGTAATGAGGGAAAATACTGTGGAGAGGGTTTTTGTGTGTTTTGTGGTTTGTTTTCTGTCTATATGTTTAGACAAGGATCTCTTCAGTTTTGGGGATGATTATTCTTACTTTGGGAAAGAGTTTGTGAGTTATAAAATTGCCTGGGGATCAGTTTTGGTAGGACTCTGAGGAAACCAGGTTGGCAGTGAATAGAGGCGATGAAGTGGCACACAGTTCAGCAGAGAGAAGAACACACAATTAATGGACATTATTCAATTCTGGCAGAAACAGCCACTTAGATAAGCATCTAAACTCTACTCTCAAGTCCACAATGTCTTGATGGGCAGGTGGGAGATAAGGAGCTTATAAATAGTAAAATCAAGTTGGATTTTGAGTTTACTAGTCTCTTCTCTACCCCTACCCAGGAAAAGTAAATGGAGTTTTCAGTGAATGGCTCTATCTTTTGCTCCTTCCTCTTTTCGGCCAAATCCCAAATGATAAAGGGCATTTGCCATGTGGGTGAGAGATGAGACTGAAGTGATTATCAACTGTGCTAGTCCACAGTTAGAATTGTGCATGACAGTAACCTGGGGAAATTAAAAGCAAATCTCTAAGTCTAGGATATCCTCTGATGATTTTAATATAGTAAATCTAATATTTACTATTAAATATTACTGGACATGTATGTTGTAAAATATTTCCTTGAAGCTGGGCATGGTGGTGCCAGAGCAACAGAATAAGACACTGTCTCTAACAACAACAACAACAACAATAACAAATTTCTTGAGACACTGATAGGCTGCTGGTTAAGAACTACTGAATAGATAAGTGTATGGTAAATTCCCATATCTCAAAAACGTAAAAAACCTGTAGAAGAGTTGGATGATAGGCGCTGCTTCCTTTAAATTTCTCCTTTCCAATAATATTAGCCTGACTTTTATCTGTCTCTACTTCTGTGGCTGGGAAGTTAAAAGGACTATTATTTGCAGTATCTATCAGCTGAAGAATAACACCTTTTCTTTGCCACCATCACTTATTCACTGCCATTCATAGGGTCGTTAGAAATTTACTATTGGGTACTCTTTTAATAAGTAGAGACTGACTCTTTCAGGACTTTGAGTCTCTTTGTTATCATTCTGGTGATTAGGTCAATACATCATTATTAAAAGCAGGGTTCTCTCAATTACAATATAAAAAATTCTAAACCTTTTTTTAAAGCTGAAGCTCTATTATGGACTGCCTCAGTATGTCAGTTAAGTACATAGAACTATGGCATAATCAGGATAGCAGTTTTAAACACTGAAAACCATGAAGTTAATAAGAATACGGAGAACACATATAGGGCATTATTAGAGCTTTAATTGATAAGCCATTATATTTTTGTTTCTGATTTATATTTTACCTAAAATAAAAAAATTAGGTAACAATATGGAAACTAGAATAGTAATTTAATATTATTTTAATAATATAGTTGCAGGAGTCCTATGAACTAATTATCCATTTGATGAACAGTCTGGGAAAATTAAACATAAATTATAAATGCATGCATGTTATAAAAGTGCTTAAAGTGGGTATTATGACTCTTAGTAACAATTTTTATTGCATTCTTGGGCCTGTTTTGGAAAAAAAAATCTGAAACTAAAGAAAAGAAGTATTTTACATGAAAATACTTGCTTTATATATAATCGCTTGGAGACATATCCATAGCAAATATAAAAATACAAGGTCTATAGTCTAAATGTGTCCCATACATATGTTTAGTTTGCCTCTATAAATTGTCTCAACATGGAAGGTTTAGGAGACTCACGCACAGATCTGGATTCCAGGCTTCTCTTCAAGAATCCAATCTGGTGTCCCTTGAGCCTATCTCACGTTTAGGATGCTGTGCAGAGGTTGCCCCTTTCTATGAGGCGTGTGGTCTCCGTTCTGCTACTGTGCCTACCTAGGTACTTCCTCAGGTCATCTCCCTTGCCTCTGTAGGGATGACTTTACAAGCCCTGTTTTATAGTATATTTTAGTAAATATTTCAAGGTTTTCAAGACATTTTATATTTATTTAAATATGGAGTCTATATTTTATATAAATCCCTTAGTAATGTGGTTGAACTTTTGAATTTAGATGGTGGTGTTTTTATAAACTATTTTTCTTTATATATACCATAAATAATCATCTTCCCATTAGAATGCATGTAAGCTTTTTAAGGTGAATAATGTATAGTTGCATAGGTTATGCATATTGTAGACAACATTGTATTTTTCTGTTCAGCTTTGCCTCCTAAACATGCAAGTAATTGGCCGGGCACAGTGGCTCACGCCTGTAATCCCAGCACTTCCAGGAGGCCGAAGCGGGCGGATCACGAGGTCAGGAGACTGAGACCATCCTGGCTAACACGGTGAAACCCCCTCTCTACTAAAAATACAAAAAATTAGCTGGGTATGGTGGCACATGCCTGTAGTTCCAGCTACTCGGGAGGCTGAGGCAGGAGAATGGCGTGAACCCGGGGGGAGGAGTTCGCAGTGAGCCGAGACCCCGCCACTGCACTCCAGCCTGGGCGACAGAGTGAGGCTCCGTCTCAAAAAATAAATAAATAAATAAATAAATAAATAAATAAATAAATAAATAAGAAACAAATAAATACAAGATGCAAGTAATTTAGCGGTTTTCATTATGCTATAAATAATTCATATAGGTCATTATTAGAGCTTTAATTGATAAGCCATTGTATTTTTATTTCTGATTTATATTTTACCTAAAATAAAAAAATTTAAGTAAGAATTAATATGGAAACTAGAATACAAATTTTTAAAGGAGTTATGTACCAGGGTCCTAAGATTATAATTACATAAATCTTTGCACCAGGGTCCTAAGATTGTAATCGAGAATAACATTTCATACAGAGCTTTCTGACAGCTAAGATAAAAATATTGCTAGAAAAAGCCCATGGACTATTTAATAACAAGCAGTGAAAGTTCATTTGAAGCCTATCTCTATTAATTCAGAGCCCAGCTGTTTGAATTAAAAAGAGATAGGCTTCAAATGAACTGTCAATCGTGTCAGATTCTCGGATGACAATGTCAGGCCCTCCATGGGATATTCTGCAGCCATTAAAGAAGTAAGGTAGATTTATGGGTAAAAAGAAAGTATACCAAGACATGGATGCCTTCTCTCACCACTCCTATTCAACATAGTATTGGAAGTTCTAGCCAGGACAATCAGGCAAGAGAAATAGATAAAGAGTATTCAAATAGGAAGAGAGGAAGTCAAACTATCCCTGTTTGCAGATGACATGTCCTATATTTAGAAAACCCCATCATCTCAGCCCAAAAGCTTCTTAAGCTGATAAGCAACTTCAGCAAAGTCTCAACTTACAAAATCAATGCGCAAAAATCACTGGCATTCCTTTATGCCAACAACAGGCAAGCAGAGAGCCAAACCATAAATGAAGTCCCATTCACAATTGCCACACAAAGAATAAAATACCTAGGAATACAGATAACAAGGGAAGTGAAGGACCTCCTTGAGAAAACTACAAACCACTGCTCAAGGAAATCAGAGAGGAAACAAACAAATGGAAAAACATTTTATGCTCATAGATAAGAAGAATCAATATCATGAAAATGACTGTACTGCACAAAGTAATTTATAGATTCAATGCTATTCCCATTAAACTACCATTGACATTCTTCAAAAAATTAGAAAAGACTATTTTAAAATTCATACAGAACTGAAAAAAAAAAAAACAGCCCAAATAGTGAAGACAATCCTAACAAAAGGAAAAAAGCTGGAAGCATCATGTTACCCAACTCCAAACTATACTACAGAGCCACAGTAACCAAAACAGCATGGTACTGGTATAAAAACAAACAAATAGACCAATGAACAGAATAGAGAACTCAGAAATAAGACTGCACACCTACAACCATCTGATCTTCAACAATCCTGACACAAACAAGCAATGGAAAAAGGACTCCCTATTTAATAAATGGTGCTGGGAGAACTGGCTAGCCATATGTGGAAAATTGTAACCCCCTTCCTTAAACCTTATACAAAAATCAACTCAAGATGAATTAAAGACTTAAATGTAAAATCCAAAACTAAAAACCCTAGAAGAAAATCTAGTCAATCCCATTTAGGACATAGGCAGAGGCAAATATTTCATGACAAAAATACCAAAAACAATTGCAACAAAAGCAAAAATGGACAAATGGGATCTAATTAAACTTAAGAGCTTCTACACAGCAATAGAAACTATCACCAGAGTGAACAGACAACCTACAGAATGGGGAAAAATTTTTGCAATCTTTCCACCTGATGAAGGTCTAATATCCAAGGTCTACAAGGAACCTAAACAAATTTACAAGGAAAAAAAAACATTAAAAATGGGCAAAGGACATGAACAGATACTTCTCAAAAGAAGACATTTTTGCAGCCAACAAATATATGAAGAAAAGCTCAACGTCACTGATCATTTGAGAAATGCAAATAAAAAACCCCAATGAGATACTATCTCATGCCAGTCAGAATGGCAATTATTAAAATATCCAGAAACAACAGATGTGGGAGAAGTTTCAAAGAAAAAGGAATGCTTTTATATGTGTTGGTGCGAGTATAAATTAGTTTAACCATTGTGAAAGACAGTGTGGCGATTCCTCAAAGATCTGGAAGCAAAACTATCATTTGACCCAGTAATTCCATTACTGGGTATATACCCAAAGCAGCATAAATCATTATATTATAAAGATACATGCATGTGTACATTCATTGCAGCACTATTCACAATAGCAAAGACATGGAATCAATCCAAATGCCCATCAATAATAGACTGGATAAAGAAGATGTCGTACATATACTCCATGGAATACTATGCAGCCATAAAAAGGAACAAGATCATGACCTTTGCAGGGACATGGTTGGAGCTGGAACCCATTATCCTCAACAAACTAATTCAGGAACAGAAAACCAAATACCTCATGTTCTCATTTACAAGTGGGAGCTGAACGATGAGAACACAAGGACATATGGGCGGGAAACAACACACAATGGGACCTGTCACGGGGATAGGGAGGGAGAGCATCAGGAAGAACAGCTAATAGATGCTGGGCTTAATACCTAGGTAATGGGTTGATCTATACAGCAAACCACTATGACACACATTTACCTATGTAACAAACCTGCACATTCCGCACGTGTACCTCTAAACTTAAAATAAGTTGAAAAAAAAGTGCACAACAGACTTCATGCTTCCATTTCTGCCTGTAATTTGAAAGGTGATATATGCATGCATACGTTTGAGTATATGAAGAGAGTATTTCTGGAAGAAATGTAATAAACAGTGACTTTGTCTCTTTGAATAGAACCTGGGGATATGGGTCTGAGGTGGGATTTTCTTTTCCAGGACCAGATTTTTAATTTGTATGTACTTTACTTATAAATTAGAACAAAAAAACTAGTTAAAGGTGTTCTAGGATTACTCTTACCTCTGAGAGAGGTGGGGTAGAGCAGGGGACTTAGAGAATCTGAGGAGAGAAGAAACAGATAATCTCTTTGTCCTTCTTTCTTCCAAGGAAGCTCAGGGCTTGTGTATCCCCAGACTCCTGTGGTTTTGGCACCTCAGCTGGACTATGGTTCAGTAAGCTCTTCTGGGCCTACCTGGAACTGAACTACCATTTGTAAAGTCTTTCTATGGGGAAAACGCAACAGTGTTCCAGAGAACATACTAAACCAAACTGCCTCCACCCATTCTTTCTCAATTTTTTGTCTATTAGCTTCCCTAAAAAAAGAAAAAAAACAGACTTCAGATTGAACCCAGGAGACCTGAGCCATCCATAATTCTAACTCATTTCCTCAGAAATGACAGAAACACTATGTGCATTTCTGTGCTTGGCTACCTTCTGGATTTTTTGTTTGCTTTATTTCTTTGAGAAGATACTCTCTGTTTTGCACTTTCTTTTCTAACTACTTCTGTGGTTTTATTTTGAGGAAAGTTGTTGCTTTTTCCTTGTTTGCATGCCTGGCAGAGAGCGACAGGCATTTGGTACATCTGTTGTACGGAATTTGGTGGATCTGTTGACTTGGTAAATTAAGGTGTGGACACCAAAGCAGATAGGTTACTATAAGTTGTCATAGGTAAGACTTTGGTCTGAGAAGACACTGTAGAGGAGATTTGAATCTAGCACAGCGCTTCTCAATTGTGGCATTATTGACCTGATTCTTTGCTGAGATACTGAGATGATTCTTTGTTGTGGGCCACTGTCCTGTGTGTTACAGGCACTTTAGCAGCATCCCTGGCCCCTACCCACTAAGTGCCAATAAGAACCGCCAGTTGTGACAATTTTAAAAAATGTCTCTAGGTGGTGCCAAATGTCCCCTAGGAGCAAAACCATCCTGATTGACAATCACCAGTTTAGAGTGATTTCGGATTTGCTATTCAGGGTCCAGAAATTGGTCTCTATATTGACATAACTCTTCAAATCCTGGAAACGTAGAGGTGTAACCCAGCTAAATCTTCTGACAACTTACATAGTGTCTTTGTGAAGAATTGGAAAAGGTACCTGGATGAATTAGAAAAGGGCTAGATAAGGAAGGTTAGGCTGATTTTCTTTCCTATTTCTCCTCTCCTTTTATTCCTGCTGTGGATATGAGGCGCTCTAAGTCAAGGGTCTTGCTGTGTTGATAGAGAACAGATTCTTGGAGACAGTAACCAGGTAGAAGGATGAAATGCAGACTTGATGGCTTTACCATTAAATCAGCTGTAGTATGGTCACTTCCAAATAGTGTATCAAGAAAACATTTCTGATTAATATGGATAAGGAAATTGTCCTTGCTAAGAATGCATTCATTTAACAAATGTTTATTGAGGACCTACTATGTACTAGGAGGAAAAATGCTTCCCTCTACCTCTTCATCCCCTTCTTTCTGCCTATTCTATTTCTGTGAGCTTGGTATTATTTATTTTACATTCTTCAGAGTGTCTTACTAGCACAAATTCTTCTTTTCCCTCCCCCTTAATGTACTTGATTTCTGAAGGGTCAATTGCAATTAAAAGGAAGAGGAGTGATGAGAGGGATGGCCTGAGTTTTCACAATGTTCCTTAGCCATATGTCAGGGCTCCATGAGTGCACACCATGCTGGACTGCATTCTGGAGGCCCTCCTTGGCTCTGACTGTATAAGTTAGCTTACATTGTGCTAGCACATCAGCTGCAAGGCAATTTGTAGAATCTGCCTCCCCAGAGGTCTTCAGAAATAGAAAAAGATGCCAATCTCCATGATGGTTTCAGTGCAGTCCTGATGATTAGAAGGAACAGGTTAGATTTTTCTGTAAAGGTTTCATACAGTCTTGAGTGCTCTTAGATGGATGAGTTTGCTTTTTGGTGCAGGAGGGAGGGATGTAAAGTGACACCCTGTGAACTTACTGGCGTATCACTACACACATCCTGGGTATTTATATTTATATAAACACATATTATTAAATTATATTAATTTAATTTGTTAAATACATATTATATTTATTATATTTTATATATACACAATTATATATATAACTTATTATATATATAATTACTTAAATACATATTATATATATGTATTTATTTTGAGATGGAGTCTTTCTCTGTCACCCAGGCTGGAGTGCAGCGGTGCGATCTCAGCTCACTGCAACCTCTGCCTTCCGGGTTCAAGCAATTCTCCTGCCTCAGCCTCCC